>NC_134465.1:34568172-34911172 GCF_047948215.1 Lycorma delicatula
TACTGTGATGATTCTGGATCCAAACTTTCTTTTTAAAGAAAATTTTAAAATCCATTATGCATGTTGTTAAACCTTTAATTGTGATATTACTGGTCAAAAAAGCGCTTGTAGTTGTAATGAACGTTGATAAATCCACTCGAATTTTAAAACCTACAACTTGGAATTATGTTGAATATCGTACACATAAGATAAACTTTCAGACAGAAGTTTATATCCAATCGGATAGATGCCATAAATAATAAATAAAAGTCTGAAAGAATAAATAGGCATACAAGAGGAGTGAATAGTTAAAGAAAGAAAAAGTATAGTGATATTTTTTTAAAGGTAAAGAAATATCATACTCTCATAAAAGCAAAAACGATTATAGGAAACTGAAAAATTTATTAATACAAAAAGGAAATAGAAAAAAAAAGTTAAGATAAAATAATTACTATGAATTTTGATGTTTAATAAAATAGACATTTTTTTAAATAAAATTAGTAATTGGAAACAAATATTTTTTGTTTACTACTGCTATAAAGTTCGTATCCTGATTGAGACATCCCATTAAATTACAAACATATAACTGAAGAAGATTTAAAAAAATGTTATACGAACGTATCTTATTGAAAGAAAACTCTTGAAACGTTATTTTCCACTAAAGAAACTAATTGTTGAGTGAGAAAATGTGTATTGGATATAATAATAGTAACAAAAAA
The DNA here is from genome assembly GCF_047948215.1 of Lycorma delicatula. Lineage (NCBI taxonomy): Eukaryota > Metazoa > Arthropoda > Insecta > Hemiptera > Fulgoridae > Lycorma > Lycorma delicatula. The sequence goes on from NC_134465.1 coordinate 34,568,871, forward strand.
GAGGAAAAATGTAGAAAAAAGTTACGTTTTTGGAATTTAAGGGTGTGAAGTGTTTAACTGATAAAGATTGGAATCAGAGTGGTTGAGATTGGTATGAAAAAGGGGAGAGAAAGAATGAGATGGGAAGGATATGTTAGAAATAGTAGTTAGAGAGTGTAAGGGGAAATAAAAGGAAAAAAAAAAGGATAAGAAAAGTCACTTTTGTGATCTGTTGTCATGAGGTGACCGAAACAAGGCTTTAATGACAGATTCCTGTTACTCCTCAGTTCCTTTACCATTCCCTATTAGAAATGACTTCCATCTCTCGTGTATTTCTCTTTTAGGTTACAGTAGTAGTTCTTTTCACATTATTCCTTTTTGCAGTCCCTTTTCCTTCAATATCTACGTGTGTATGTGTGAAAAGATTGAGTAAAAGAAAAAAAATATTTGAAAAAAGTATAAAATAAAGCACTCTAAAATCTCACACCACATAGTCATTATAACACAAAGAAACAACTAAATTACGTCACAAATCATCGACGCGTTAAAAGATGTGTGATTTACTTCAAGTAATATTTTAGTTTTATATGTTTTTATATAATAAAAATCCTTTTTTCATATTTAATATATTTAATAAAAACACAATCAAACATTTGTTTGACAAATGTTTTTAGAAAACTATGACATATATGGTTCAATATATACTAAAAAAAAGATTAATACTCTATATTCTAGATAGAATAAAAAAGTGCCATCAATTGATACAATATTATGTAACATGCGTTTATACACAGGAGTTATGAACCCATAGAATTAAAATTACTCATTCTTTAATCTCTAAAGAGAAATAGGTTTTTTTTTTTTTTAAAAATTGTTAATAATGTTAAAGGAAATAATAGATGGATTCAATATAAGATACTTTGGTATATAAGGTCCAAAGTCATTTACTAGGTCACAAATAATGCTCAGTTCATCAGAATCAAAAGACCAAATCAATTTGTTTTTTTTTTTTTAGCCTCCCGAACCACCGTTAGGTGTTCTTTCTGAGTATAAGATGAAATTAAAATTATTTTAGCGTATGAAAATGCCATGCCTGACTAGGATTCGAACCCGGGACCTCTCGATGAAAGGCTGAGAAACTACCACTCGCGCCACGGAGGGCGGTAACCAAATCCAGTTTACAGTCCTTGAATGTTATCCCCCTGATGTGTAATGCACGCTCCCTAAAGTTGCTTTTGGTTTATTATCATCAGATGATCTCTGTTGAGATGTAAAATTTCTTGCGTCAAACTGTTAAAATTAGTTCCTCAGAATGGAAAACTCATCTTTCGAAAGAGATCGAATTCGGCTGATTCAAATTAGAGTTGTATGGTGGATGACAGCATAATCGACGAAAATATCAACGACAGAGCTCACAATTTGTCAGCACGCACTGCTCTGTAAAATCGGCACACCACAGTCGATTTTTTCTGGACGCAGTTTTCAAAGGTTCGGTCTCAAAAACCAAAAATTAGTTAAAATACTTTTGATTTCGATTACACTTATTATCATACTACGGACTTCATCGATCACCGTGGTAACAATTGCGACGCTTTTGTTGTGTACAGCAGTAAACGATCGACCAGAACATGGTTCAACTACTGTACTCGTTCAGCCTTTTTCTAAACTTTTTATGCTAACCCTTTACGGGGTTGCGATGTACGGTATCATCACCAAAGATTTCTTGTAACGAGTGATATATTACTGACACAGTGTTACCTCTTAAAGTTTTAATTTTGAGTATGCACATTGCTCGAATTTTGTTGCGTAATTAAAGTTCAATTCTGATTCGTCTTCGGACTGCACTGATATAGTTACGTAGTTAATAAATCCCAAACAACTTTTATGATCTTCTTCTTAATATTTCAGACTAAACAACGTGGGATGCCCCGAATAGTTCTGATTATTTTTTTGCGCGCGTACGTACACATGCATTACTTTTAATTTTTTTTACCAAAAACCATAAAAACTAGTTCGTATTGGACTTTTACAGGACTACAGAAATTTTTTTGGAATAACTATTTTATAAAATAGTAATTATCATTTAATATATATATATATATATATATATATACTAGCGGACCCGACGGACGTTGTCCTGACGCGGCATTATTCTGTAATAAATGCACACACATAAATAAAAGTAACTTAATTAAGTTAAAATTAGCAGGAATGTGTCCTAAATTTCATTAAAATGACTATTAGTATGATATTATCAGTTTGTGATTGTTGTATTATTGTAATGGGTTTATTAATTAATTATGTGTAGTATGGTTAATATTTATTTTCACTAAATATTGAGATGTCCGATAAAAATTGAATTAAAAAATCGAAACGTCGTAAAATTAATAATTGTGTAATTAATAAATTTTCATCCACATTACTGCTAATTTTCACTTAACATCAATCTAAAAAAGTACCTCGTAAATATTTTTTTTTTATTCAAAAATTATGATGTTTCATAACCATGTAACAGCTTAATTAATCAATTAATAAAAAAATTAAAGCATTGTAAAAAAGCAACATAGTTAAAATTTTAGTAGAAATTGTTATCAATTTTCTCATTCTTTATTTTAACATCTATTTTACCAAATTTTAGATAATTGTAAATTAAAAATAATTTTAGAAAACTTTTTATAAAATTAATCAGCTAAAACATTACAAATTCAATTTATTAAATATACTTTAAACTATATTATAAGTAACTTATATTTTAATTTTATAAATGTTATAATTTATTTTATAAAATGACATTTTTATTTTCAAAGAGCCGTTCAATACTTCATAAGTTGCATAAAATCAAATGAGAACTGACAATTTAAATTTGTAGGTTAATTTGATTGTTATTGAATGCACGTGTATACATCATTAACATTCATGAAAAATCATGTAAAATACTCATTTCAATACTGCACCTTACACGATGTACGATGTACATTTTTTAATTAAACTTTAAAACGTTATTTCAATAAATAATAATATAATATAATATTTTCAATAAGCGCGCAATTCTAGCAGACTCGGCAATGCTTCGCTGTTGCTAGAACTGAGTATACATACAGATTAAATGACAACAATTGAAAGTTTCATAAAACCTTAAAATACTGAACATTAGCAATTTACCAAAATTCAACCTTTCACTTTATAAAAGTCAGAATGTAAATAAATTCAAATGGCAAAACAACAGCACTACCTATCGGGGATTTAATTCACACCACTCTCTAATCACAGTATTCGGTGGAAAATAATTTTCTAACGAAAAGTGTTGTGGCTGCAAAATCATTACAATTAATACTGAACATTAAGAAACTTACAAAACATTACGGAACCTTATAAAATTTCACCTTTAAATTTATAAAATTCAGAATGTAAATAAATTCAATTAGAACACCACACTACTAATCGGATTTAATTCAAACTATTCTCTAAATACGAATTTTAATGTAAGAACAACACTAAGCTACGACGCAAGTAACAGATATGTGAAAAAGCAACAAAATTAAAAAAAATTCCTAGAATCCGATCGCAGCACCAACTACCGGGTTTGACTGATAAACAAACCAAAAATTAAAAAAAACTTCAAAAACGCGATCGCAGCTCTGCCTACCGGATCCACACGCTGCCTACCGATCCAATTGTGAACATTAACCATCCCAAGATCAACAACACATAAATAAATTTAAAAAACATTTTCACTTCAATACTGTACCTTACAAATTTGCACAATGTATATATTTTAATCACCCTTTAAAACGTTATTTCAATAAATAATAGTATAATATAATATTTCTCAATATGCGCACAATTCTAAACGCGATCGCAGTGATGCCTACTTGTTACTTAATCAGTTGTGATTTTGTTTACATTGGCAACGGCCATACGGGCTCTTTGTGATTGGTCGTTGTGTTTGACAGCGGCCATCTTGCATTGATCTGATTGGTTTTCCTTTGTTTACATTTCCAACTGATTTATTAGCCTCTTATTTATTAAAAAACTGTTTTCTCGCGATTTTTTGTAACACAATAATAACACAAAATTACGAAATATTTTTCTCAATTTGATCGCAGCACCAACTGTCGGGACAAACTAAAATTAAATAGAATATTATTGAATATTCGATACTGCGATGGTAGCGCAGACTGCCGGATCCAATGTAAAACATTCCAAAATCAACAACTACTTATAAATAAAAAATTAATTAAAAAAACATTTTCCAGTGGACCAAATTGTGAATCTAAGTCATTCTCGAATCCCCTTGAACACACACAAAAACGTTCATCAAAATCGGCCCGGCCGTTTAGGAGGAATTCAGTGACATACACACACACACACACACAAGAAATATATATATAAATAACACTTGTTTATATGAAGCGTAATTAATTAAGAGTAATTTATCATTTATAAACGTATTATCGTAAAAATATATACTGTATTTTATATTAAACTATTTATAATTTAGAACTTAACTTTAGTAAAGTTAATTTTTTCTTGAAATTGTAAATTTTTCCTAATGATGGATTTGTTAAATATTAATGTGTGGGTGTGTGTGTGTGTGTGTGTGTGCGTGTGTGTGTGTGTATTTGTGAGTGTAAACTTTATACTTACAACCTAAATGTTTAAGTACCGCACTTGTAGAATATGAGATGTAATATATAACATATTTTTGTGTATGTGTGTGTGTGTGTGTGTGTGTGTGTGTGTGTGTGTGTGTATGCGTGCATACATATATTTATTTATTTTAAGTGTGTTATTAACCAAAATTGAAGTCAAAGGGAATGTTTCGATATGATAGGTTAATTACGAGATGAAATCCGTCAAAAGGGGAAATTGGAGTAGAAGAACTCCAACTAAAGGACGATGGATGAAGGACGAACCATTAGTAAAGGAATAGGATGAGGAACTATCGTAATGTAGGAGAATACGATGCTTTGACCAGACGAAAGCGACATTTAGACATAGGATGGACATATAGATAGACGGAAAGGCTGACAGACAGGCATTAAAAAGAGTCAAAGGGATATCATTGACCCTCATAAATATATACATATTCCTACAAATGTATGCCTGCGCGCCCGCACTCAAACACACACATTTATACTACAATATTTCCCAGTATCATTAACTAAATTGCAAATAAGTATCATTTTATAATTCTGATAATTCTACAATTATAACAAAAATTAAAAATAACAAATTAATCGAAAATTTAAAACTAATCTTATTTATAATATTAATAAAGTAATATTAGACTACTAATAAATCGTTAAAAAATAATAAATTATTTTAAAAAACGCTCAGATTTATCAAGTACGTGACTTTATCAAGTACAACAAAGTTGTAATACTTTCCTGCTATTGGTTATTTGTGTGTGTGTGTGTGCGCGGGGGGTTGGGTGGGTGTGCGCGCGCGCGTACGTGAGTGAGTGTGAGTAAGAGAGAGAGAAAAAGAGAGAGAGAGAGAGTGAGTGTGAGTAAGAGAGAGAGAAAAAGAGAGAGAGAGAGAGTGAGTGAGAGAGTTGATTGAGAGAGGGAGCGAGAGATATTGAGAGAGAAGAGTGTGTGTAAACTTTATACTTAAAACCTAAATGTTTAAATACAGCACTAATAGAGTGAGATGTAATATATAACATATATATTTGTGTGTGCTTGCGTGAGTGCATATATTTATTTATTTTAAGTGTGTAAGTATTAATCAATGTTGAAGTCATGGAAATGTTTCGATAGGATAAGTTAATTACAAGATGAAATTCGTGAAATACATGAAAAAAAATTATCTAAAATGATGAGGGTAATTTATGGTGAAGTTTTATTGTAATATCATTATATGTTTAAATAAACCAAAAACATGTTTTAAAAAAATCCAATTTTTTTAATTGGATTTTTTTTAAATCCACCTCCAAAACCCAAGATTTTTTTTAACGTTTTTCTACAGTTAACACGTTAAATGAAAAAACTAAAAATAATTCAACTGAAATACAACCAATAAAAATTTACCTAAAATTTCTTTTTTCGGGTTAGGGGGTGTGAATTATGACGAAATTACATTGTAATAATATTACTAAAAGTTTTAATATTATTAAAAGTTTAAATAAACCAAAAATATTTTTTTAAAAATTCAATCGAAAATTTTAACTTTAATCGTTTCCCCACACACAATAACCAAAATATTTTTTTGAGGTCACTTGCACCATTTTTTACCACGACTTGCAACAAAATTACTATATTTAGAAAGAAAAGAAAGAAGTAAGTTAAAAAAATATGTCTTTTTTGGAATTTGGTATTATTTATTTAACTACAGTATTAACTGTTTAACGTTTGTTAATGGATTTAATTCTGAATGTATATGAAATTAAAACCTTACTAAGGAACGGTTTACCTCGTTTTATTACTACAGCGATTTTTTCTTTATTTTTATTTTTTGAAAATTTGATTGTTTATAACTCGAAAACGATGTGATTTAACGAGAAACCATTTTTATCATAAAATCTCACATTAAAAAATCATGTATCACATGTTCACTTTCCTGATTAAAAAACAAAGTTTGATTCAATATGGCAAACCCAAGATGGCAGACAAAATTTTAAATACTACAAAGTAGTAATTTTGTACCATATTTGATTCTACCTCGTCGTTTTCCTCAGTCTTGAAATACGAAGCTGTTTCCATCTTTTAATATCATTCTGTATATAAAATATGAAGTAGAATCTGTAGTCGTCATTACTTTTCAAGAATAGGGATATATTTTTAAAAGCTTTTATTTAACTCGCTTTAGGAATAATCAAATCTTGCAACTGCTATATCTTTTGATCTACTGTATGAAAATCAATGAAATTTGGAACACGTATGTAACTTCGATGACAATACAGCACTACGGTGTCGGAATTTGATATGACCCACCCCCACTCCACCGCGCGCAACCCCTATGCTAAATTCATGCATTCAGTTGAAAATTTTCATTTCTCATGAACTATCGTATGAAAATGATTTAAATTTGGTACGCGCATGTAACTTCAATATATAAAAATAAATATTTTTACATTTTTTAGTTTAAAAAAAAAATACAAAAAAAAATTACAAAAATATATTTGATTACATATAAAAATATATTTTTTAAAAAGCTTTTATTTAAGTAATATTAACTAACATTAATAAAAAAGGAAAAAAATTAGAAAAACCCTCTAAAAAGTAAAAAAATAAGAATTAAGACAAATTGAGAATTTTAAACAAAAAAATATAATATATTAACAAATATAAAAATGCAATGAAAAGTAACAAATAAATTATATAAATATCTAATAAATAACCAATAAATAAATGTAATAATTATTAGATTTTAAAATTAAAAGAAAATGAAAATATTTAGTTAAATAAATGTAAAAGCACGGCGCAGTTTTTATAATTTATTTAAAACAATACAACATTTATTTTTACAACAATTAATCTTCATTTTCATTTTCAATAACGACGCGAGGAGGCGGAAAAGTCTGCTGGAACCTCTCCAGTTGAGATTGACTAGCTACAAGTAACAATCTGGGAAAATGCTCCGACTCGCTTTCTTTGTACGTGTTCTCACAGTTGAAATTCATCTTCGAATTCTGCTTGTAATCTAAGCCAAATTGAACGCACTCTTTCCGCTAAAAGTTCATTTTAATTAATTATGAATTTGTATTTAACGAATTCATAATTACGATTAGAATTATAATAATGATAATAATTAATAATTTTTCAGATTGCCGTCAAAATGTAATAACTTTGTGCAAGATTTCTAAATTTAATTTTTATTTTTAATCTTATTAACCCTTAAGGTAATCTCGGTGCAAATTTGAACCATCAAAGAATTAAAATTTGAGTTATTTTATTACAGGTAAATAAAGTATATACATATACTAAACAACCTCATTAAACAAAAAATATATTTTAAAATACAGCAAATGTCTATAAATACTTATTCGAAAACATTGTTATAAAAACTGCGCCATGCTTTTATTTAACTAAATATTTTCATTACTTTTAATTTTAAAATTTAATAATTATTACATTTATTTATTTTTTGATTTATTGGTTATTTATTAGATATTTATATAATTTATTTTTTACTTTTCAGTGCATTTTAATATTTGTTAATATATTATATTTTTTTTGTTTAAAATTCTCAATTTGATTAAATTCTTATTATTTACTTTTTAGAAGGTTTTTCTAATTTGTTTCCTTTTTTTATTAATGTTAATATTAATATTAAATAAAAGCTTCTTTAAAAAATAATTTTTTATACGTAATCAAATATATTTTTGTAATTTTTTTTATTTTCTTGTATTTTTTATAACAATTAAGAATTATTTTTCATTAGTTTAATTAGAAAAAAATATTTTAAAAAAGTGCCAACTTTAAATATAATTTTTAAATTTATACTTCGAGAAGGATTAAATTTTAAGTTCTAGGCAAATGTCAATAAATTTCAGCAATTTCACTGTGAGCTCAATTTTAAATTCATAATTTATATTAACCATTCACTAAAAGTTAGACTTTAGTTTTACTAGCTATTTCAGATACACTTATTAGTAATTAATATTTTTTAATTATGACGTAATCTTTTAAGTACAGTACTTAATAAAAATAACAATATCATTAATAATCATTAAAATGATTATATTATTTAATTTGTATGTTTATAAAAGATTTTTTTTAACCTCTGAGACCACCGTTAAGTATTGATTCAGAGTATGAGATGAATGAAAATTTTTTTATCGTGTGAAAATGCCATGTCTGACCGGGGTTCGAACCCGGGACCTCCGGATGAATTATAAAAGATTTTATTTATTCTTCAAATGAAAAATTAATGTTGTATATTATATAACAGATTATAAATTATAGGTAGAATTTTAATTTTGTTTTGTATTTATGAAAGGTTTCTCGCCACTTTTTCACTGTTAAGAAAAGATCAGGAAATGAATATTAAATAAAACGTTTAAATTAAACCGTGATATTTATTTTTTTAATATTAAACAGGATTTCTTACTTAAAACCTATAAAAAAAAAAAAAAAAAAAAAATTAGATTAGGAAAAGAAAACTCTTTAATTACTAACCGCCTGTTTTTTCACCTTCTTGACTTAAAATTAATTAATAATGTATAATAAACAGATCTTTAAAAAACTTTACGAATATTATAAGAGTTAATTTAAAAAAAAAAAGAAGAAATTTATTCTACATTTTAAAGTTATTTTAATTTTAATGACTTCTTTATAACATACTTTTATTTAGTCCTTGGTAAGAGGATAACGTAAAATAGTAACTCTAAAAACTCTCAGAGGTTAGTGTCTTTAAAATTAAAAAAAAAATTACGTAAAAGTAAAATGTTAATCATTAAAACCACATTTAATATATTTTTTACCATACGTTACCGAAGGCTAATTAATGTATTTCCAGTTTAATTGTTAGATGTAAGCAATTTATTATTGGTTAAACTACAGGAACGCATGCTAATTAAAATACTTATTAAAACATTTTCTACCAAGAAAGAAAAGATTTTTTTTTTAAATAAAATTATTTAACAAAAAATCGACAAAGAAACAACAACAAATATAAACACTGTTCGGACAGGAGTCTGCTGAACTTCAGAAGCATATTTTTGTCTTCGAAATAATAAAAAATTGTCGTACAAATACGGGTCTGAAAACGCTTCGTTAGCGAGTTACGGCTAATGAAATGAAGCCCTACTGAAATTCTAAGAAAGTAAAAATTAAGAGACAAATTTACTGGCTTCATATGGTTTTTGACGTGAAAAATTAAAAAAAAAAAAAATGATTCCCAGAATTGTATCACTGTATCAATTGTATTTCTACGAAATAGGATGTAATAAGCAAAAACAGGAGTAGAAAAAAATAGAATTTTAGCTTTGGAGTATTATAACTTTGTTAAATTGTCAAAAAAAAAAAAAATAATAAAACGTTTTAATTACGTTGATAGAGAATTTAATTCTGCGAAAACTGATGTAAACAAAGTCAATAAAAAATAAATAGTGCAGTAAAATTATGTATTCTTTAAGGAAGAACAATACGTACCAATATGGAAAATACTAAACTGACAATTTTACACTAAAACGAACAGCCCTCAATTTATTAGATAACATTTTAAAAACTAACTAAACTTTGAAAACGATTTAAAATAGAATAAATTACTCTTACATTACATCAAGAGTTCAAAATGTCCACCATCAACCCGGAAATACATATCAACACGGCGATTTATAGATGAGATAGCATTTTCTACAATTCTTCGGTTGTTTTTAATTTCTTCGATGGCCCAAGCGATTTTTTGTGAAAATTCATTTGCATTTTCTGACTTTTGTGCATAAACTAACGCTTTCATATATCCCTACAAAAAGAAATCCTAGGGGTTCATATCAGGTGATCTAGCTGGCTATAGCTGAGTTGTTAAAATTTTCAAAAAAATAAATAACACGTTTTTTACGAGATTTATTTTTGACCTTACAAATAATTTAAGACCTTAATTTTTTAAATTGTAGAGATTGCTACAGGTAAAATAAAAAACTTAAATGAGAATCAGTAGATTGAGTTAAAAATTCATAAAAATATACTTACAGAAAAATTACCTTTGAAGCCAACAAATATATGCCGATTTCTGTGGCTAAGTAGGTAATGTCTCAGCATTTCATGTGGAGGTCCCGGGTTCGAATCCCGATCATCTTTTCGTACGCTACCAATTTCCACCGAGATAATGACCGTAACTGTTGAAGACTACTCTTTCACAACAAAAAAAAAAAAAAAATAAGAAATTTTTGAAAGAAAAACCAATGATACGTTATATTGTTACTCATTAATTGATTGCAAGTTACTGTTCCGGTGCGTTTTGAACACATAAAAATTTTATGTAAATTAATCAATATATGAAAACTATTTCAATTTATTAATCGTGAATATACATTATTTTTTTCATGAGAAGACCGTTAAATAATAAATATTATTAATACCATTGCTAATAATTCACATTAAAATCTTCAATAAGAGGAAGAGTATAATTTTATGTTAGTTACTAAAATTTGAATACGTACAAATTTCCTGTTTTTCAATCAAATTCAGATGAAAGATACATTCACTTAAATAAACCAGCAGAAAAAAATTTCTAATTTAAAAATTAAAATTAATTTAAACTACCATAACTAATAACAAGACTGAAATATTAGACAAAACTGCTATTTCTAATTCTTCAATTTACGAGTACGTTGGCCCAATGTGATTAAAATACATAAAAATTTGAATACATAAACATTTCACGTAAATAAATCAATATATAAAAACTATTTCAAGTTCTTTTCAATAATCGTCCTCTCTTCTTCTACTCTACGAAGCATCTCCTCATTACGAACTCTCTCCGTCCAGCTGATCTTTTCCATTCTCCTCCAAACCACATTTCAAAGGCCTCCAATCTATTCTCCTCTCCCTTCCTAATAGTCCACGTCTCTACCGCATAAAGGGCCATACTCCACACAAAACATTTCGCAAGTATTTTCCTTAGTCGCAGATTTAGTTTGCGACTACTATTTAAAAAATCATAGTTAAAAATTTAAAAACAGTCATGATTGCCCCGGTCCTACTACCGGGCAGTCATGAGTGTTTTCAAATTTTTAACTATGATTTTTTTAAATTTGACTAAATATATTAATTTTACGTACTGATGATTGCTTCCAAGTAAGCCGAAATATCTAGAGTACATACCAACGTGCTGGTAAGGTGGATTACGTTAATTTTTAATTTATTCAAACTTAGTCGTAGCATATCCGGATATGCCAACCGAATTTGATACTGCGTAAGTTTTTCCATAAAATTAAAAATAGTTCTGCTGTGATTTATTTTAACTAAATTAAAATTTTAGCTTCCAATCAATATATTTTTATACAGTCGTCTATTTGAGTGTTACTTAAAAATTATTAATCCAATTATATAAAATTAAAACAAAACCTGAATGTACATGTATATATTTACTTTGTATATCTATATACAGCGATTAAAATTTAACAATCGCTGCACTAATATAAGTTATCCATTAACAAAAGTTCTAATTAAAATTTTCTGAACGCATTCAGCTGTTAAAACATACAATTTTGCATTAATTAGTGTGCAACACTGCTAAAACTGAGAGCGATTGTTATTTTACAGCGTTATTTCTCAAACAGAAATGTTTTGGAAAATTAAATAAATCAAGCTCGATCAGAAACAACCAATTATATAAATCAATGTTGTGGTTTTAACATAAAGGAAAAAATTAATAAGAATTTATTTATTCAAATCTGTGCATAATGCTGAATATATCAGACATAAAAAGAAAGTTTATTATACTACTGTTCTCGTAGTTAGGAAAGTTTAATACATTTTTATAAATTCTACAGGTAATCGACGTTTCTTATATAAATAACTACAAAATTTCTTTTATTTACATATAATTTTTTGGATGTTAAAAAAAAATTATTCAAGTTGTCTTTTGGTTCTAAAGTTTTATTTATTTAAATTTGTGTCAATCATCTCGATTTTCGGTTGTAATTTTCTTTCGGTAAACGCTTAAACTATTAGTTATTTATAAAAAAATCATTAAGAATAAATTTATTTTAATCAGACATCTACCAAAATAAAAATAAAAAAATTCTTCTAATTTTTCACTGGGTATAAAAAAATAAAAAAAATTTTTTTTCTGCGTGTATATGTGTACGTGTATGCGCGCGCGCGTATGTGTATATGACAGAGATAAAGTGAGAGTTTATCATCAGTGGAGTAAAGTATTTGTATACTTTTGACTGGATAAAACATAATCGATAGTATAATTGGGACGAGTGACGTACGACGTAATTTTGAAAAACACATGCTCGTATGTTCTGTGTTTATATTGAATGCAATGACTGTTAAAAAATTACTGTTTTATTTTGTTATTACATTAGATTCTGAACGAAATTAATTCAAAATCTTTTCGGTTGAATGACAAAATTTATTTAAATGTTAAATATACATAAAAAGAATGATTCACAAAGAGTAAACAATAAACTTTTATATTTTTTTTCTTTATTTTGAATGTTTTTTTCTAAAATATTTTTTTTATTTTTTGATATTTTGAAAATTTTGTTTCGTTTAATAACTGATTAAATTCTACCATATTTTGATATGATTTATCTTTTATATACTCGTATATAAAAATGAATGTCTGTTTGTTTGTTTCAGTTATGCGTGCCTAAAGCATTCATCCGATTGCAATAAAACTTTGGTGAGTTGTGCGTACGCCCGCGAAGGTTTCTGTATTAATTTGGATCCGCTAGGGAGCGCTAGGGACAAGATATTTTGAAAAATTGAATTTATGGTTCGTTTTATCTCATATTGATTCAGAATATATATTAGATTGGTGAAAAGAAATATTTTTGCCAAAAATGGACGCGGCAGGTGGCCCTGGGGTCGAGATATTTGGAAAAATCGTATTTATGATCCGATTTGGCTCATATTCAGAATATATATTATTTACGTGAAAACAAACATTTTCGCAAAAACTATACTCGCTAGGTAGCGCCGGTGACGAGATATTCACGAAACAAACAAACAAATATACAGGCTTATAAACAGGCTTTCTGCTTCTATATATATATATATATATATATATAAGTCAATGTTTGTATGTGTGTCCGCTATAAGTCAAAAAATTACTAGACCGATTTACGCACGATTTTTGCAAAATGGTTCGTTGTCCAGAGAAGGTTTAAAGCTATTGAAATTCTCGATTTGACGAATAGAAAGAAAATTAGGGGTTATTTTGAACCAGCAACTGCGTTTAGAGAGTTGTTTCAATTAAATACGATTTTTAATGCTGTTTTGCCCGTCTCCATGGTGCGAGTAGTAGCGTCTCGGTTTTTCATCCAGAGGTCCCGGGTTCGAATCCCGGTCAGGCATGGCATTTTCACACAGGCTATAAATCATTCATCTCATTCTCTGAAGCATTCCTGACGGTGGACCCGGAGGTTAAAAAAAAGTAATGCTGTTTTGAAAATTGGATTTATTTACATTCTGAATTTTATAAAAGGAATGGTTAAATTTGGTGAAGTTTCGTAATGTTTTATAAGGTTCTTAATGTTCAGTATTAATTGTGATGAAACTGCAGCAATAACTCTTTTCATTAAAAAGTTATTTTCGACCGACTACTGTGTTTAGAGAATGGTTTGAATTAAATCCGATAGGTAGTGCTGTTGTTTTGCCATTGGATTTTGTGAAATTTTGTAATGTTCAGTTTTTTAATGTTTTATCAAACTTTCAATTGTGTACATTTAATCTATATATATACTCTAATCTAGTAATTGCGAAGCACTGCCGGGTCTGCTAGTTTGTTATAAACTTCGAAAATCCTACGTTTATATTTAGTTTCTGTAAACTTTAATTAACCATTTTACTCAGGATTAAATTAAATCATGTACAAATTTAGTTTAAAACGTTTATGTTTTAATTTCCATTTAAAAAAATTATTTTTTGCCAAACATAAATCAGTATATTTTTCAACCTTTATTTTTTTACTTTTTCCACTAATTTGTCAAAAACTACTTAAAATAAAGTTTCAGAACCTATTTTTTTCAGTTTCTTAGGTAAGTTTTCAAATAAAACCACTAAATTTACCTTTTAATCTGGGTCCCAAAAATTGCAGGCCGGCCTAATATTATCGAAGGGGCAAAAATCAGGGCAAAATCTTTCGCCAGCCGACACTCGCTAACGAAGCGTTTCCGAACCTATTATGTTTATATGAACTTTCTTCTTTATTTTCACCAGTAGTACATGTCCAGAAAGTTAAGTACATTCTTCGTCGATCACTCTGTATGTTTATCAGTTTCAGTTTTTATATCTTACTAAACGATTTAGAAAAACGTTACGAATTAATTTATCAGGAAATAGACAGACACTAGCTGGAACTTAAATATTAAAAAAATAATTACTACGAATCAGACCATTACTTAGCATGTAACAAACACATGTGTTTGTTTAATATATTTAAATATATTGGAAATATAAAAATATCTTTAACAATTGAAAATTAATAGTATTATTTTCAGATCTTAATTGCTGATTTGTACTTATTTTTTAGAGCAATAAACTGGTAGATTTTATGTTTAATGACAATTTTTGTTTTAAATTTTTCAGTATACTATTCGTAAAACCGGTCACTTTTTATAACTTGAGTAAGGCGCTGATATAGATTTATTTTGGTGTGGGTGTGTGTGTTTTGCATGGGGACACCCACACCCACATCCAACCTACACACTTACTCGCGTGCGCGCCCGCCCGCGCACAAAAGATTCATTTTATAAGTTTTTGAAAAATTGAATTGTTATTATAGCTGAACATGCTACAATTTAAATCAGCCCACTTAGGGGTAAATTATTCATTATTTTCCAAGCTCTTCTTCCAATTAAAATAATAATAATAATAAAATTTATTTCGCTAACTCATAAGCTTCCATTCAACATTTTGCAACTACGATTTAATGTTTTTAAATATACTGGGCGACAAAATATCAAAAAAGTATTAAACACATTTTATCCAGGGTTCGGGTTTTATGACCGACATCTCTCTTTTATTTATATATTTTTACTAGCTGGTCCGATAAGTCTGTTCCCTCATCCCCATTATGTTCATTATCTTCATTTTTGTGAAAATAATGTTGATAAATAATAATTAAAGCCTGTTTAATTAATAAAAAAAGCTAACACAGTTGTAGGACTCCTACAACACAGCGATCCTAAAAGTGTGGGCTCTTTCTGATGCACGGCTTATACACACAACATAACTTAAAATATTTATCATTTTATTTAAATATAATATTTTTTTAGTTTATTTAATTCAATGATTCTAAAAAAAGCGCGCGTGCATACGTATTTAATTCGCACGGGTGTGTCGGTACTAGCCGTGACGGTCGTTAAAAAATAAACTAATCTAATTTCACAAATTACATGGAAAACATTCCGCATGTACTTGTCCGGTCGGCAGACTGGTGTAGTAGTGAGGCTTAACGAACCAGGTACCGAGTCAACCGGGTGATTGTGTTCGAGACCCAGCCACACCGAGTTACTTATTGATACTTTAAATATTATTCATTTTTTAATTCTACCGCTCATCTGTGACGTTATAACATAGCAGTAGTTAAGAGCATTTTTTAGGTAGTGCAATTTTGTAAAAAAATGTTTTTGCACATATTATTTTTTTAATTTTTAACAAATGTGCTTAAGAAAAATATGACCTTAATTAGCCGAAAGTCGTGATATTGAGGATTACCATACTCTACAGCCTCATTCTCTTGACCTTTTAAGTTGAAAATTTAATGGCATCAATGCTCTATATATAGAAGTAATATCACCAAGTTCGGTCAAAATCGGTCCAGTAGTTCTGGAAGTACAGAGTGATTTTTTAGTCCTGTTACCCAATTTTAAATGTAATTTAAGAAAGGGAAATTTAGGTGGAATAAAAAAATGTATTTTTTACTTACAAAAGAGATTTAATAAAAAGCTATTACATAATTGTTAAAGAATATGCTCAAAATGCCCACCCCTTGAGGTTATACACGCACAGACTTTTTTCAGCATATTAGCAGAAACCTTTTTAAGAGTTGCATTGGAAATATTCGTGATTAAGTCTGTAATATTGACTTTAAGTTCATCAATAGTGTGAGAGGATTGTTTTTGAAGGCCTCGGACTTAATATAGCCCCACAAAAAGTAGTCAGGATTTGTGAGGTCTGGGAACCTTGCAGGCCATAAGCCCTTGCTTATTATTCGATCCACAGAGTGGATCCACGGCAGAAAATCCACGGTTTCTAGAGACGTTTGTCATGTAACGCCGTCTTGTCGAAACCACCAATACCGTTCTTGAGGTTCCAGGAAGAACACAAATTGGCGCACAATATTCCTATATACTTCACCATTTATTTTTTTTTTTTTTTTTTTTTTTTTTTTTTTTTTTTTTTTTTTTTTTACTGTCTGTTCGAAGAATACGGGTCCGACTATATGATGACGAGATATCGCACACCACACACCAATTTTTTCAGGATGCAAAGATTTGTCTTGTAAAGCGTTAGGATTTTCAACCGCCCAAATTCTACAGTTTTGACTGTTCACATAACCATCGAGATGGATCCAAGCTTCATCACTAAAGAACACTGAGTTAAAAATTCGATTCCGTTATCGTTTACAACAGACCTAAACCAACGGCAATATTGTGATCGCTTGTTTAAATCTGGAGGCTGAAGCTCTTGGACTAATCGTACGCGATACTGATAGAATTTCAATTTTTTAGCAGCTTTTTGTACACTCGAATACGGCAAACAGACTTGCGTGGAAAGTTTTCGTAAACTTTTCCGTGGAGAATTGAGCAATCTTGTTTTCACATTTTCTACAACGTCATCTGTCAAGCGAGTCGGTCGACCACTACGTTTTCTGTCGCAAACGCTACCTGTCTCTCAAAATCGGTTTGCTAGCCTATAAATTGACATTTTTTATGGCGGAGGAAAACCAACAAATTTAATTTGAAATGATTCTTTTACACTCGCGTACGATTTCGTAGCACAATATTGTTCAAGAATGAAAACTCGTTGTATTATGGTAAAAGACATTCTGTTCGTAACACGACCGGAAACAGCACAAAAGTTTACACAGCTCAAGGAGAATCAACTCACACTGCCATATCTAAACCGATTGAGTAGCGCTACCAACTTCGTGTCACAAAACAAAATTTCCCTTTCTTAGAAAAAAATTACTAGACATTAACAATTGAGTAATAGGACTAAAAAATCATCCTGTATAAGGTGATATTGAGGCTAACATCGAACACGCGCGCGCACACACACATACTAATGTTAACATCTGGAAGAATTCCATCCGGTTTTTAGGTTCCTTAGGTGTCAAAACGTCAAGATCCGGTGAAAACTCCATATGCACAAATTAGATCGATTACAATACGTTCTCCTCTAGAGCTACAGATCTGCTATAGCGTTATCTAGACCAGAAAGTAATATCAGTGTATTGCAGTTTATTGAGAGCAAAAGTTTGGTCAGCACAGGACTCAAAACTTTGAATGATTTGAAAAACGCGAGGTTTCATAACAGTCGGCCCCTATCTTAAAAATAATAGATACAGCTTGTTACCCGTCCTTCGTACATGTAAAAATATATTTTACACATTTTTTAGCAGTACCCGACAAACATCACGAGAAGGTAATCGTGCTTTGATTCTCATTTTTAATTTTATTTATTTATTTTTTTAATTTTATTTTATGTTTTATAGTAAAGTGACCGAAGCCAGGGGCAGGCAGTCGTATCGCACTCACAGTTACAATGGTAGTGCCTGTGGTTGGTTGAGCCGTCATGCTGTACACCATCGTTTCTTTAAAGCTATTTTTATCTTTTTAAAGCTACTTTTTATCTTCATCCGGAGGTCCCGGGTTCGAATCCCAGGCTTGGCATTTTCATGCCATCAGCATCAGCATGCTATCAGCATTGAGGCATGACATCATTCTTCTTCATCCTCTGAAGAATGCCTAACGATGGATCCGGAGGTTAAAAAAAAAAGCTACTTTTATCGATAATCGAAAGATATATCGAAAAAAGGAATAAAAAATTTAATTTCAAATACTGCGAACGGTTTTCAAATTCGATTCGACCGATGGTTTGGTCGTAGTAAAGGTAAATATTGGCAAAAACGTAATACGGTTGTTACCGCAAACCATTAAAACAGTCACCATCTTGAAATAGTGAATCATTTCGTTAACGGCAATAATCCTAATTTCTTTTCAGATATAAAAACAGTATTTATGCAAAATTTCAGTACAATAGTTTTTTTGCGTGAGAGAGTAACAAACTTAGAGATACCGCCAGATTTATTATGTACACACAAACACACACACACACACACATATATATATATATATATATATATATATATACAAATATTAACATTGTTGCTAAATTTAAATTAAAATTCCTTCAAGAAGATATAGAGAAATGTTATTCTTTAAAGCTGAAATGTAAACTCATATAAACGATCCATAAAGAAAAACAAACACGAAGCTATTTATAAAACAATATATAAGATAGGTTTATTTAATGATAAAGAAATAAAATACAAACGATAAAGAAAAAAAAGTATAAAGAGACGATAATATCTCAAATGGTATTGTATGGTTATTTTAAAGGCATAGGGTATGAGTACAAAACCTATGTATAGTAAGTTATAGGGGGACGGTGAAGTAACTGAATGATGTGGAAGTAGAGATATTCAAATCTACGCCTTATAGAAAGCCTCCTTCTCTGCTTATATTCCCTTGCATTTCGTATACTCTATATACTGAACTATCCCCAATTTCTAATTTCACAATTGAGTGCGCAAACCGTTCACCTAAACACGAGTTGTGATGCGAATCTATAAGAAGTTTAGATATAACATATACGTTATCGTTTCCATAAGCATTAAGTAGAAAATATATATATATATATATATATATATATATATATATATAAAATAAAAAAAAATTATAAATAAATTTTACTCAGTTAAATACCCATTTTATTTTTGATTAAAGTAGTTGTATTTGCAATTCGATCTGAATTAAAATAAAATTTATATTCATAGTCTCTTAGAACATATCTCTTTTACTATTTTTACTAGAAACATAGATCAGGAATTAATTTCTTATTTATCTTTTTTTTTTCTTGACTGGTTTGATGCAGCTCTCAAAGATTCCCTATCTAGTGCTAGTAGTTTCATTTCGTTATACCCCCTACATCCTACATCCCTAACAATCTGTTTTACATATTCCAAACGTTGCCTGCCTGCACAATTTTTTCCTTCTATCTGATCCTCCAATATTAAAGCGACTATTCCAGAATGCCTTAATCCGTGGCCAATAAGTTGTGCCTTCTTTTAACTATATTTTTCCAAATGCTTCTTTCTTCATCTATTTTCCGTAACACCTTTTCATTTGTCACTTTATCTACCAATATGTATTTTAAGATAGTTCTATAGCACCACATATCAAAAGCTTCTAATCTTTTCTTCTCAGGTACTGCGATCGTCCAAGTTTCCATCCATATAAAGCTACGAACCAAACATATACTTTCAAAAATCTTTTCCTGACGTTTAAATTCATTTTTGATGTAACAAATTATATTTGTGACTGAAGGCTCGTTTCGCCTGTGCTATTCGGTATTTTATATCGCTCCTGCTTCGTCCATCTTTAGTAATTCTACTTCCCAAATAAAAAAATTCTTCTACCTCCATAACCTTTTCTCCTCCTATTTTCACATTCAGTGGTCCATCTATGTTATTTCTACTACATTTCAATACTTTCGTTTTGTTCTTGTTTATTTTCAAGCGGTAGTTCTTGCGTAGGTCTTCATCCATGCCGTTCATTGTTTCTTCTAAATCTTTTTTACTCTCAGCTAGAATTACTATATCATCAGCAAATCGTAGCATCTTTATTTTTTCACCTTGTACTGTTACTCCGGATCTAAATTGTTATTTAACATCATTAACTGCTAGTTCTATGTAAATAATAAAAAGTAACAGGAATAGGGAACATCCTTGCCAGACTCTTTTTTTTATTACTGCTTCTTTCTTATGTTCTTCAATTGTTACTGTTGCTGTTTGGTTCCTGTATATGTTAGCAATTGTTCTTCTATCTCTGCATTTGAACCCTAATTTTTTTTTAAATGCTGAACATTTTGTTCCAGTCTACGTTATCGAATGCCTTTTTAAACCATTAAAAAATTCAAACATATCGTGATAGTATTACTTTGTATGCTGTATTTGTTTCACGATTCCTTTTCTGTAACTTATTAAAAAACAAAAAAAAATACTGTTACTTTTTTGACAAAATATGATAAGAAGCTGCTGCAAAAATTCATCATGTATATATATATATATATATGTATATATATATACATTATATATATATTCTTTTATACAATTTCTCTTACTTTTCTTAGTTGTCGTCCACATATGGTGTCATTCAAGTTTATTAAAAAGTTTGCATTATATAATATTGCATTATACTAAACACATATTTGACATCTCTATAACGTTTAGAAAAAGAAAAATATTGACAGAAGTTTCTTTTTATGAAGAATCTTTTTTTTTAAACATTAAAAAATCAATGGCATTTAAACTTTTGACTTTTAAATACACTACCATTTTCTAAACTAACATGAATATTAATTGAATTCCAAAGGCTTGATTTAAGCTAATACATTTAATTTTTTTTATGTTTATTTATTGGTAATTCTATAATTTCAAAAAAAGTCAAACCGCTTTTTATTAAATGTATATATATATATATATATATAGTATTTATTTTAAAATAATTAACAGTATTAACGAAAATAAATTAAAAAATTAATGCAATTTTTTTAAATATAAAAATTTTTTAATTACTAAAGGAATTAAATATAATTTGAGACCATAGAATTTAAAAAAATTACGATAAAAAACATTATGACTGATAAATATATGTTATAAAAATGTTATTTTTTCATTTGAATTATTTCACTAAAAATATTTTTATTTCAGCAAAAATATTTAATATTTCATTAAATGAAAAGTACCATAGTAAACGATTAAATTTGTATAAAAATTTATGTATTTAAAAAAAATTATTTATTTAAACTCTTTTTTTCATTTCTATAAAAAACTGAATTAAATCAAAGAAAATTATACGTATAGTAAAACGTATTATTAATAATTATCAGTTCATTGTGTATCAAATAATGAGCTTTTAATAAATTCAAAAAAATGTTCAGGAGAATAATTACCAATGGTTTTTCGTTTGAATAAATTACAATCACTTAATTAAAAGAGAAAGAAAAATTAATTTCAAATTTATTCAAGCAATTAAAGTTTTTACTTATATAAATAACGGAATCTTTTTTTAATTCTTCTTTAATTTCACCTTTCATGTATGCACAAGAAAATGGTAATATTTGCGAACGATATAAAAATGAGAATTTCATGAATAAATTTTTTTATTCTTTAATAATATGGAAAATATAACTAAAAAATATTACAAAATATCCTCCCTATATTATAAAATGGTAAGAAAAATGCTAAAAAATGAAAATTACAATAACTCGAGACCTAATTGATCTACTGGGACAAGCAATGTCTTAAAACACTAGCAAAATCAAGTCACATCTACTAAGACCTCCCCAAAATATTTCCTCAACTCCTAATCGAGACATGAGCAAACATTGGTTATATTATAAAATGGTAAGAAAAATGCTAAAAAACACGAAAATTACAATTACTGAGACCAAATTAATATACTGAGATGGGTAGTTGCTTAAAACAATCGAAGAATCAAGTCACATCTAATAAGTTCTCACCCAGAATTTTTCCTCAACTCTGAGTCAAGATATCAGCAAACACTGGTCCTCCCTATAATAAAACATGGTAATAAAATTGCTGAAATGCTGGCCCAAAACTGTCACGGGTCGTAGCATTCTAGTACTGATTTATATATGAAATATTTTATGGGTACAATGAAAGATTTAAGAATTACAAAAACTTACAATTAGTTGCTTTTATTTGTAAGAAATTAATTGTTCTTTTGTGAACGGTTAGCCTGTTATCAGTTATTCTCATAATTTAATAACGTTCATTAATAACATAGGTCAGTAAAAAAAAAAAAATTGGAATTGAGATAAAAGTAAGTGAATTAGAAAGTAATTTTTATGCCAAATCTTAAAATGAAATCAGTCTATCTTCATCATCCTTAAATTTTTAGTTATGACCCTTTAAAATGTTGAGAAACTTCTTAAATAATAGAATAAAAAAATAATTACAATTAAAATTTCTTCCTTTATTTTTCAGACATTTACATTACCTTAATTTCTTCTTTTTTTACGTTACTTAAGTTAAGTCTTCTCTTTTTATGATCCAGCAGTAGTCACTTATTATAGATTCATTTCATTTGCCTTGATAACATTGTTCCATCTGTAATATATCTTTGTAGAACCTTTCTCCTTGTTTGTCGTTGATATCACCCAAGTTTAAAGGGTAAAAGTTCAAACGAGAATGTAAAAAATGAATTTTCATTAAGATTTTGCAGCCTAATTTTGTGTAGTTTACTAATCGTTTACTTATAAGCTGATTAGGTTTTCAGCTTTTCTGTTTCCAAGAAAACCAGTAGTGACATTTTTGAATCACTTCCATGCTGCTAGTTCTTTAGGATTCAGTTAGGTGTAAGTCAAATATATTTTCATGAATTAATTTCTTATTTGTGGCCTGACGAATGTTCCCTCTTTTAATTTGGCTTCACTTAATTGTGACAAAACCTAAACTGTCTCCATCTTTATCTAAGTTTTTACAAAATTCTTCATCAGGCCTAAATTTATGTGTAGAGGTGGTAAAATAATACAATCTGCTTCAAAAAGGTAAATATTGGTAACATTTTCCTTTCCTGTGATAAAATGATTTCATGTTTGCCTGTCTTTAACTGTGTAGTGTTTATTTGTATCCTAACTATCTCACAAATACAAGAAACAAATATTTTGTAAAGCCACTCTAGAGACCAAAAAGAAGCCCTATCGCTTTCAGGTCAGCAATGATTTAGCATGAGGTTCATCATACTTAATAGCTTTTAAAATTTTTTACATACTTTCATTTGTTTCTTTTATTCCTACGGCATGTTCTACTGGTATAAAGAAAACTTATTTGAGTTATGAAATAACTCAAATATGTTTTAAGCTAAATATGTCTTTAAGCTTTTTTTTGATGAGGCTAAAAATAATTGCCAATCGTGAATAACATATTCAATGTCCAGTTCAGGCATTAGCACCCCAACATCATGGCAGAAACAAATTAAAACATGTTTGTAAAGTATTTCAGTAAATTTTTGTTTAGATTTCTATATAGTGAAATTTTAGTATCCTTGTTTAATAAATTCCATTCTTTAAGATGTGAACCTAGGAGTTCTACATGTTGTTGTGACGAATATAAGTCACAAATTAGGTCGCTCAGTTCTGCTTGTGTGATGAGATGAGATTCAGTATTTGATTCTTCTGAAATCTAATTAATATCTATTGAAATTGAGGATTCATTGGTTGAGCCCTCTGGGGAATAACAAATTTCTTTCCAAGAAGTTGGAGCGATCAGAATTGGTAAATCAACACCATCAAGTACTGGTCTCATAGCTGAATGGATATTTGGGTATGCAATACTGTTTTATTGTTTGAATTGAAACCAGCAACATTTGTTAAGCAAAAATACCAATCATCATAACAGTTAGTAGACTCTTGCTAAATCAAAAGTATGCCAAAAGTCAATTGCACTTTTTCCTTTTAACCACTGGATTAGTTTAACATAGTAGTGCTTGATACATGCTACATATGGAGCCCAAGATTTATCATGGTCTCCCAAGGGACAATCAAAATAATGTTTGTAAGCAGTTTTCAGCAGATTCAATACTGGTTTCTGCCAAATTTTTGTCGTGAATTCTCTGCAGACATAACAGAAAAATATTTGCAGAATTTTTACAAGCCTGATTTTTACTCATTATAAAATTCAAAATGTTCTAATAAATGAAAGTAAACTGAAATATTACAAAAATACTTAATGATAAAAATAATAAAGTTTTAATTTATAAATACTTAATTACTTAAAATACTTCATAAAATTGTTTCACCATGGAGTGCAATAAAACACAGCACAAAACACACACACACGCTCGCTCTCTCTCTCTCACTCATTCACTCACTCATACAACTAAACAAATCTTGATGTCCAATAATATATTACCAAAAGTTGTTCTGTCAAAAAATCTTTCACTAAATTTATGGCATGAAACAATCGTTATAATAAATGCATGATAAAACCACTATCACAATTAAAGAACACAGCAAGTCATACCAATTGCTGAACTCATATTGAAGAAAATTTAATCACGTTGAATTACTCATTACTTGAATCATTGACATGTCTGACTTGAAATATAAATTAGATGTGAATAAGCAAACATACAGACATATTAACTTATTTGTATTGTTTGTTCCACAAATGATGGAACTTATAAATTTAAGAGCTTGTACATTAAGAACATTACATAATGGGTTGTTTCGGAATACATATTCAGATTCATTATAAAAAATACTAGATAGAACACCTACTCCAATTCAGTTTCAAATTTTATGTTGACCAGTGTAATTTATTAAATTGGAGTTATTGAGGAATTATTAAAACACATAGATGATAAATCTATATTAGTTATAGCTAAATGTTTTGAGAAAATTTAGCAATTAAGCCATAACAAAATGCTGAAAATTTTCTTTAATCCACCCTGAACAAAAAGAACCCTAAAGCAGAAATAAATAACTACAGAAAAATTTCATTAATTCCAGTAATATAAAAAACATTCTCTAAACTCCAATAAAACAGAGTAGAACTACAGGCTGATTGCAAAATTAGAGATACCAATGGGGATTTTGAAAACGTTGGTCATATCAAGGTCAAATTGTAAGTTTAAAAGTAATTACTGAAACTCACGTGGTACAAAGCAAACCAAAATTAATTTCATTTACAGATTTTCAAAAAGCATATGACTCAATAGAGAAACATTAACAAAATCTTTAAAAGAATATGGAGTTGACCAAAGAACGTTCTTCTCTTTCTTTTAAAACTTCACTTACTGTTACAATATCATAAGGTAAATTCTCGTAAGAAATCAGCAAACCATTCCAAATGAAGAAGTGATTAAGACAGGGAGATGGTCTATCACCCATACTTTTCAATACTATGTTCGATGAAATTATGAAAATATTTTGGGAGAAGAATAAAATTGAGCACCAAAAAAGTTAAATGTTTAGAATTTTCTGATGATTTAGCTTAAATTTTTTTTGTCTTTAGTCGTTTGACTGTTTTAATGCTGCGCTCCATGATTCCCTATCTAGTGCCAGTCATTTCATTTCGGTATACCTGCTACATCGTACATCCCTAACAATTTGTTTTACATATTCCAAACGTTGCCTGCCTTCACAATTTTTCCAATCTACCTGTCCCTCCAATATCAAAGCAACTATTCCAGGATGCCTTAAGGTGTGGCCTATAAGTCTGTCTCTTCTTTTACTTATATCTTTCCAAATGCTTCTTTCTTCATCAATTTTTTTCTTTATCCATCCATCTGATTTTTAACACTCCCCTATAGCACCATATTTTAAGAGCTATTTTTTTTTCTCAGGCACTCCAATCATCCACTTCCATATACAGCTACGCTCGAAACATATATGAGTACTTAAAAGAATGATTTCCTGATGTTTAAATTAATTTCTGATGTAAGCAAATTATATTTCTGACTTAGTTCGTTTTGCCAGTGCTATTCAGCATTTTATATCGCTTCTGCTTCATACATCTTTAATAATTTTACTTCCCAAATAACAAAATTCTTCTACCACCATAGTCTCTTATGGTTTAATTTTTATATTTGTGGTCCATCTAATTTATTTCTATTACATTTCATTACTTTAGTTTTGTTCTTGTTTATTTTTATGTGGTAGTTCTTGCATAGGACTTCATCCATGACAATAACTGTTTCTTCTAAATCTTTTATAATTTCAGCTAGAATTACTACATCAGCAAATCATAGCATCTTTATCTTTTCACTTTGAACTGTCTGTATCTAAATTCTATTTTAACATCATTAACTGCTAGTTCTATGTAAAGATTAAAAAGTAATGGGAATAGGAAACATCCTTGTTGGGATCGCTTCTTTCTTATGCTCTTTGATTATTACTGTTGCAGTTTGGTTCCTGTAAATGTTAGCAATTGTTCTTCCATCTCTATACTTGAACCCTAATTTTTAAAAATGCTTAACATTTTATTCCAGTCTACGTTATAAAATGCCTTTTCTAAGTCTATAAATGCCATGTATATTCATCTGTTTTTCTTTAATCTTCCTTCTACTATTGCTGAAGGAAAGACTCTACTATTGTTGAGTGTTAAATTGGTTTCCTTGTGTCTATACTTTTCCTGGAACCAAATTGGTGTTCTCCTAACACTTCTTCTACTCTCCTCTTAATTTGTTTGTACAGAATTCTAATTAAACATTTTGGTGCATGAGTAGTTAAGCTAATTATTCTGTATTCTTTACATTTATCTGCTGCTCATTTCTTTGGTATCATGACAATAACACTCTTTTTGAAGTCTGACGGAACTTCCCCCTTTTCGTAAATATTAAACACCAGAATGTATAATCTATCCATTACTTCCTCACCTGGACTATACAGTAAATCTGCAGGTATCCCATCTATCCCAGGAGCCTTTTTGCCATTCAAATTTTTATATGTTCTTTTAAATTCAGATCTCAGTATTGTATCTCCCTTTTCATCCTCTTTGACTTCCTCTTCTCCCTCTATAACACCAGTTTCTATTCATTTACAACTCTTCAATGTATTCCAACCACCTATCAACCTTTTCTTCGTATTATTAATCAGTGTACCATTTTTATTTAACTAACTATTAGATTTTAACTTCTGTACCACAAAATTCTTCTAACATGCCTGTATGCTGCGTTTATTTTGCCAATGATCAATTCACTTTGTACTTTTGAACACCTTTCTTTATTACACACTTCCTTTGCTAATTTGCACTTCCTGTTTACAATATTTCTTAATTGTCGATAGTTCCTTTGACCTTCTTGATAACTAGAATTCTTATTATCTCTACGTTCATTCATCAAATACAAAATATACTCTCATATTCAAGGTTCCCTAACAGTTCTCTTTGTTCTGCCTTAGTTCATTTCAGCTGATTTAAGAATTTCCTCTTTAAATTTTGCCATTCTTCTTCTATATTTTTTATCTTATCTTTTTTACTCAGACTTCTTGCAATGTCCTCCTCAAAAATCTTCTTTACCTCCTCTTCCTCAAGCTTCTCTAAATTCCACCGACTCATCTGAGACCTTTTCTTCAAATTTTTAAACCCCAATCTACATTTCATCATCACTAAATCATGGTCATTATCAATGTCTGCTCCTGGATATGCTTTGCAGCCAACGAGTTGATTTCTAAATCTTTGTTTAACCATGATATAATCTATGTGATACCTTGCAGTAAAGCCTGGTTTTTTTCCATGTGCATATTCTTCTATTATGATTTTTAAACTGGGTATTGACAATTACTAAATTATTCTTCATGTGAAACTCAGTAAGTCAGTTCCCTCTTTCACTCCTTTTTCCCAGCCTGTATTTACCCACAATATTTGTTTCTTTGCCTCTTTTGATGCTTGCATTCCAATCTCGAACTATTATTAAAATTTCATCCCCTTTTGTCTGTTTAATTGCTTTGTCAATTTCTTCGTATACACACTCTACCTCCTCATCATCATAGGCACTTGTAGGCACACAGACATTAATAATCATAGTCGGCTCTAAGATTTTGATTTAATCCTTATTACATTGATTCTATTGCTAAGCTTTTTTAAATACTCTTCATCTTGTTCATTAGGAAACCTGCTCCTTATTTGATGCTGAGTTTATTGTTCTAAAATTACCTGACCAAAAGTCATTTTCCTCTTCCCACTGAACATCATTAATTCCTATTGCATCTACATTTAACATAGCCATCTCCCTCTTTACATTTTCTAACCTACCAACATTTTTTAGTCTTCTAACATTCTACAAGTCAAAGTATGGATTTTTAAAAATATTTTGGTGACTCCTTCATTAGTAGTCCCCACCCGGAGATCCGACTGGAGGACTAATTTACCTCCGGAATATTTTACCAAGGAAAGTGCCTCATCTTTGTTACAAGAAAATTTAGCTCGCTACATTTTCTTGGAAAAAAACCAGCGGTAGTTTTCTATTGCTTTCAGCTGTGCAATACTCATAACATTGATATGGTTGTTTAAGTCTTCCTGACCTACGCTTTTAACAACTACCAAAAGAGCTGCTGCCCTCTTTCAGGAATGATTCCTTAGTCTGGCTCTCAACAGATACCTTTTCGATATAGTTGCACCTTCACTCCAGCTACTCTGTATCACTGAGCAGTCTAATCCATACCAAATTTGGAAATTAAAAAAAAAAACAAAAATAAAGCTTTTAAATATTAAGAAGAAACAGTATATTAAGAAGATTTACAGTAATGGAATGAACAAAAATACCTTACAAAGTAAACTGGCAAAATTAGGAAAATTAGGATTTTCAACCAAAAATATTTTAAAAAAAAAGTATCCATCAATGCTAAAACTAGACATTGTAAGAAAGCAATTAAACCTGTTATTCTTTATGATATGGAGACAATTTAAAAAATAAATACTAGAAAAAGACCAAAATACTTACAAATTAAGATCAAAAAAAGACATTTATCAAATTATCATTACACTAGAAACAGATTATAGAAATAGGAAAACTAAGATTTCTTGGACGTGAAATGAGAATGAATGAATCTAGATTCAACAAACAAATCATTGATAAAAATTAAGAATACATAAACTATCAATGTTAAATAAAAAGAATGAAAAAAGAAATGTAAAGTTCAATTTAACTCTGTTTTTCGAACAGAGATGAATTTAGAAAGTTTCTGTACATACTAGTCAAATTAGAACAGATGATGAAATTGTGGAAACACGAAAGAAAAAAAGTAAAAAATATTTGCATAATTCTTAAATGGTCTATCTATTCACAAAAAAAAAATTAAATCATTCATGAGAAATTATAACATACTATTAATTCTTTTATTATATTCGACTATTATATCCACTAATTTTTTTAATTTTCATTAATCATTCAGAACTTCATTTCATAAAAATGTGCAATATAAATTTTAGTTATGTTCTTTAATTCTACGCTAATCGTAACTTTCTTCTAAAGCATTTATGATTAAATATTTTACTGTAACTTCAAATCCAATAGTATGGAATTATTTATGAACATACTCTTAAAACAAAGTTCAAGTAAGAAGTATAATAATGTAATATATGCATACATTATATACAAAGAATGAAACTCATACATGAAGTCTATATAAAAAATGAAAAATTTAAAGATAAAATGGTATTAAAATAATATTTTTACATTCTAGTTAGTTTTTACTTTCTATCAATTACAACTTTTACATATTCAATTACACTAACACTTGCCATCAGAAAATTTTCAGGATAACTCACGTATGAGCGGAGAGGAAAGCCTTCTTTTGTTTGTTTTAATATCTACCATAAAATAAACCATTTATGATACTAATGTAGAAAAAAACTGGCATTCTATGAAAACTGATACAAAATAAGACTGGTGAAAAAAATTTAGGGACCATTAGGAGCTAATAATAAAGAATTATATAGAATAAGATATCATTCAAATAAAAAAATTCAGAAATGAAATCGACTAATACTATTTACTACAATTAAATTTGTTAAAAAATGAACAATCAAAAACTTCTAACAAATGAATATAGATTTCCAGGGGAATATAAATGTCACTAAACATAATTTTTTAGAAAATATTATGTGCGCAGAATTTTTGGAAATTTAATTTGAATGATCTAAAAGTTTGTAGTTTGTTAAATTGTGAATGATGCAAGAAACATTAAGAAATAACATTATAGTTTCATTACCTACACTATGATTATATTAATCATTAATTAATGGTTATTACATTAATAATCACTAATGCCTTGATAATCATTATTATTAATTGTAGGCAACTGTAACAGTCTGTTTATTTACTTGAGCCAAGAAACATATTAATATAATATAATAGAAAGGGATAGAAACAGGATCCAGCATTAATATACCATGTTATTATAAAAAAAAAAAAAAAAAAAATAACTTTAAGGTAAACAGTAACTCCTAAATATGAGATATATATATATATGATAGATACATTACCTAAATCATAAATATCCTGAACTGTATAGAATTCCATATTAAATTGATTTAGATGTTATAACACTAATCATATCTTAAGCTATGAATCTTGCTGCCAGACTAATATACTTAGTTAAAATTTGGCCGAATAATTACATAAATTTCGATAATATACACTTTTTTCTCACTAATCTATGAATGATTTCACATTTAGTTCAAATTTCCAGATTTTTTCAAATAATCGTAGATTATTTCTTGGACAAGTCTAAGATATCTATACAACATAGTTCTTCCATCACTCATTCATAAAACTATCCCACATTTACGTTAACGAGTTAAGATGACGTAAACTTACCCATCACTCCCTTCTACGAATAAAAAACCAAGCTGCCTTGTACTTGACATACACTCATTGGGTTAACATCACCCGTCACCTCATGTAAGAATTCAATCACTAGCAAGCTCTTAATTCAAAGTTAGAAATAATTTAAGATTTATTTACCGTTACTTTTGTTTTTATTGACAGAAGGAGGCTAACCAACCAATATAATAATTATTGATTGAAAATATATTTTTTTACAACTTACATACATTAACTAATAAAATTTTTTTTTTCAACCTCTGAGGCCACTGGTCTACCGGTGGCCTTGCTTCAGAGGATAAGATAAATTTGTGGTATGGCAGGAAGCTTGTGGCGGGATCACTAACCTGATACCAGCAACTTTCCTGTCATACATAGCAACTACTATAGCTTGTTGGGGTGCGTTCAGCAGTTACTTGGAATCTGTCCTATTGTCCTATGGGCTAAAATTACTCTGGAGCAGAAGAGAGGGTTTTTAATGGCGGCATTGGACAGCCCCAGCTGTGAGGGCCGGCATACCCTTGGTATGTCGGTTCCGAAGAACAGCTGGGGGACTCCAAGTAGGAAGCTCGAATAACAGCAGGATACGACATCTTCAGGGAGGGAGGTTTAAGACCACAGCCCAGGTGGGGAGTATTCTATCAGAGTACTCCACATTTGAAGCAAAGGTATTCCAAGACCATAGTCCCAGTGGGGAACTTCCTTCTGGAGATTCCCCACTTGTGGCAAGGCAGAATTAAGACCGAGACACGGCTTCTGGGGTAGGACTAGGTTTAGCATAGCTGGACCTGGCAACCTGCATTAGAGGCTTGATGCAGGCATAAATAGAAGATCCGAACGGCGGGCTGATCTGTCATGCCGAATGTAAAGCAGGTAGAGGGAGAGGCCCGTTAGAGTATTGGAAATTCCCCTGGGCTGAGTTATACTTAATTTTGGTTCCGGGCCAGTAGAGGAAAAAGATCAATAAAGAACTTTCTTATGTAAGCTATCAATGGAATTAACCTTAAAATATTATTATTGAACCAATACTTAATTTTGGTTCCGGGCCAGTAGAGGAAAAAGATCAAAAAAGGACTTTCTTATGTAAGCTATCAATGGAATTAACCTTAAAATATTATTATTGAACCAAATCTTAAACCGATAAATCGGTATAAATTTATACCTACCTACAAATGTTAAAACTAATGTAAAACTACGATCAATATTTTTGTATTTAATTAAAAAAATTTTACAAGAAATTGTTCTTGTAAAATTTTCAGAATATTGTTACTATTGAATATTTTAAAAACTTACGTCAGATTAAGAAATTTCATGAAATTTGATTTAATGTAATGTACACTATATGATTTTATTTAGTTTTAAGAGAAGAATTCTTAGTGAAAAGTTTTTTTTTATTTTGCTTTATTTTTTTTTTATGATGACCCTCGTGTCATACCTTTATCCACGTAAATTTAACCCCCCCCCAAAAGTAACAAACTCTGCAGTGTAGTTAAATAATCGCATTAATTAAAAATATCCAGGGACATGCACTTTGCCGTAAACTGAAGTTGACATGGAGGGATTTAACGGGGTGGTTATATTCATTAACCCTTCCTTCATTAAGATGGTGTTGCAAATTCATGGCTGCATCCTCTCTTTCGTATGACGGGAAGATAAAATTACTTTGGTGTCATCAACATAAGTAGATCTTAAAAATGTTTCATTAAAAAAAAAGTATAAAGTTCGACAAAAAAATTATTAAAAAAAAAAATGAATCGTGGACCGATAATTTACGTAAGAATGGAGGGAGACATTTTATATGTATAATAATTTGTGTGTATGTGTGTGTGCACATAAAATCCCAAGTACATTTTTCCACATTAGAAAATTTATTTAACCGTTGTTTCATAATATGTAATTTTTTTATATATCATCTTATCTCACTACTATATAAAGAAACAACACCTTTATCGTTTGTTTTCGAAAACCGCGAAAACTTTAATTTATATATTTCAACTGTAACTTTCATATGACTCCAGGAATGTTTACCTCAATTCAAACCTCACCATATGTGCATTTACTACTGTATAAATCATAAAAAAAACCTATAAATAAATAACCTAGAACTTCTATTTTTACTTCCCTGGACGAAGTATTGTGATCGCGAAAAATTTGTTTTCATATTTCAACGGAAATATCAATTTTGACCATCCCTGAATCCATTTTGACTAGTTTCGGCATGACGTCTGTACGTATGTTTGTACGTATGAATCTCACATAACTCAAAAACGATTACCCGTAGGATGTTGAAATTTTGGATTTAGGACTGTTGTAACATGTAGTTGGGCACATTTCCTTTTGATTGCAATCGACTGAACCAAATGTGTCCAAAAAAGCTCAAAAACCAAATTTTTTGGATCAAAATATTTGGATCTTACAAGGGGAAGAGACATCGGTGGGAATCCGAATTCATCCTCCTTTTTTTTAAATTTTTATTTTTTTAATTTAAATATATTGATTTAATAATTTATCTATTAACATTCACACTTAAAAAATAAAGGACTTCTATATCATTTATTTTGATGATTCACACAAACTCAAAATAATAACTAAAATCAGAACCGTGTCACAAAATATATAATTAATAATAAAATTAAATGATTGAATGGAATAATATACTGATAATTAAACGTATAATAAAACCATTAACTATAAAAATTTAAATATTTGACGATAAAAAATAACAGTTGATAAAGTTTAATGAAAATTATTGAGAAGATACTATTCGCATGAAAACAACACACGAACAGAAAATACTGGATTTTTTAAATACATTTTTATTGGAATCATTTAGAAAATTTATCAACGTGTAATAGATTCACATATTTTTTTTTGTTTTTAATTGAAAACCTTTTGATTTAAAATAAATTGGTAGAAAGCCCTTTTAAGCGGGTCAATGATTTACTAAAAATAACTACTATAATGATTTATGAAAAATAACTTACTGTTTTAATTGGTGTCCAATGAAAACAATTTTGTTGTCTTAATAGTAAAATTACATTTATTTATTTTTATAAGAATACTCCTTTTTCTTAAATAAAGATAGCACATCTGTAAATGTAAACGAATAGATTAATCTATAATCCTTACATAACACATAAAAAGCACATACGTAAGGGAAAAAATTTGAATTAAATAACGATAAGAAATAAAAATAATACTTTAACAGCAGCCATAAGTACCATTTGTGGTTCTCATTAAATTCTCCAGAAGGCCACGGAGTACCAAATTCGAACTCGACGTTATAAAAAACTCAAAATTCTTTTTTTTCTTATATATTTTTTTATTAAATTAATTAGTAATATTTATTGAAAAATATATCACTATACTACTTCTGTAGAGCGTATAAAAACTCCTAGCGTGCAGTTGTTAAACCTTCATCCCAAAAAAAAAGATATCCGATTAAGGAAATATTATTTTCATGCAATCAAATTAAGCAATCAAACTAAATTTTTCAATCAAAGTATTGTAATATTTAAATATTATTATAAATTAAACAAATACATCAGTGGTAAAAGATAGAAAAATTGTAAAACCCAATAAACAAATAAATCGTAAAGAAAGAAATTGGTAAAAATTTGATTTAACATATTTTTTAGTAATTTTAACATGTAAAAATTACGCAATATCAATTTTTTAAAAATTCGACACAACCAATGGAAATAAAAAAACAAGTGTAATAATAAAAGTAAAAATAATAAAATTAAAAAAATTGCTATTTTGATAATATAAAACTGATAAAAACGTTTTATATATTGTACAAAAATGTTGTTAACAATGAAAGAATATTACTAATTGATATCTGGAAAATAATGCTTGTCTCTGAGGATATAAAGACATGCTTACTCTATCAGATTATAAATACCATATACAGTTAGATTCTAGATTCTTCCATTGGCCTGGAGTACCATAGTTGGTACTCACTCACATTTTTCTTTTTACGTCACTTTAAATGTGTTACTAATATTCTAACATCTATTATAGAAGGTAAGTAATGTATATTCTGTCCAATATGTTCTATATTCTGTGACACTAGGAAGATAAAACCAAAAAATGTTATCGCAGTCAACCACCAACTGGTGGTTGACTGCGACCAATGGAAGTCAACTGTGGTTGACGGTTGACTTCCACTCCTAACTAGGAATGGAAATACAAAAATCTGGTGGGGGTGTATCGGAGCGCACGACCGCTGGTTTAATATGAAACGTTACAGACCTTGGATGAAATTTCTTCGAGCTACAGACCGACCAAGAGTTAAATGGAAGAGCCACCATCGTATTTTTTTGAACAAAATGAAAGTCTCCAATGGAAAATTTTAGTTAAATTATTGTTTTTATTTTTATGCAAAAAATATATTTTTCAAACCGAATGAATTATCCAATTTTAAGGGATTGTAAATGGGTAAAACCCCCAAATTAGAAAATAGTTTATTTCATTATATTTCTGGACAATCTAATGTTTTAGGCAGATTTCATAAGAAAGCTACCTATTGTAATGGGTACCATGATTCGACTTCCAGAAAATTTCGACGTATCTTTGCGTTTCACATCCCCCAGACCCCAAAACAACCATCAGATCAAAAGCTAATAATGTGCAATAAAAGTATATATGTTTATATATATATAAGTTAATGTATATATAAAGTTAATATATATATTTATATATTTCAATTTCTTGTGGACACGGTAACTGCCGTAATTATGCGCCAATCACTTGATACATAAAATATAACAACCCAAAATCTCGGTCGAGTTCCTTATTGGGCAAAATCGGACCAAGGAGTGAAATCGGGGCTCTTTCGAAAAACAAAATATCGCTATAACTTTCTTATTAAATAAAATATCGAATTCGTTTAAAATTCTACTATTCTTCAGATAAGGGCTTAAAGTGCTCTAAGTAAACTTTATTTTATATCACTAATCATTGGCTTAGGGGGTGAAAAAAAATTGAGTTTCGGAGGCAAAAATATCATACCTCCCTTAATAGGTACAGTATCGAATCGGTTTAAAGTGGTCGTTAATCCTCTAAACATTTCCTAAACGTTTGTCTGAAACAATTTTTGATATGGCCAACCCTTACGGCAAGGAATGACCAAACTTTTGCTGGAATTGTAAGATTCGTATGCTAAACAAAAAAAGTTTCACATTTTTTTTTCATATGCAACCATTGTCGTACTGAGTAAATTTGAAATGTTTCTTAATTTTAAAGTGGAAATGTTTTTTATCCCCTACTTAGCACCGGTGAAATCTACCTCCGCCTTCCGGCGTGTTGAAATTTGAATTATCATTCAAATTTATTTTTATAATTTGGTACAATTTTTAAAAAATTAGAAAATTATATTTGTATTTTTTTTTATAAGATTTATAAACTCTATTTTATTATAATATAGTTTTTTTTTTTTTAATTTAATTCCTACTGTGTTTAATTATCTTCTAAGATTTCTTTACTATTCTTCTCTATTATTTGTGGTAATGAGAGTACAGGTGAGTGTGTATGTCAAATATGCAACACACATAAATATATATCTAAACACACACACACACACACACACACACACACACACAAAAAATAAATAAATATTTCATGGAAACGTTTTTAAAGAGCAATGTAAAACTGGATGGGACAAAACAGTTTTACCTTGTTTTCTTGAAAAACTACACTCATAAAACTGTCATCATTCTGAAACCGTCTGAGAGACATCTACCGTTTTTGAATATAAATAACAGAATCTGACAGACATCTAAATTTTGATATCCTTAATATAACAACAAATAAATTTATTTACTGTATATACTAAGATATTTTTTACAAGTTACAAACAAAATGTGGGAGATATTTATTAAACATTTCAAATAATTAAAAAAAATTAATTATTAATATTGAATAATATTTGAATAATCATTCTTAATTGTATCTATTATAAAAAAGTACTAAATTAAAAATGGTCGATTTTAACTTTCTAAAAAAGATAAATAATTTCAAAATAAAAATAAAAATATTTTTTGGTGATACTAGTTAATTACCTAACAGATCATGTTGTAGTTTTCAACCTTAATGTCATTCTTCATCCTTAGCTATTAACGTGATTTTTTATGTTTTCTCAACTTAAATATAATTACTTTAATTTTTCAGTTCCTTTTCAATATTAATAATTATTTATAAGATTTTTCTCGTGAGCAATTAATTTATCCATTTAATTATTTTACACTATTCTAAAAATTCATGTAAAAGGTTTCCAGATTCTATTTTTTTTAAACCTAACAGTAAAGAACTTATTTCTGAAATATTATTATCAAACTAAGTGATATTATTTTTGGAAACTTTACCTATATTATTTATGTATAATTTGTAAAGCCAATCTGCGAAAATTTTAAGAAAATTGTTTATAGTTTGTCTATTTGATTAGCTTATATCTTTAGAGCGATTAAAAAAAGAATGACGTTTTCAAAATTCACTCAAAGATAAACAATTTTTTGCTGAATCGTCGTTTTCTCACGCGTCTGTTGTAATTAATGCCTTTTGTAATTAATAATATTTGACACTTTAAGAAATCTGTTTGATATCCATTGAAACTAATTATCCATCATTTATTAATAAACAATTTATTCCAATAAGAGAAACAGTCATGAATTTCATTTAGAAGTACTTTTTGATTCGATAGTTAACTGTCTGACTGAATATTATCAAATCATAAAGAAAATCAACTGGTAACGGTTTAAGTTCAATTTATATAAAAGTTTAATGATAGAAGAATCATTCTACATAAAACTTTATCGATATACACGTATATTCTTCAGTATTTTAAAGAGGAATTTACTTAAAATATCTGTTTGGTTATTTCTAATTACGCTTTGTATAACCAACCGTCTTTGTTTTTCTTCAACCCTCAAAGTTGCTATTAACACCTATTATCAAACGTCATGATGAAATGCATCCTCCACAATTAAAAAAAAAAATTGTTTTTTCTTAGGACCAGTAAATCGTAGATTATTAATTTACTACGTTGCCTTAATTCAAAATTCTTAAAATACATAACTAAGTATTTTTAGCTTGTATTCACTCCTGTTCAAACCTTGTATTTGTTTATGTAATCGTTTTAACTTTGTACAAACTGTACTTTGTTGCTTTTGATTTCAGCTTTCATAGATTCTATTTGTCAAAATGAGTCGATATATTTCCGAAATCGTTTTTAAAGATGTAAATTTAAAACAATTAATTAATGATTCCTCCGAGGAATTTTCCTACAACTTTCAGTAATAATATATGATCCAAGTCGAATATTATTTAGCCAAGCGACTTATAATGAATTTATTGGTATTAAAATAAGTTTTTTTTTTGCTCTTTCCACTTTTCATGAACTCTCGGCCGTCAAAGCCAGCGGATAATCATCGTCACCCCCAAGGTTTAGAGCTTCAACGAATTTAAAAGAAAATGATTTCGGAAGAAAAAATTCTTAGTACAGTTAGGTATTGCGAGAAAAATTAAGAGAAGGAATCGAATAATAAGGAAAAACGAATAAGAGGAAGATAAGTAGAAGAAGAAGAAGATTTACCCAACGTTTAGTAAATTTTTTTGTGATTTATATGCATAGAAATTGCATTAAGTAATACAGTATCTCTTTTACAATTTTATTTTATTTTTATTTGTTTTTATTTTCAATTTTTATTGTTCCTTTCAAATTCAATTTTCTTTTTTATACAAGAATTTTTTTTAGCAGTCTCAAACTTTTTAAAAACGAATTTCTTTAGTCAAAACAGAATTTTTAAATAAATTTTGTATAAATCGATTTTATATGTTGTAAAAAGCGTTTTCTGCAGCTAAATTGTGTTTCTCTAGAAAATTATTTAATGCAAAAATTTCGTTATGTAGTTTCTTATTCAAATAATAAATGATTATAAATTATATAATAAAATAAATGATAATCAACAAAACAAAATAAATCAGCTAGAAAGTTTGTTGAATTAATATTTTCCATAAAACACACACCCATAATCAAAATTTAATAAATAAGACTAGATAAATGATTTATTATCATTTTCTATACATTTGTAACAGATGTAAAATGCAAATTCCATTCATAAAGTTGAAGATTTATTTCAAAAACTGCTTTACATAATATAATACTAAAATTAGGAGCATTTTCTTGTAATTATATGTTTTTATCCAGAATATGATTATATTCTGGATAAAACTTTTATTCAAATGAAAATTTTACATGGTTTTTGTTATCATAAAAGCTGTTAAATGAAAGGGAATGTTTTTTCATTAATTGAAAAATAATTTTTTTTTTCATTTATAATTCTTCTAGCACTTTTTTACTTCCTTGTACGAAATAAAGGAAGTATTGCGATTACGAATAATTTAATGATTTCAACGGAAATATCCATTTTCACCATCCCTAAATCCATTTTGATTAGTGTCGGTGTGACGTTTTTACGTACGTACGAATGTATCTCGCACAACTCGAAAACGATTAGCCGTACCATGTTAAAATTTAGGATATACGACTATTGTAACATGAATTCACTAAGGGAACTAGGAATAAAAAATGTTTTGGTAGTCTTTCAATTTGCCTCGAAATCTATG
Organism: Lycorma delicatula; assembly: GCF_047948215.1. NCBI lineage: Eukaryota > Metazoa > Arthropoda > Insecta > Hemiptera > Fulgoridae > Lycorma > Lycorma delicatula. Next base: position 34,608,742 of record NC_134465.1, read on the forward strand.
AGATTTACAAAAAAGTGGATCGCTAAAGTAGAACTAGACGCGGGGTTCGTGCATCGGCGAACTAGTTTAACTAGTTCAGAAGGCAACGAAGTAGGACATTCAAGATGTTCGGACGAGGCCTATAGCGACGGCAAAAACTGAGTTTGAAAATCACCGATGTAAATGTCTACCGAGGTATTTACATCGGTGGCATTCCAACGAGGCCTGGCTAATTATTGTGAGATGTAAAACGTTAGAGGACGAAAGAAGACTCCCGTTAAAGCCCATCAGAGCCCATCATGGGGGGCTGGCGACCGGAAGCGTCATAAGGCTGGTCTCTTCCCAACGGGGTTGGAATGTTGTAACATCTAGTTGTGCCCCTCCCCTATTGATTGCAATCGATTGGACCAAAAGTGTCCAAAAAAGCCCAATATCCAAAACTATTTGGATTTTGGATTTTTTCTTAACTGCAGTAATTAGCTCTCAGTGGTACCTATTTTCATTGGTTCCAGAGTTATAGAGAGATGAAATTTTAATTATTGAAATATTTGGATCTTACAAGGGAAAGATACATCGGTTCGAATCCAACTTCATTTCCTTTTTTTTTTAATTTAAATATATTGATTTATTAATAATCAATCTCTGATTGTAAAAAAATATTTACAATAAATAATAATTCAATAATAACAAGAAAAAAAGTTATGAACAAATATCAGAAGTTGTTAATTAAATTAAATTTTATGTACTTTTCATTTAAAAGAAAAATTATACGTAATTTAATAGGCCTACAAGGAAGTCATGTGGTGTCTACACCGGTTTTTTTTACAGCGCTGTACAAAAGTATGTAAAATTACTATAATAAATCCAATTTAAAATATATTACACTTCAGCAAGAAAATATTGGTGAATTATTTTACAAATGCAAGACTGATGTTAACAAAGAATTTATCTCAGTTAATTTACGAAGAAATTTGAGAAAGGATGACGTTATGTTTCCAGATGTACTAGCTGTCATTATAGTCGATCCAAAACCGATATCACTATTAAAATATAAAGACCTATTAAATCTACCATCAGAATAAAATATACGTAACTCTGGCGTCATCAAAAAATACGAAACTGCAGTGAAGTAAATGAATTCCCTAAAAAAGAAAGTGATGAAGACTAGATAAGTAATTATTTTTAATGAAAGATTTAGTTTAGAATATTATTTTATCAATATAAAATTTTGTTTGCATATGTTGTAGAATTTTCACTGTTTCACCATTTTTACTTTTCCGTTTAGATAGCGCTACATCAGCGTTATAGGTCTAGGAGGGAAAATTGCGGTTTTCACCGAATCTTGACGTTTTGACACCTAAGGAACCCCAAAAACCGGATAAAATTTTCCGGATTTTAATGTTTATATGTACGTATGTGTCTGGTGTTGGCCTCTAAATCACCTTATACCTTCAAAACTACTGGACCAAACTTGGCCAGATTACTTCTATATACAGGGCATTGATGACATTAAATTTTCAACTTAAAATGGTCAAGTGAATGAGGCTGTAGAGCAAGGTTACCCTCAGTATCTTGAGATTTCGCCTAATTAAGGTTCCATTTTTCTTAGTCACATTTGTCGACAATTAAAAAATAACGATATCAGCAAAAAAAAAAAATTTTTTTTAAGACCCCGCCCCAAAAAATTCTTTAAAATACTACTATGTTATGACGTCATAGATGAGCAATAGATGTAATAAATGAATAATATTTAAAGTGTAAAAAAGTAACTCATTCTAACGGGGTCTCGAACTTGATCGCCCCATTTACTCGGAACCTAGTGAGTTAAGCCTCGCGGCTACACCAGTTGCCGACCATACAAGCATAAATTTGTTCTAAGTTGTGAAATTACGAGAGTTTAGCTAGTGCCAACCGTCGCAGCTGGTACCGTCACACCTGCAGGAATAAATAGTGTATGAACACGGGCTTTAGTTAGAATCATTGAACAAAATAAACAAAAAAAATTGTATTTAAATAAAATGATTAATATTTTTAATTAAGTTACGTTCGCATGAGCGTGTAAGCTGTGCATCAGAAACAACCAACAGTTGTAGGACTTTCCCGGAACGCCGCGTCGTCCGGAACGCCCGGAAAATCCTGCAATTGCGTTGTCAGCTTTTTTTTAAATTAATTTTTAATGTTTTGGTCGTACATACTGAAATAATGATTATATTGTTTAGTTCTTTGTAAAATTTTTTTGAGTATCCGTAACAATAATATTATACTATATTACACTCTTTTGTGTGTTGAAACATTTCCGTTTACAGATTTCAACGGAAATATCCATTTTGATCATTCCTAAATACATTTTTACTAGTTTCGGCGAGACGTCTGTACGTACGTACATATATATCTCGCATAACTCAAAAAAGATTGACCGTAGAATGTTGAAGTTTTGGATTTAGGGCTGTTGTAACATCAAGCTGTGCCAAAAATGGTGGCACAGCCAATATTGGCCAAAAATGTCCAAAAAAGCCCAAAATCCCCAAAAAATTAGAATTTGTACTCTTGTATAACTCCAAAAATAAGCACTCATTGTGAAGTTTTCAACGATATATTTATAAGAGCTACTTATTTTCATTGGTTCAATAGTTATAGCCAAATAAAATTTTAAGTAATGGATTATTTCTTATTACAAGGAGAAGGCACATCGATTCGAATGCGACTTCATTTCCTTTTTTTTTTAAATATAAATATATTTATTTATTAATAATTATTAACCTCTTATTGTAAAAATATTACAATAAATAATAATTAAAAAAAAGAAAACAAAAAAAAATATTACAAGTTATTAATGAGATAAAATTTTATGTACTTTTCATTTACAAAAATGTTAAATGTGTACAAGAAAGTTATGTTGTGTCCAAATCAGATTTTTTATTCTGGTAATTAATTAAACAATATTCGGTTATAATCATAATAATAAAATTAAAACTTTTGAAAATCCAGAAGACATAAATGCTGGTACATATAATTTGGGCTATAAGCTTATGCGAACATATACTTTCTAAGGCGTACCAGATCCGGCGGATCAGCTGACCACAATATTCACAACAGGAACTCTATAAAAGTTAAATCACTTTAAAATCTAAAATATGGTAACCCCCTCTTTGTATCTTAATAAAATTACATGATAATAAAGAATATACGTAAATTCATCAAAAGATTATGATTATGATGACATTTATCAAATCATTATGATATTTGGGGTATATCTAAGTTTATTTTGTATAAGATTCTTACCAACCAGTGGCAAAGCTAATATTATTTGAATCTTTATTTTTATTTTGATAAAAATGTTGATGAAAAGAACACTTTTGTAAAAAAAAAAAAACTAAAAAAGAAAGAAATAATTTAATAAAGGATACAGTATTTATTTTTATAAGTTTAAGCGATAATAAATATACAAAAATATGAACATGAAACTACCAACACAAATATTCTATCTTAATCAAATTGTACAAAAATATTTTTTTTTTGTCTTCAGTCATTTGACTGGTTTTATGCAGCTCTCCAAGATTCCCTATCTAGTGCTAGTCGTTTCATTTCAGTATACCTTCTACATCCTACATCCCTAACAATTTGTTTTACATATTCCAAACGTGGCCTGCCTACACAATTTTTTCCTTCTACCTGTCCTTCCAATATTAAAGCGACTATTCCAGGATGCCTTAGTATGTGGCCTATAAGTCTGTCTCTTCTTTTAACTATATTTTTCCAAATGCTTCTTTCTTCATCTATTTGTCGCAATACCTCTTCATTTGTCACTTTATCCACCCATCTGATTTTTAACATTCTTCTATAGCACCGCATTTCAAAAGCTTCTAATCTTTTCTTCTCAGATACTCCGATCGTCCAAGTTTCACTTCCATATAAAGCGACACTCCAAACATACACTTTCAAAAATCTTTTCCTGACATTTAAATTAATTTTTGATGTAAACAAATTATATTTCTTACTGAAGGCTCGTTTAGCTTGTGCTATTCGGCATTTTATATCGCTCCTGCTTCGTCCATCTTTAGTAATTCTACTTCCCAAATAACAAAATTCTTCAACCTCTATAATCTTTTCTCCTCCTATTTTCACATTCAGTGGTCCATCTTTGTTATTTCTACTACATTTCATTACTTTTGTTTTGTTCTTGTTTATTTTCATGCGATAGTTCTTGAGTAGGACTTCATCTATGCCGTTCATTGTTTCTTCTAAATCCTTTTTACTCTCGGTTAAAATTACTATATCATCAGCAAATCGTAGCATCTTTATCTTTTCACCCTGTACTGTTACTGCGAATCTAAATTGTTTTTAAGATCATTAACTGCTAGTTCCATGTAAATATTAAAAAGAACGGAGATAGGGAACATCCTTGTCGGATTCCCTTTCTTATTACGGCTTCTTTCTTATGTTCTTCCATTATTACTGTTGCTGTTTGGTTCCTGTACATGTTAGCAATTGTTCTTCTATCTCTGAATTTGAACCCTAATTTTTTTAAAATGCTGAACATTTTATTCCAGTCTACGTTATCGAAAGCCTTTTCTAGGTCTATAAACGCCAAGTATGTTGGTTTGTTTTTCTTTAATCTTCCTTTTACTATTAATCTGAGGCCTAAAATTGCTTCCCTTGTCCCTATACTTTTCCTGAAACCAAATTGTTCTTCTCCTAACACTTCCTCCACTCTCCTCTCAATTCTTCTGTATAGAATTCTAGTTAAGATTTTTGATGTATGACTAGTTAAACTAATCGTTCTGTATTCTTCACATTTATCTGCCCCTGCTTTCTTTGGTATCATTACTATAACACTTTTTTTGAAGTCTGACGGAAATTCCCCTTTTTCACAAATATTACACACCAGTTTGTATAATCTATCAATCGCTTCCTTACCTGCACTGCGCAGTAATTCTACAGGTATTCCGTCTATTTCAGGAGCCTTTCTGCCATTTAAATCTTTTAATGCTCTCTTAAATTCAGATCTCAGTGTTGTTTCTCCGATTTCATCCTCCTCAACTTCCTCTATAACACCATTTTCTAATTCATATCCTCCGTATAAATCTTCAATATATTCCACCCATCTATCGACTTTACCTTTCGTTTTATATATTGGTGTACCATCTTTGTTTAACACATTATTAGATTTTAATTTATGTACCCCAAAATTTTCCTTAACTTTCCTGTATGCTCCGTCTATTTTACCAATGTTCATTTCTATTTCCACTTCTGAACACTTTCTTTAATCCACTCTTCTTTCGCCAGTTTGCACTTCCTGTTTATAGCATTTCTTAATTGCCGATAGTTACTTTTACTTTCTTCAGCACTAGCATTCTTATATTTTCTACGTTCATCCATCAGCTGCAATATATCGTCTGAAACCCAAGGTTTTCTACCAGTTCTCTTTATTCCGCCTAAGTTTGCTTCTGCTGATTTAAGAATTTCCTTTTTAACATTCTCCCATTCTTCTTCTACATTTTCTACCTTATCCTTTTTACTCAAACCTTTTGCGATGTCCTCCTCAAAAATATAGAAATTTAAAATACCAATGAAACATACAAAGTTATATAATTTTCAGTGAAATTCAGTTCAAAATTTCAACGTAGAATAAAGTAACTGATTTCAACCAACTATATTATGATTGTATTTCTATCTAATTATTTCTTTTTAATTAATTCAACAAAAAAATCATGATTTCAATGGAATTTTTAGAACAAAAATTATAAAAAAATAACAATATTTAAAAAAAGTTTATCCACGCTTTAAAAAAAAAAAAAATTATGTAAAAGTCAAAATAAAACATTTGTTATAATTTTTATTGGTTTTCAAAAAGGATACGATTTTTTTTTTTTTTAACCTTCGGGTCCACCGTTAGGTATTGCTTCAGAGGATGAGATGAATGATTTTTGCGTGTGTGAAAATGCCATGCCTGACCGGGATTGGAACCCAGGACCTCCGAATGAAAGGTCAAGATGTTACCACTCGCACCACGGAGGCCGGCAAAAATGATAAGTAGAAAGAACATCACGTTTTTCAAACATTAACACAATTAGGTTCACATAAGTAAACAGCAAACTTAATCAAACGAATTTTAACTAACATCTATTCTATAATAACATTTCTAGTAGAATTATCTGATCGTTTTCCCCTCGAAACCGCCGTAAGACAAGGAGACAGTCTTTCTCCACTTCTTTTTAACTGTGCTCCTGAAAAAGTAGTTAGAGAATGGAACAAAAATTTAGACAAAAATAGTGGAATAAGTCTGGGAAGTAAAAGATTAAAGATTAATTGTTTAACCTTCGCTGATGATATTGCATTAGCTAAATACTAGAAAAAAGCTGAACAGCAAATTAAAGATTTAGGAAAACAAGCTTCTATGATAAGCTTCTAATGATAAAAACTGACCGAATGTCCTTAGAATATAAATAAAAAAAAAAAAAAAAATTGAGAAGGTGGATAATTTCAAATATTTCAGAGATTGAATCAGTTGGAATTCTTTAGATAAAAAGCGTTAACAGAGCTAATAAAATGGAATTAACTTTCCAGCTAACGACAAACTGTTTTTATAGAACTCAAAATTTCGACATTATAAAATTGTGATAAAGTTGGAAGCACTCTATGCGGTAGAAATCATAAGACTGTGCAATAAAGCTTTACTAGAAAATCTAGAAAAAAGGAAAATTATAAGAAAACCTTTAGGTCTTAAATTTCGAAATCATGAAAAATTAGTTCCAAAAAACAAAGTTTATACTAGAATTGAAAAACTGTCAAGACATAATAAAGAAAAGACGAGTTGCATTTTACTCCCATTTACTTAGAATAAATAACAGTAGACGGACTAAAAAATTTTTGATTTCTTCTAAAGTAAAAAATCTAAAGGTAAATGGTTTACATAGTTCCAAGAACAATTAAAAGAACTTAAGATAACTGAAAAAAAATTATAAGAGAAAGAGTATATTAAAAGACAAAAATAACATTTTCCAAGAAGCGCCAAAACGCAAGAAGAACAGAGCTGAACATTCTGAAAAAAAAGGAAATGGATATTTTTGAAATAACGAAAAAGTAGATAGAAAAACAGAAGTATGAAGAAAAAACTGTAAATAAATAAATGATCTATCGAGTTCCATGGTGAACTATTCGAGGGAAACAGAATTAAAGAATTAAATAAGTAGAAATCAACGACTGTATAAACTAATATGTTTTGGTCATTGACAGACACAGCTATATTGATCGAATTAATAATACAGTCAATGTAGTTCTTCTACAATACATCAAAACAATTATTGCGTGTTCCATGGTACAGCGTGAGCACTATTTAGCGGTTTTCTAACTTACTCAGTGGGTTGAGATGATTGCCAGAGTTGGTTTTTAGTAGAATCAAGCACTTTATAGATGTATTCTTATAGATTTGTATCGTCAGACATTAAAAATATTTTAGGTTATTTTCATTACTTTAGTTAATTTATTTATAAAATTTATTATTTTCCATAATTTCTTTTGTTTAGATATTTTAATAAACTGGAGCATATATTTTGTTACAAATAATTTAAAATGAAGACTGAAATTATGGTAATATTGTTTTTTTTTTTTTTGTTTTTATTTTAATAAAATTATATTCTCTTTTAGCAGTAAAAAAAGCTGACAAAACAGTTGTAGGTCTTTCCCGTCATGTGTTCTAGGAAAGTCCTAAAAATATGGGTTGTTTCTGCTTCACGGATTACACACACATACACACTCAACTTATTAATATTTTTTCGTTTATTTTATTCAATGATTCTAACTAAAGCGCACGCGCATACCGTATTTAATTCGCACGGGTGAGCAGTACTAGCAGCGACGGTCGGCACTAACAAATTTAATGCAATTTCACAACTTACGTAGAAAAAATTTGGCTTGTACGGTCGGCAGACCGGACGGGTGTAGCCGCGAGGCTTTACGCACCAGGTACCGAAAAAACCTGTTGATCGAGTTCAAGACCTAGTCAGACCGAATTACTTTTTTACACTTTAAATTTTGTTAATTTATTTAATTCTAAATTTTATTCATTTATTTAATTCTACCACTCACCTGTCACGACACAACATAACAGACGACTGCAGCAGCATTTTTTGGGGTGGGTGTGTGATTTTTCAAACATTTTTTTGGCAAGTATTGTTTTTGTTTTGATCGATAAAAAATCTGTCTTGAGAAAACTACGATCTAATTAGGCAAAATCTCGAGATAATGAGGGTAACCTTGCTCTATAGCCTCACCCTGTTGACCTTTTTGGTTGAAAATCCAACGGCATCAGTGCCCCATATACAGAAGTAATCTGGCCAAGTATGGTCAAAATCAGTTCAATAGTTCTGGAGATGTAAAGTGATTTATAGGTCAATACCGAACACACACACACGTACATACGAACATCCGGAAAATTTCCATTCGGTTTTTTGGGTTCCTTTGGTGTTAAAACGTCAAGATCCGGTGAAAACCGCATTTTCTCAAATTGGACCGATTACTATAGTTTCCCTTTAACAGCTATCTAGACGGAAAAGTAAATAGATTTTTCGAGCAATTTTCATTATTTTGATGATAAACTATAATAATAGATTTAATAATTTAAAATAAGTAATCTTTTTAGTACAAAAAGTATAATTAGCCTCCAACCAAGAGATTAATTAAATTAAAATTATAATACCAGTAATAACAATAACAATATAAAAAAAAACTAAAATAAGACGAGAAAAAATTCACCATTCGAATGTGAATTCTCAAAATTATAATCAACACGAAAATCATTCTCTACCCACTTCTTAATTGCAAAAATCTTCGTAATCTTTAACATTGAAATCTCATAATTATACCAATATTCTCTCAAAAAAAAAAATCTTAATAAATGAACTTCATCAACAATAAAAATTTTAATCCTAATTACAGGACTAATTCATGAATGAAAATTAGGAATATTAGAATGAAGAAAACAAATCAAATTTAAAGGAGAATAGTTAAAAAAACATTTATTTTGCAAATAAAAAGGATTGAATAATCAATTTCTCTTAAATAAGAGTGAAAAAGTAACAATACATTTAATTTAGACCTAAAATTAAGGATAATCCTTATACTCAATAAAATAATTTAATGGGAGCTGAAATAGAAGACATTTACTGTTAATGAAAAAAATTATAAATATCCAGTTAAAAAAATAAATAATAAGGAGTTGGTAACTACCTTTAAAGTGATAATTACTTTATTCTTATAAATTTACATATCTATCAACAACCATTATTCACGAACATAATACTTTTTATAGATAATCAGAATTACGATTTTTCAACTTTATATACACATACGCATTTTTATAAAAAAATATTTGTATGTTTTAATGGGTTCTCTCTATCGATAATTTAAAAGAAATCTCATATATATATATATTGTCGCCGAATGCCATATAGTGCCATATAGTGGCCCTGAAAAGTGCCGTCTTTGTCATCGAATGGCTTCGACAGCTCGTTGTAATTTTTAACATTAGGGTAGCCCTGAGAAGAGCTGTAGTCGTCAAATGAATTCAACGGTTCGTAATCCATAACCTTGTGGTGACCCTGAAAAGGGCCGTTTTTTGCGTTAGCTCTGAGAAGAGGTGTTGGGACCGGAAGCTGGTCTCCGGCGAAGTCGGGAGTTGCGGCTCGTCCATTGAAGTCCGATCGGGTTTTCCCTCAGCTGCAGTTGGTCCCCCACTACAGCGTGGCAGTGGTGGCCCCCAGAGTCCCGCAGTGTCGGGTCGGCGTCGGTCGTCCTTCGCCGGCGCGGCCGAGGCGGTTCTCCCCGAGTGATCCCACGCTGGGCCGGCTACTGCTGCCGAGTCCGCCGGCCAGGGCGATTGAAGCTCGGCAAGCTGGAGTTGGAGCGGGAAAGTAGCGTCCGTGTCCAGTGACTCCTTCTAGCGGGGATGTTGGCCAATCTGCCGGGAGGTCCTACGCTGAGCCGGTCAGGGAACTTCTTCTGTCTTCTTCCATCTTCTTCTTCTTGGTCTTCTCCAGGTGGTGGTCGACGATGAATTGCGTTCACTCTCGTGGTGAACGCTCTTATATTGAAGCCTAAGAGTGGTGGGGCTGCAGCGCCGCTATGGTGGAAGAACTGGGCGGCGATAGAGATGCTTGTATCAGCTTGTATACTTTGCGCCAGTTCTCATTGTTGCTATCGAGATCGTCCGCCGATATTAAATTAGGCATATATGTCGTAGCAATATATATATATGATTTAATTTAAATTATACACACACATACACACACACACGTGTGTTTTTTTTTTAAATTTAAGTTGTTGCCATCTTGTAGAGCGGATTAAAAAACTATAGTAACCACCAAAATATTTGGATGATCTTTTGTAACTCATTCTACGTGTATATGAGTACAATATGTTATGTAACAGAAATGAATGATAAGTTACTGTACAACCAAACAACCAATAAAAATAATCATTTAATAAAAGTAACATACTTCAACCAAACAGTGGTCTTGAGCATAACACGTGAAAACATATGAATAGATTATTTTATAATTTAGGTTGGGGCAGAAGTAATTCCTATATTTTGATTATTAATAAAATAAAAATAAAATTAATAATTACACGAAAAATCGTTTTTATTATTGAAGAGCAGTATGATACAGATTTTTTTTTAAAATAGGTTTTCGAAATTATGCCACTTAAATATCGAACGTCATTGGCGATACACTATCTAAGCCTTTATTGGAAGTTTAATACTCTTGAGGAATCCCAGCGATTTCTAGCCGTATCTTATCCTTTAGGATGAAAACTAAAAGCTTATTCTTTTAAGTATCCCAATGAAAGAAATGGCATCGAATCAAATTTGATGACTGAGCCGGACCCTACATGTCATCTCGTAAAGAAACTAAATGAACCGGATACATTTCTCTTAAATCTGCGAGTGAACTTCTAGAGGCATGCACTGTGGCTCTATCCTGCTGGAACCACACATCTGGATTTTCAAGTGCGTCTAAGATTTGAAGCATCTCTATTTATTGGTTTGAGTTTACAGTAGTTGTACACCGTTTTCCTTAAAAAAAAAAAAAAAAAAAAAAAAAAAACCTATCTAAAATGCCAATTTTACCTGCGCTCACAAAAATGTATTGCGAGGACTGTGCTGTTCTTTGTGCAGTTTACGAGGCTTTCTCTCGGCTTAATAAAGAATTTGTTTGTTGACGCTACCGGAGGTATACGAATGTGTTTCGTCATTAACAGGACAATATCTGCTAAGATTTTTGCATAAATCTTTACGATTAGAAATGATTTACTTTATCTATATGTTTAGTTTTTTATTATGTATATTATCGTATTGTATCTATTCAAATGAATTTAAATAAATTATGAAATGTTGTTAGTTATTCGGTCATAGTAGTAAATATTTCCCGAAGTACGTATCCTCGGGGATAAAAATTAAATAAATAAAAATTATATGATTTATATAAATAATATTTCTTAAAATATTTCGATTCATTTATCATTTGACTGGGTTGATGCTGTTCTCCATTCCTTTTTATTCTGAGCATATCTTTTTACCTCAACGTATTTACTACATCCGATATCTTAAGCTACTGACGTTATAATTTTCTAACTTTACCTTCCTGCACAGTTTTAACCTTCAATTCCATCCATCACAAAATAACTAAAATTGGATGTCATAATGTATGACCCACAAACATTGTTTGTCTTTATACTACAAAAACTTTTTCTCCTATTTATTTTAAGATCTTAATATTTTATATTTTATCAAGCCATCTATATCTTTTGGAAAACACTATATTTCAAAGTTTTCTATTTTTTTATCTACTGTTTTTCTAGTCGTCTATGATTTAAAACCATAAATGGTTTTACGACAGACAGAAAGGTTTTATGAAATACTTTCTAACAGTTATATCCATGTCAGATATTAGCACACGATTTTTCTGTATAATATTCTAGCTTGTACCAATCTGTGTTTAATCTCCATCTTACTTCTACAATTCGTAATTTTCCTTTATAAAATGCAAAATTCAGATACAATATGCTCAACTATTTTAAAATGTAACATTTTTGAGAAGTAGATACTCTGACGTTACTTTGATGAGCGAGTGGATTTCCACGGAAAGTTCAGAAAAAGGAATGGGTTCTGTAATAGGGAAAGGTTTTATCTGTAATTATTACAGATAACTGATCTACTTAAAACAACAAACTAAAATTAACATATTGTACCGAGTAGAGAAGTATTCAGTAATAAAATGTGCCAGAATAAGAAAAAAAGTAAGAAAAAGAAAATTAAAAACAGAGATCGACAAACAGATTGTAAAAGAAAAATGCAGAAAAATCAATAACGTAATAAAATTCAGTAATAAAATGTGCCAGAATAAGAAAAAAAGTAAGAAAAAGAAAATTAAAAACAGAGATCGACAAACAGATTGTAAAAGAAAAATGCAGAAAAATCAATAACGAAGAAATTCTTTCTAGTAAGATTCGATCAATAGAAATCATTACGCTTGAAATAAAAATGATTAGGTCGACTACTGTTACTACAGGTCAAACCCTTGGAACGGAGGTATATATACCGTTTAAGACCAGTGAACTTGAGTTTAGTGTGCGATAAATGCGAGGACAGGGTTCGAGAGCAATCGAAGTGAGAATCCGGTAACAGTCGAACGTACCAGTACAGAGTGCGTCACTAGATTATTCCATTTAGGTATAACGTTCTTGACTGAAGTTAAGTACGGAAATCTTGGTTAAGTACGAGAGCACCTTGAAAACAGGGGACAAAGTGATATAATTCACTAATAGAAGTGGGAGAAAATTTCTTTTCTAAATATTTGGACCAAATAATTCTTCTATAAGGCTAATTTTTTTTAATTATCTTGCTTGTTATTGTAATATAACAAGTAAGATAACATATCTCCCACTTTTAATTTTGAATTAATTTTTATCATTAGACGACTGCACAAAAAGGAGTGTAATGTTTTTAGGGTGTGTGTGTGTATGTATATATTAAGTATATTCCTCCGTAGCAGCTGAACGGCTGAACCGTTTGAGATGTATGACACTGCATTGGAATCCTTACGTTACCTCCTTACGTTAAGTGTCATAGGATATATATGTATATATATATATATATACTAGCTGACCCGGTAATGCTTCGCTTTGCTAGATTAGAGAGTATACATAAGATTAAATGAAGACAAAAGAAAGTTTGAAAAAAAATTAACAAAAGAGAACATTACGGAGCTTCACAAAATGTAAACTTTCCCTTTTTCCCATCTTCCAATCTTCGCTTTTCCCTTCTTTCTCTTTCTTCCTATTTCCCGTTTTTCTATTTTTCTCAAAAATATTTATTTTCAGGTAACTAATATATATTCTGAATATGAGCCAAAGAAATTTATGGTTCGATCAAGATTTGGGTCATATAAAAATGAAATAAAATTTTCCGAAATATCTCTACCCCAGCGCCACCTAGCAGGTTCAAACTAATTCAAAATCCTTCGTGGGCGTGCGCACAACTCACCAATGTTTAAACAAACAGTAATTTTTTTATATATACGAGTACTTGCAGACGCGGCAGTACAATAACTTAGGTAAATTTTATTTCAAAACAAGTAGAAAATTTTATTCTGAGAAAATTTATTTAATTAAGTCTATGAAACACAAAAAAATCAACTTTTATTAATTAATGAATTAATAAACTTTTATTAATTTTATGAATTTGTAAAACTTAAAAAAAATGTTTTTAGTACAATAAATTTAGACTTTGAAAAATAAAATTATTCGTAATCTATTTTAAAAAAATTCTCTATGTGGTTTGTATTATTAAATTTTTACTACATGAAATGTATTAGAAATAACAAAGATGGACCACTGAATGTGAAAATAGAAGGAGAAAAGATTATGGAGGTAGAAGAAGTTTGTTATTTGGGAAGTAGAATTACTAAAGATGGACGAAGCAGGAGCGATATAGAATGCCGAATAGCACAAGCGAAACGAGCCTTCAGTAAGAAATATAATTTGTTTACATCAAAAATTAATTTAAATGTCAGGAAAAGATTTTTTAAAGTATATATTTGGAGTGTCGCTTTATATGGAAGTGAAACTTGGACGATCTGAGTATCTGAGAAGGAAAGATTACAAGCTTTTGAAATGCGGTACTATAGGAGAATGTTAAAAATCAGATGGGTGGATAAAGTGACAAATGAAGAGGTATTGCGACAAATAGATGAAAAGAAGAGACAGAGTTATAGGCCACATACTAAGGCATCCTGGAATAGTCGCTTTAATATTGGAAGAACAGGTAGAAGGAAAAAATTGTGTAAGCAGGCCACGTTTGGAATATGTAAAACAAATTGTTAGGGATGTATGATGTAGAGGGTATACTGAAATGAAACGACTAGCACTAGATAGGGAATCTTGGAGAGCTGCATAAAACCAGTCAAATGACTGAAGACAAAAAAAACAGTGGTTTGTAGTCTAATAATTTATTACACAACTGCCAAAAAAAGAGTGAAATGTACTTAGGGTGTATGTAAGGGTGTATGTTGGGGTGTATGTGTTAGGGTATATACACGTACGTTTGTTTTACTTTAGCAGCTCAACGGCTGAACCGATTTAGATGTATGACCCTGCGTGTGAATGTTACGTTATCGGAAGTGTCATAGGCTATATGAATATGTGTATATATTGTCGCCGTATGGCACATGGCACTTACTAACCGTATGGTAGCCCGGAGAAGGACTGTTTTCGTCGAATAGCTTTGACGGCACGTAATTCGTAACTTTGTGGTGGTTCTGAAAAGGGCCGTTTTTTGCGTTAGCTCTGAAAAGAGCTGTTGGGTTCGGAAGCTGGTCTCCGGCGAAGTCGGGGAGTTGCGGCTCGTCCATTCAAGTCAGACCGGGCTTTCCCTCGGCGGTAGTTGGGTCCCAACTACAGCGTGGCGGCAGTGGTGGCCCCCAGAGCCCCGCAGTGTCGGGTCGGCGTCGGTCGTCCTTTGCCGGCGCGGCTGAGGCGGTTCTACCCGATAACCCCACGCTGAGCCGGCTACTGCTGTTGAATCCACCGCCCAGGGTGATTGAAGCCCGGCCAGCTAGAGCGGGAAGGTAGCGTCCGCGTACAGCGTCTCCCACAGCGGGCCAGTCAGGCCTGCTGCTCCGGCGGGGATGTTGGCATCCGCCAGGAGGTCCCACGTCGAGCCGGCTAGGGAACTTTTTCTGTCTTCTTCCATCTTCTTCTTCTTGGTCTTCTCCAGGTGGTGGTCGACGATGAATTGAAAATTAACTCTCGAGCACGCTCTTTTATTGCAGTCTGAGAGTAGTGGGACTGCAGCGCCGCTATGGTGGGAAAACTGCGCGGCGATAGTGATGCTTGTTTCAGCGCGTGCGTATACTGTGCGCCAGCTCGCATCTAAGTTGCCACCGGGTTCGCCCGCCGATATTATTAAATTAGGCATATATATATATATATATATATATATATATATATATACTCGTACATAGCAATTTATTTAAGATTAATTATTTTTAACATGGCTCGTTGGTATGTAATATATACAATTTTAATTATAAGTTATAAAACCGCTTTTATCAATAGTTCTAGTGCTTTCAGAAAATTATTTCCATCTTCAGGAACGTACGGCAGTTATGTATGTAATAATATTTACTTAACATATTAATTAAGTAATATAAATAAAATAATATTTGTATAAGTATAACAATTGATCGTCAAAATTATTAAAATCAAGTCATATGTAATTCGTCTTGTCAGTATGATAGTTTCAATTGTACTTACTTTTCTGAAGATGGAAATAATTTTCTGAAAACGCTAGAACGTGTAAAACTATTGATAATTATTGTTAAGCGGATTTATAACTTATAAATATGTTTAAGATTAACTAAATTGTATTTGTAAGGAGTTTTATGTGTGGTATCCTTGTCGAACCGTAAACAAGCGACAATATTTTAGACTTTAAATAATGTACAACAGAAAAATATTACTGTATCTTTCGAGGAAATGTTTTTCCAAAGATAAAATATATTGGGATAAAATTATTCTGTGAGTAAATCGTAGCCTAGTTGGAGTTCTAAGTTAGACATATTTAAGTGGATGTTATTAAAAAAGTATAAGGATTAAGCTACAATTCTTTCAGAATTAAGGATGCATATTTAACGTTTGTAAATAAGAAACAGATTAAAACTTCTAACGGTAACAATGTAGTTTTCATTTATAATCATGATTCATGCGTATTATTTTTTAATTTTATTGTCCTAACATTCTATATTTTAGAAAATAATTTTTAGATACTCGTAAAATACAATAGTTAACAAGAAGTTCAAATTAAATTTTAAATCAAAAACCTATCGAAATTCGGATTAAAAATTTGGAATTCAGATCTGCTGAATCATTATATTTTTTCTTCTTTTAATTTTGTTTGAACTAAGGATAAAGTTAACGTTAAATAATTAAACTGAAACCAGTGGAATAAGATTATAGGATTATTTTCAACATTCTTTGATTAAGTCTTCATTAAAGAGAATTCCAATCTGTTCCTCTTTCTTTCTTTTTTTTTTTAATGAAGTGAAAAGAATATTAAAAAAAAATCTAGATTACATAAAGTCTTTCAATCATTGTACGTAATAATATAAAGAGAAAAATTTGCATAGTTTTACATATTTCTGATGATATTAATTACGAATTCTTTGTATTCCTTTCTATTCTTAAGAAATTTTTCCTCACTATAAATCAATAAAAATACTTTTATATATTTAACTTTAATTTTATTATTAATACTGAAATAAAATTTTATACATTTAATTAGGAAATTTTTTCTGAAAAAATAAAATATTACAAGAATTCAGAACAAATCGAATGTAACGTCTTTGACAAAAAAACTAATAATTGTGTCGTTGTAATTGATTAAAATAAAGCTTGCATTTTTTAATTAACATTTAAATATTCAAAATAAGATAGGGTGCTAAAAACAATATACACTACTGCAGAGTGAGGAAAAAGTTATTCAACCCACATGGAAAGGCCGAGACGCTACCACATGCGCCACGGAGGCCGGCATAGTTCTGTTTCGTAAAAGTTTTTCTTAGCGATTTTATTTTCATATAGTTTATTCGGAATATGTATATTATGGCTAGGTAATCAGATTTTAGTAGTGTCTAGAGTTTACGATTTATTTTCACCATTTCTTTTTGTCACTAGCGGTGTGTATAACGACAGCAGGATTTTGTAGTTAGAAGTTATTCTTAGACCAAAAAATGGCGTGTAGTTTGTTGTATATTAACTTTACTTCACTCATTAGTAAATAAAAATAAATTCATATCTTCAAAATAACATAACTCAACTGTCTGCAGGAATTGGCTAGCCAGGTGAGATGCGTCCACAAACGGGAGGTGGACGCATTGTTTGATCACGCACATTGAGCCGACGGCCGGGAAAAGTTTGGCAAACTGGGATTCTAGTTGACACAATTCCTGACCGGCCATGGGGTCTTTCGTTTATATCTGTGTAGACGAAAAAGAGTTGAAGACACCTTCTGTCCCTGCTGTTAGGAGTTAGACACGCCGGGACATGTGATATTCCAGTGCCCGCAGTGGGACGAAGAACGTCTTGACTGTACCGCCGTAACTGGGTATCTCAAGGTGAGGACATCATTGGAACGACGACAAGCAGTTTGGTGGACTTTGACACTGTGACGGGTTTTGTGTCAGGAATACTGCAAATGAAATATCGGGAAGCGAGGGGGTGAGGGACAGCTCCGTACGGAGCTTCCGTTTCACGGCTTCCACCCGTGCAAGCCCTTGCTTGCACGGGTGGGCGGTGGTGATGAAGGGCGGGTACTCTCGAGCCCCTGAGCTAAAATACTGAGTCCCGGAGGGGCCGTCCCTTCGGGAGTGTACCCGTTAGAGGTGAGGCACAATGGACCGACTCCCGGTTGCTGGGTGATGGAGGCCGGGAACGGCATAGCCGGGCCTGGCATTTCCTTCATCCGGTGAGTAGAAGCAAAGGCACCTCCCAAAAACGTGTTCATGTTTAATTGGGGGATCTGGTTCCGGAAGGCAGGTATTAAAAAAAATTAAAATACCCATATGGAAAACCCACCGAGTTGGTCTAGTGGTGAACGCGTCTACACAAATCATCTGATTTTGAAGTCGAGAGTTCTAATGTTCAAATCCTAGTAAAGGCAGTTCCTTTTATACGGATTTGAATACTAGATCGTGGATACCGGTATTCTTTGGTGGTTGGGTTTCAATTAACCACACATCTCAGAAATGGTTGACCTGAGATTATACAACATTAAACTTTCCTTATGTATGAGTATACATATCATTCTCATCCATCCTCTGAATTAATACATGACAGTGATTCTCGAAGGCTAAACAAGAAAAAAACCCATACGGAAAAAAAACATGAAAAATTTGATCAAATATAAGCAATAAATAAATATTACAGTAATTTGGTTATAATAAATTTTCAAAATATCCTAAATTTGCAACTATATAAGCGTAAACATGTTTCTTAATGTTAGCAGCCACCTTTTAATCGTTGCAATACTGGTATGAAATAGTTAAGACGTCAATGTTTCGTTTGAGTCGATCAATTGTGCATGGATTATTTTTAAAAATTTTTATTTTAAATAACTAAAAAACAAAATCCTTAGGATATAATCAAATTTATCTACTAAGGTTCTTGTTTTGTGGTTATTTGGAATTTAGATGGTGTTTTAGACCTACATGTTTATAAAATAAAGGAAATGATTTTCTTTTCAAAGAACTGAGGTAGTAGAAACAATATGTTATTAACTTTGTGGGCAGTTGCACATTCATGCTGACAGTAAAAATTTCATTTATCTTCTAGCACCACTATGAAGTCGGTTATAATCTGCTAGTAGAGTTCAGATGTGACTGTTTCTGTGAGAGTATTAGACCCACTATTCTTTTTCGAAAGATCGCGCAACAAACTTCGATCTTTTTTTAAATGTAATGTACTCCTGTTAAATACGTAAGGGTTCTTTTCACCCCTATGTCTGTTGTTCTAGCTATTTACATAGCCGTTTAGTTGTCTTGTCACTAAATATTACCCAAGATCCATTCAAATAAACTATTTGCAAATAATTGAGTCTTATTCTGTGGGTTTCGCAGTTCCCGTATGACGCGAACACACCACGGACATAATTTCTTTGTGACTTTAGGTCAGGATTTAGGTCAGTCCAGGAAATTTCCGGAGCTAACTCAGGGGCTCCTCGTAGCCTTTCAAAGCCAAGGAGCCTACCCCAAGGCCACAGAGCTCGCTTCGCGTGCTATTCCAGGGAAACAGACGCTCTGGAGTCTGCGTGTACGTTATCCTCATAGTTGTCAGAATAAAACTGATAAATAATAATTATAGTATTAAGCTTTATAGAAACCTCAAAAAGAAACTAAATTAAAAAAGACAGACTAATAGTATCTATGGTAACTAAAGAACACATGACGACGAAAAATTCATAACTTATTTCTTTGCCATGGAAGCACAAATAAAATAATGCTCTAAAAGGATTAATCGTTTATTTCCTTAATGAATATCTTTAATGTACAACCTCACCTTTCTTGAGGGTGAAGAAATAATGAATATTTTTAATCTTTTCACTTTCAACGGAGCTAAGGCCTTGGTCGATGTCTTAAAACATTCCCTCGGATAACACAAATGTGTCCTGCAAAATTTTAAAGTAGTTGGTCGGTTAATTCTGGCGTGGAGATAACAAACAAACAGACAAACTTTATACATATTACCGAATAACCGTGATTTCTTAGATCGAGAATGTACCTGATGTACGCAAAAATTAACCTTCAACCTACTAACAAATACCCCGTTTGAATTTTGAAAATGGACGATTGTTTGCAGAGATAATATAGGAGCAACCCATGGCACCTTTCAAAACAGCTTCCAGGAGTACCCTGTTTGTTAGCTGTTGATGTTGATCATTGGTCTAGCATTCCACGTGGTACTTCATTCCTCTAGTCTCACACACAGTTCCCACGGGAAGCCCATTATTGTGAATTTTTTTAAATTTATTTAATATTTTATTTAACGTAAATTTATTTCTATTATTTTTGTAATGTTATTCATTCAATTGATTCGAATCAGTCATTTCAAACATCGCTCACACAGTGACAGAGATTGACAGTTCACAGTTCATTAATTCAATTCATTGATTGTGTTCAACCAGTAAATCTCCACTACTATATATATTTTTTTTTTCCGAGATTTTTCAAGATGAAAGAAATGAAATATATCTAAAAACTTTCTCAGTTATGCCAAGAAACATAGATAAAAATTGGGTTGCAATTGATGGAGAAGTTTGTTTACTTGAACAAACAACTAACCGTCTTCCTCTTTATATTTTTGTACAGATTTCTATAAAATGTCAAGAAACCAAGTCGTTATGATTGCCAACCTAAAAGTAAATTTTTTGCGTAATTTTTCACTTACTCTGAATTTTTATTTTTATTATTATTATTTGCTGTCATATCAATCCATTGCGGATGTAGCTTCTTCCGATTACTCCTGTTAATCACTCTCTGACAAAGTCCGTCTACAGTTTCCTCCATGCCTCTAGGCATGGAGGAAATCTGTCTCGAACCGTCCACTTCCAGTAGATTCCAGCAGTCTCTTTTATTTCTTTACCCCATCGATTTGCGGGTCTGCCTCTTAGCCGAGTCATATATTTCAGAGATTAGTCCAACACTAAAACTGTCCAAAAGAAATCTCTTTACAACGTGCCCGGTTCACTGCAACTTAGATCTATAATATATACATATATTCAAGTACATGTAATTTTTGTAATGGATCTAATACTGACTGTTGTCTTTCTATCTAGTCTAGTCAGCCCCTGTACTTCTTTTCATTCTTCGTTGTGTCGATCATAAATTTCACTTTATTGGATTGCTTAATGTCCATGTATGACAGCCATAAATAAGTACCGTCCGGATGTATTTAACAAATATTTGTTATTTTAGAGTCACAGACATTCTGGACTTGCAATTTTGGCAAGTCCAGAATGCACTTGAGTATGACGCCTAAGACTACGACTATGTAGTCATATGCGTTCTGGAACTATCCAGAACGCCTATGACACCAGATATACTTGATTATACTCTTGGAGTCGTGACTCCAGATATGGAGACTCCAGAATGACACTAATTCAATGGTTTTAAGTTACGTCCAAAACTTTCCATTCCAGATTTATATTTCGTAGGAATTTGGAAGTACTGAGTTATTTACATCGAATCACTATTTAAATTATTATCATCATCTCTTACTGGCAAAATATAATAGATTTCTAGTTAGTAGATATATTCAAATTTCATACCAGCACACCTCCCACTGTCAAACAAAATAAGGAAGAATTACGTGATTGTTGTAAATGCATTACACAACATAATAACGACATTACTAGCCGTAGGCTAGTAATGTCGTTATTATGTTATTTTAGGTTTTTGGTTAAGTATATTTTTTAACATTTGTTAAAATAAAGTTCATGATTTTTTTTTCAATATTGATATATATTTTTTTAATTAAAAACCCTCCGTGTAAAACATAGATTTTCACCGCTCTTAAACAAATCCCTTACATCAAAAATTGATTTAAACGTCAGGAAAACTTTTTTGAAAGTATATATTTGAAGCGTAGCTTTGTATGGAAGTGAAACTTGGACGATCGGAGTACCTGAGAAGAAAATATTAGAACCTTTTGAAATATGGTGCTATAGGAGAATGTTAAAAATCAGATGGGTGGATAAAGTGAAAAATGAGGTGTTGCGGCAAATAGATGAAGAAAGAAGCATTTGGAAAAATATAGTTAAAAGAAGAGATAGGACACATATTAAAGCATCCTGGAATAATCGATTTAATATTGGAGGAACAGGTAGAAGGGAAAAATTGTACAGGCAAGCAACTTTTCGAATATATAAAACAAATTGTTAGGGATGTAGGATGTAAGGGGTATACCAAAATGAAACGAGTGGCACTAGATAGGGAATCTTACAGAGCTGCATCAAACCAGTCAAATGACTGAAGACAAAAAAAAAAACAAATCCCCAAATCCCACAATTCTGATTTTAATATTAAAATCTGTGCAGTAATATAAAAATCATATATTTTACCATAAAATTTGAAAATAATTTAAATTTATTGAAATTATATAAATTCAAATATTTAACTTAAAATAATATTAGCACAAATACATTATTTATAACAGTTAAAGAGTATCTAAAAAGATAATAGAAAAATCATTTATGGTACGTATCATTTATAATAAAAGAAAGGAGGTCAATTTTCAAGTAATAGAAAAAAAATACGTATTTGATGAAATAGATCTAGGCTTAGGTTATTCTATTTTATGTTTATAGATTTGATATGAAAATGTAGAGGTACTGTAATATAAAAATGAAGGGTATGGCAATTTTATTGATCACTTACTTGACTTTACTCGCACAACGCGCTCACACACAAAGAGATTCACATACGTGTATATTATAAAACTTTGTATTGAGTACTAAAAATCCTTCTCATTTAAATATATTACCTAACATTTCAACAATCGTCCTTGCATTAGAACGTTAAATATCATAGTTATATGACAGGAATATTACTATCACAATTCCAAATACGACTTCAGCTGGCTGTGATATGAAATGTGTAGAGTACATATAAATAAGTGCTAAGATTCTTTTATGCGTTTTCTGGATGCATATAACGTAGGTTATTGGAACAACGTTGTAAGATAAAAATAAACACACGTAAAACTCGGTTAAACCCGTAATATTTTATAGCTGAATTTCATCGGCTACATAAATACTGAATGACAAAAAAATTCTGATAAATTAAAATTTTATAACATAATAAAATTAGAATTCACATAAAAAAGATAATTTTACGCGTTTAACATATATAAAGGGAATTATAATACCCAACTTTTTCTGCTATATATCTCAGTACGTATTTGATGATTTGTGGATCCACTGGAAAGAAAATCCTAATTAAATCGATCCACAAAACCATTAACCGTAAGATTATTATGTAGCGTTTAGACAAAACCTATAGAAATCAAAAGAAAGAAAGGCCAAGCTTTAAGAGCAAAAGAAGGTTAAGGGATAACGGAACTTTAGTTATGATGGCTCATATCCCATATCATTTAGTTAAGATAGTCACATTTTACTATTTTCAGTATAAAGCTCTTAATGATACTTTTTTCAGATGGACAGTATATAGAATTTCTGAAATAATATTTATTTCTAAGATCAAAACACCTTACTATTGATCAACCATTTTGTGTTCACTCAAAATGGACGGTTAAGCAAATTGTCTTACATTCAAAAATTAATAATTTTCAAAACCTAAAAAGTTATTTGATAAAGAATTATGCTTCTTTTAGGAAACTTTTACCCGGATTCTCAGAACGGTATGGAATGTGTATATATCTAATTCAACTTGAAATCGATTATATTTGTGCTTGTAAGAGTTCATGGTAATAATAATTTAAAACTCTTAAAAATTTTCCAAAGTTAAACCAAACAATATTTTTATAATAAAAAAAAAAAAACAAAAAAAAAGGGTTTTAAAGAAAAACCTCAATAAACGACCACGTTTTAATAAACTTACGGTTATGAAACATATAAATTATATGTAAGTGTTATGCTAATACATAGAAATTATATCTAAATACGTAACTTTAAATAAAAAAAAATAAAAATAATCTCTTTCGGCACGCCGGAAGGCGGAGATAGATTTAACCGGTGCTAACTAAGGGATAAAAAAGATTTCAATCTTAAAATGAAGAAAAACTTCAAATTTACTCAGTACGACATTGGTTGCATGTGAAAAAAAGTTTCACATATTGGTTATTTATATTTCTTTGGAACTCTTCTAGTTAAATTGTTAAATATGATTTGATTATTACGGATGTAAATTTCTTTTTTAATTTTCATGAATTGTTGATATGAATGATAATCGTTACAAATTGAAAAACAATTAGTTTTTTTTTTTGCTTGATGAAAAGTAATTCACCACAAATGTGGTTATAAAGAAATGAAATTTTGTAGCTACACCTGACTGGAATTCAAACCCGGGACTCTCGGATAAAAGGCCAAGACGCTACCCCTTTACCGTGAACATCGTCGAAGTTTAAAGTTTTTATTTTATAAAAATCTTTAAAAAAATTTTGGATAAAATTATGTAAATAATTGGACAGGAGTTAGAAATAATAATAATATTCGATTTCTTATTGTTAACAAAATTAAACAAAAGGTATTACTACAAAATTAAAACAAAAAAAAAACTTGCTAGTTATAATTTAAATAAAAATTAATTCTTTAATTTTTTCACAAAATACTCGTGATTCTTTCGTAATGATTAAACAGAATATTTCTTTACAAATATTTATCTGTAAAAAAAAAATATATATATATTCTATTAGTTTTAACAAACAGTTATATTTTATTTTGCTTTTTCATAAATTTTAGAACACATTAGTATAATTACATAGTTAGCATTATTATGTAGCGTTAAGTTTAAGAGAATTTATATCAAATGTCCAATTTATTTCGCAAATTATTTTAAAATAAAACTGTATCGTAAAAATAAATATAATTACATTTTAAAGTGTAATAATACTTTATTAATGTAATAAATATTATTTATAATAATAAAATGATATATAAAAGAAAACTATTTTTAGCATTAATTTAAGTAAAATAAATTTTTTAATTTATATATTAAACTGTAATAAATGCAATTAAATAAAATGTATTTATATATTTACAAATGAAACAACAAAAAACATGACTTACAAATTAAGCAAGACGTAAAGTGACATTTAATTTTGTATTTATTAATCATACACAAAAAACAACTTAAAATTTATATTTTATGATACGTTAATCTAACGTCATGTTCTCATTTCAATTAAGTCAATTTAAACTATGTAATGTAATACAATTAACATGTATTTTACCTAACCGTTATAATTTCTCCTGTATTATTTAGCTATATTTAAACGTTCTTGTATACTAACAAAGGTCATGCATGACGTACGTATAATAAAAGTGAAAAAGGATACGTTGTTTCAATATTTGTATGTGTTAATTAAGAAAGATGTAAATGAAATATAATAGTATAATGCACAACTGCAAGATTGTAGCACGTATTTATATGTAAACATTGTAATATCAAAATCATTAATTCATGGAAAAAACTTTTTTTTTTCGGCTGTATTATAATATTTGAAATAAATATTAGAATATATTTCGTAAATAGGATAATTACGAAACTAATTATTTCAACTTATCAAAAGCCTACTTTTTTTCAACCAACAACTAATCAAGAGCGGGTATTGTTTAATGCATCTGCTGTTTCTTTTTTTTTTTTTACTTGCTTGCGGAAGTACTGTGATTGCGAAAAATTACGGTTTTCAGATTTCAACGGAAATATCCATTTTGACCTTCCCTGAATCCATTTTGACTAGTTTAGGCGTGACGTAGGTACGTACCTATCTCGCATAACTCGAAAACGATCATTCATAGGATGTTGAAATTTTGGATTTAGGACTGTTGTAACATCTAGTTGGGCACCTTCCTTTTTGATTGCAATCGGCTGGACCAAAGTGTCCAAAAATCCAAGTTTTTGGATTTTGGACTTTTTATTAGCTGCAGTAGTAAGTTCTCATTGAAAACTTTTCAACGATATATAGTAAATGGTACTTATTTTCATTAGTTCCAAAGTTACAGCCAAATAAAATTTTAATTAATGAAATATTTGGATCTTACATGGGGAAGGCACATTGATTCAAATCCGACTTCATCTCCTTTGTTTAACTTTTTTTTTAAATTTAAATAAATTGATTAATTAATAATTATTAACCTGTGATGGGAAAAAAAAATTACAATAAATAATAATTCAATTAACAATAAAAAAAAATATCAGAAGTTAAGGAAATAAAATTTTATGTACTTTTAATTTTAAAAAATGAGTATATGCCATTTAATAGGCGTAAAAGAAAGTCATGTAGTGTCCACATCAGATTTTTTTTTTTTTTTTGTTTTTTTAATCCGATTTAATAGTTAGCAAACAGAGGTTAATTTAGAAGTATATCAATAGGTAAGTTTTTATATTTCACTGATTATCTTTTTGTTAATTATATAGGTTTCTAAGGAAGAATTCCTTTAACACTGATCGATATTTAAGAAAAGGTTGAACTTATAATTAATAGTTTATTGCCCCAAAAAATGTATTGTTTTATGTATTTTTTTGGAAATTTTGTTTTTTTTCACAAATAGTATATTTACAACTGGATCCTTAAATAGAACCATAAGTAAATAAGCACATGGTTGGGGGTTCATAAGGAATTCCCACAATAAGTCAACCATAATATATTTACTAGTAAGAAATCTAAAGGTGATTAGTAAAGAATATATATCTGCCAAAACCTCATAATCCATAAAACCAAACAATTAACGACTAAAAACAAATAGTCAATAAAAAAAAACAAACAAATAATCAAGCGATAGCTAGTCGAACAAAGATCAAAACAGCTTGTAGCTATAAAAAAAAAAAAATGATAAAGAAGTAAGCAAAAATAACACCATTAAATTTGGTGATAATAACTGTAGACTGTAGCCCTTAGGTCAAGCGTTTGAAAAAGTTTTAACTTTTTGACCTCCCCATTATTATCAAGCAGATTGATCGCTAAGTGGATGACGTCAATTCCTAAACGTTATTGGTATTTAATGCTGTTCTGTTTCACAACCTAACGAACCGTCGGAAGCTCCATAATTTCATCATTCCGTGTAAACCACGGCACCTGTGCAATTGTTCTCATTAACTTTCTTTGGAATCGTTGTATGATATCTACATTACAATTACTTACTGTCCCTGACGACTCAACACTATAAGATCGTAGGATAACTTTATAAATGAGAAATTTATTGGATAATGTAAGGTGCGAGTTTCTCCGAAGCAGCCAATGAAGTTCCCTGAACTTCGCATTCACCTGTTTTCCTTTTCATCCTCACGTGACACTTTCAGATCAAACGCCAATCTAGGTGAGTTCCTAGGTACCGTATACTCTCTATTTTTGGAATCAAAACACTTTTCAAAAATTAAAAAAAAAATTATTTCGTAAACACTGTATTCTATCACTTATTTCATCAATAATACCAATATTAATTCAGCTGTAGTAAAGATATGGTATAAAATTTTCTATAATGGCCATTAATGCACTCTTACGAACTTAATTGGCACTCTTGTATTAATGGATATCATTATAGGCTTGTTGCATAAGGTACTATTTTTTTTTTTTTATTTATATTGATAAACATAGAATCTTCTTCCTTATTATTGAAAGTGATTTACGAAGAGCGTAACAATTTTCGGGGACATGTACAACCAACCTAACGATAAGGTAACGGTTAGAGGGATGTCAATAACAAAGGACCGAGCCCGGTCAACCCCGGGAACCTCCGTGGGGAACGGTATACCCGGATTTTCCGAGAGGTTTGAGGCAAGGCACAAGCTGAGGTTACGCAATGCTAGAAAGCAGGATCAACCTCAGCAGTAACGTGTGTAAGACAGGAGTTTTAGTAGGTAGGATGCGGACACACATAAGCTCTTAACAACACCTAGCCGAACCCGTGCGGGTTCGACACTCCCCCACTTGTCGGTGGGGGGGGGGATA
Source organism: Lycorma delicatula (assembly GCF_047948215.1). NCBI lineage: Eukaryota > Metazoa > Arthropoda > Insecta > Hemiptera > Fulgoridae > Lycorma > Lycorma delicatula. The sequence continues at coordinate 34,636,459 of NC_134465.1, forward strand.
TTTCTCCGACTCATCAAGAACAAAAAAAAAGATCATATACTATTGGTAAAAAAAAAATTCATACAAACATAGGTTCAGAAAACCTTCGTTAGCGAGTGTTGGCTGACAAAACTCACCTTGATTTCTGCCCCTGGGATAAAATTAAGTCATATTGTAACTCTTGGAATCCAAATTAATAGGTAAATTTACTGTTTTTTTCGAATCCTTTGAAAAGATTATTGGCATTCTATTTTTTTTTCCTTTCCTCCTAAATCACTCTGCAGACAAATTAATATTCGATTTAATTTAGCAATGTTTCTATGTAATTTATATTATTATTATTTTAAAATGTCTGGGATATGTTTCACATCGGGAATTTCAGCATGAGGGGCTATTGGGGCATACCTCATTCAATACTGTGATGCATTTAACACAGTTCATACAATCCTGCACATCTCCAGAATTATTGATTTTTGGGCTTTTGGAATTATGATTTTAGGATCCAGGCCAAACTTTTCTATGTATTTCTTTAAATTGTTGTTAATTAATCTGCTGATATCACAATGAGAATGACTTCTATTGAGTTCAGTCTGTAAATTTCTTTAAATTCTATTGCAAGAGGGTTGTATATGGTTATTTTATCTATTTCAGCCTTATAAATTTTGTGAACAGATGGGTCAGTGACATCAATGAGAAAAGAAGGTTTTTCTCTGATGTTTTGTAGAACAATTTCTGGCTTATTTGCAACAATAAATTTGTCAGTATGCATGGGAAGACCATAATACAGTCTATAATGCTAATTTTCCAATGTAGGTCTGACCTTATATTCATAAAAGGACAATGCTACTTGTAATCTACAAGTCCTAATTTTAATGCCAATATCTGAAGAACAATGTTTACTGCAAGATTGTGGCGATGCAGATATTCCGTGTCAGCCATTGGAGGATTCAGTAATGATATGCGATAGAAATAGTCTTCATTCAGTCTTAGAGAGGAATAACCCTCGTCAGATCTTACTATTGCTTTGTGCAATGATGATGTTTCAGACCTGGAGAGAAAATACCTCTTCATTGATGCAATTTGTCTGTATTATTATTATTATTATAAATAACCTAGTTTGTTATTGTATAAATTATAAATAAATTTAAAAAAAAACAATTATTAACAAGTTAATGGGAACAAAGTATATGGTTTTAAATGATTAGTAATATAATACAATAGTTATGATTACAATTCATTACATACACATCAGCAGAAGTAAACAAGTAACGGTAAATTTGTACTGGGAAAGTCCAGCCGCAGTTTATTATAACGACTCGTACTGACTACTTGTAGATTTAGTTTCCATTCATACAGAAGCCTAATGTACTAATTTTGCGAAGCTAAAGGATGTATTCATATAGAAACATTGCAAACAGGAGAGAATTTCTACTAAAGCCAACTTTAAAATGAATAATGACTGTTGTATGTCCAACAGGCGGCTAACATAAAACGCACTGAAAGACAAAGATAGACGATATGAGGTAGAGAGAGAAGTATGAAAAGCCCTCTCCCTAATATATAGGACAATATAATGTGTCATATTATATTATTCAGATGTTTTGAACATACGATGCTATCTGCGTGCACATAGCGTACTTATTTGTATGAGTGTGTTTGGGCTGGCGTATATGTATACAAAACATATACCGCACCGAAATACCAATAAGCACAAACAATACCGTATTGCTGCTTGTTCTGATTTAACGAGCGTGCTGGATTTATTTCCTATTGATGATAGAACCGACTGAAATTCAGCAAACTCAATGTTGAACAACTGTCTTCATTTCTATACTGTACCAAACATCACCGAGATATATATACGCACGTTTGCACTAAGGTATACGCGTTTATACACACATATTCACACACAGACATTCGCGCGCGAACAAATCACATTGAAAATCAACGAAACTTTTATTGAAATAATAGCCGTACATTCGACTTCATTCTATTCAACCAAATTTGAATCAAAACTTAATGAAATTTTTCTCACAAATTGTAAGCAAAATTTTAAATTATATTATATTATCATCCTTTTTTGACAAATTTTATATAACTCAGTTATATAACTTTTTATATAACTAAGTTATTACGCATAAAAAGATTAATGACTGGTCAGGGATAAAGATTGTTTTTTTTCCTCCATTTTATTAGTGTTCTATTTATTCTTTCAACAAATCTGTTTAGTGTATTACATTCACACTATACATAAATTTATGTGTACTTAATACCTTAAACGTAAACAAAATATTGTAATGACCTCCAGGTTACTTAATAAAGCAAAAATATCATCGATTATCAAATAAAAAATGTGTTTTTTTTAAATATTAAAATTTTAGCTAGCTCATTTTGGGATACACTTTTTACTACTTGTGGAGCTATTTGAACTCATTAGGACACAAATAAAAACGTAATACAAGAAAAGAGTTACTAATTGGTATTCTCGATACAGTACAAAATATTCTCGATACAACTCATACAAAACAACTTTGCTAAGATACCGAAAAGCCAGCAAAAACATTGTCGGGCAGAGAGCTAAAATAAAATATTTATTTCATTTCTCAGAATTAAATTTTATCCAACCTTTTGCTTAAAATTTTTATTTGTTTATTGACCATTAAAAAAAATTATTTTATGCCAAACATAAAATAGTGTGCTTTTCAACTCCAATATTTACTCCATATTTCTTGAAAACTACTAAAATACAGTTCTGGAACCGGTATTTTTTATTTAAACTCCGGAACCACCGTTAGGTATTGCTTCAAAGAATATGAATGACAATAGCATGTGAAAATGCCATACCTGACCGGGATTCGAACCTGGGACCTCCGGATGAAAGGCCGAGACACTATCACTCGTGTCACGGAGGCCGGCAGTTCTGGAACCTGTTTTTTTTGTTACTTTTTCGATGAGATTTCATATAAAACCGCTAAATTAAATTCTTAATTGGAGCCCCATAAACTACAGTCTGACTTAATTTTATATTTTTATATGTAAAAATCAAATCTTCCTTCTCCCAATTAGTTTCATTTAAGTTGTGATTGTCCAAAATGAAATATCTTGGATAAAAACTCCTATCTTCGTACTCAAACTCATCCCCTCTTTTATTTTCTCCTGCAGATTTATAATACTTTAAATAAATTTTAACGCAATATAAATAATTTTTTCTTTAACAAATAACATTTTTATAAACATTTGTTCAGTTAAGAAAATAATTTTTTTTAACGTATCAAAATCAGTTACTTAAAATATTGTTTTTTAAAATATAATTTGTACAAAAATTTATTTTTTAATAACGACAGAGTTTTATTAAAAAAATAAATGAATAAATAAAATATTAAAAGTAAATTATATTCTGCAAAATAGATGTACAGAATTTTCTATTTTTGTTATGATGAAAGTTTTAGAAGTTAATTTAACTTGAAATAACATTGGCATAAACTAGAAACGTTCTATCGCAGTTCTCAGTGTGATAATGGTGTGAATATGCTTGAGGCGAGAAAACAACGTGTAGGATATTCCGGTAAATAATTGTAAGCGTCCGCTTGGGTAATCACTCCCTTCATTATATCACTCGTAAAATTATTCAGATGTTTGGGTAGTTAATTTTACGTACAGATATATCAGAGAAAAGGAAAAAATACATTTTTATTACATCTAATTTAATTTAATTGTATTTAAACTATTTTCTAAATATAAATTTGTTTCAATATTAAGTGTGGTATAACTAAACATCAAAGAAATCCAATATAGTATTTTTTGTCAGTAAACTAAATAATGTAAGTATGACTTAGCATACATTTCTATGAAATACTATTTTTATCATCCGGTCCGCTTTAAAGAATAATGTTAAATATCTTTACAATAAATAATTCTTTTTTAAATTAAAGAAATTTATATATATATATATATATATATATAGAGAGAGAGAGAGAGAGAGAGAGAAAGAGAGTTTAAATGAACTCAACTGAAAATCTGATAAAAAAATTAAAAACTGAACTTCACAAATTTTACCTTTCACTTATTCTCCTTCCTTTTTTACCTTTCCAATTTCTTCCTTTCACCCTTCTCCGTCACCCTCTCCAGTTTCCTTTTTACCCTTTCCCGTTTCCCTTTTTCTCTCTCCACATTTTCCTCTTTTTCCCGTTTTCCATTTTCCCCTTTTTCCCTTTTGCCCGCGCGTAAATCGGTCCATTAGTTTTTTGTTGTTTAGCGGACACATACGAACATGCCTTTTATATATATAATTATATAGAAAAAAAAGTATCTTTATATATTTGTTTGTTTCGTAAATATCTCGACACCGGCCTTACCTAGCGGGTATAGTTTTTACAAAAATATTTCTTTTCACGTAACTAATATTCATATTCTGAATATGAACCAAATCGGTCCATAAATATAATTTTCCTAAATATCTCAACCCTAGCGCCATCTAGCGGGTTCATTTTCTGCAGAGATAATTCTTTCCGTGTAAGTAATATGTATTGTGAATATGAGGCAAATCGGACCGTAAATACAATTTTTTGAAATATCTCGACGCCAGCGCCACCTAGCGGGACCAAACTAATTCAAAAACCTTCCCTTGCATGCGTCCAACCATTCCCCAAAGTTTCATCGCTATTGGATGAACGGTTTAGGAAGGCATAGAGACATACAAACAAACATTTATTTATATATATATATATATATATATATATATATATACACAAAATATATATATACAAAATAAATAAATCTAAAAGTTCTTTCTAAAACCCACTTTTATATTTTCAATTAATAGAAACTACTGAATTTTTTAGTGGTAACTATTCCAAACAGATAATATAAGAGAAAGTTCTTTAATTATAAAAATAGAGTATTTTTTTTACTACGGAAATAATCTTTCCCTTTATAATAGCATGGAAATACGCTGATCTATAATATAAAAAAATATATGTATTACTCTGTATATATTTACATATTAAAATATTTTTTTTAAAGAAGTTTAAAAAAATAATAAACAAAAGTTTGGGTATACATAGTTTATTTGAAATAGTAAGATGGATAGATAGAGTAAAACCCTCCCGTTTTTTGGAGTGAATGATGAAAAGAGGGAAAGAATAAAAGAGATACCATGTTACAAGAGAAGAAAAAAGAGGTTTGTATGAGAAAAGGGTAGGAAAAAATAGAAAAAGAGGGAGAAGGAGAGAGAAATAGAGAAGAAAAGAAAGAGCGATGATGGTAGGGCCGTTCGCCTGTCAATACAGCATGTTTCTTCTTTTTGAACCTTTATCAAAGAAAGAAGAGTTCTTCTTCATTTCAAGAGAAAATAAATAGAGAAAAAGGGAGAAGAAGCAAAGAAAGAGAGAGAAAGAACTTTTTCAAGTTATTGGCCGTTATTCAGAAGTTTGGTAATGGCCCACATATTTGTCCAATTGCTTGAACCATGACGTCGACAAGAGATAAAATCATAGAATAGGAAAAAAGCCCTAACTATACTAAAATAATAATAGTAAAAAAATCAGAGTAGAACTAAATGGAATCTATTCAAATGCAGATAAAATAAATTTCAAGATTGCTATACAACATTTTTAATATTTAACTTTATCACGAAGTGAAAGTCGTTTAATAGAACAATTTCCAATCGGCTCTATAAGATAAATAAGAATGAATATACCATACTCTAAAACAAATTTAGGCTAAACAATTTTATCGATTTCGTATTTACTTTTAATAGTTTACGTAGGAAAAAATAGGTTTGTTAAATTTCCTTTCCATTTTTATAAATAAATGGATTTTAATAAAATCAACAACATAAGAAATTAGCTTACATTTTTCCATCCCTTTGAATATTACCTAACTGAAAAAAAAATTTCTTTCTACTTTATACGACCGACAATAGACGTACTGAATAAGTAAATACGTAGGAATGAAGTTATGAATAATCGAATTTACTAAATGGAGAAACATTTTAAAAAAATATTGTGAATATAGGTAAAACTGTTGAGAAGACGACGAGATGCAAGAAAACTTAATTTGTGCCAATCTATTCAAGATTACAGACGTAAAACAAGTGAGATGAAAGTTTGCCCCTCGCCAACGGTTATGTTTAATGTACTAGTCATTGTATTGTACTTTGCGTTTTAAATACAAAGATGCCTTGTAATTAATAATCGGATGATGTCATCTAGTTAGATAATATAACAAATACCGCTCGATCGTTCACCCAAAGCCAGCCGATTTCGGTTGACAAAGACAGAAGCAAACCTTCAGCTAAACCCATCCGGTTGGTATAGTGGTGAACTCGTCATTGCAAGTCCGCTGATTTTAAAATCAAGAATTCTAAGGTTCAAATCCTAGCATTTACTTTTTTACAGATTTGAAAACTAGATCGTGGATACCTGTGTTCTTGGGTAGTTGGGTTTCAATTAACTAAACATCTGAGGAGTGGTGGACCTGAGACTGTACAGACTACACTTCATTGACATTCATATCCTCATTCATCCTCTGAAGTAAGACGTTGATTCCGGAGGCTAAAAAACCAAAAAAAACCTTCAGCTCACTTGAGGCCTGACACATGGGAGCACTTGATTGCGCGTCAGACCGACGCACGATAGTGAAGCACTAGTAAACACATGGCAGCAAACACATAATCGCGTGCTTTTACTTAACGCCGCGTCCAATGCGCTTCTCGAGTTTCCTCGTGTAATGAGCGATCGTAGCGCGCCTGGATTAATTAGTTTTTTAATTAAACCGGACACATGGTTCAATCGAACGCGTGTTGTCAATAAGTACAGTCATGGAGTTTGACAATTTTGATAGCGAGATTTTTATTGAAGAAGTGGAAAAGCGACGAGCTATATCGGATACGGAGTGTTTCCATTACAAGAATAGAGTTATAAAAGGATCACCTTGAGAACAATTAGTGGATATTTATTTCTAAGGATAAATCAGTTGAACAGAAGAATATTCTTGGTAAGTTTCATTTATTGAAAACAGTTTAGTATTAAATAAGGAGGAAGTAGACAATGAAGTTTTGAATAAACCTGGGCCAAGCACAGGTACTCCAAGCAACAAAAAATCCCAAGCTAAACCCAACAGACAAGGGATTTTCTGACATATTAAACAAAAGTCTTTTGCTAAGGCAACAAACAGAAACTGAGAAAAAAAACCAGGATGAGGACAAATTGTTTTGTTTAATCTTTGTATAAAGAATTAAAAAAGGTTCCAGATCAAGGTACAATACGAACAAAAATCCAGTCGCTTGAGGTCATTCAAAGTGCATAAGATTATTTTAACAATCCAAATCATACGTGTGAGGCACCAAGGAGTACGTTGTAACGACAACAAGGCTATAATACCTAAAACAACCGAACTTGTTCAGCAGCTAATCTGGCCTAGTAAGCTCAGCAACTTATTCGTCCCAAATTTTCTCAGCCCCACGAAAATAGTGTAAAACCAGCCTCTTCCCCAGCAGGAAGTTACACTTTTTGGCAACAAAATTCTGATTTTGCCTTTTACATTGAATTTTACTTGGTATGAATTTTGTGCTAAAAATTGTTTATTTTATCAAAATAATGGGACATTGGTATTGAATACTTTTCATTTTTATATTTTTCTGCATTTGAATACTTTTCATTTTGTAATGTTATCTATATTAATAAAAATGTAAATGTTCGTTTGTTAAAAATCTTAAATCTCCAAAACTACCCCACAGATTGCTTTAAAATTTTGACACAACCTTGTATTTGAATAAACGTGTGTTTTTATATACCTACAATTTATATAACTAAGATATCACACCTGTGACAGGTAAAAACACGCGTTTTAAAACAGCGCTATCTGATGGACGTAAAAGATACACACGCTAGTTTATATATTTTACGATTCCATTTTAATGTTTCCGATATGTGTGTCCACTATAAACTAAAAAATTACTGGACCGATTTATGTGCGGGAAAAAATGGAGAAAGGGAAAAATCTTAAAAGGGAAAGAGGGAAAAATCGGAAAAGATAAAAATCGCAAAAAGTAAAAGGGAAGTAGGTAAAAAGGGAAGAAGGAAAAAATGGAAAAAAGAAAAAAAGGGAAAAAGGAAAAACGAGAGAAGGAAACGAAAAGGGGGAATGAGGGGAAGGGGGAATGGAAAAGGGGGAAAGGAAATAGGGACAGGGAATGGAATAAGGTAAACATGAAAATGGGGAAAGGAAAAAATTGGAAATTGGGAAGAAAAGGGGGGAAAAGGAAAGGGGAAAACATGAAAAGGGAGATAGGATAAAGGAAGAAAGGAAAAAAGGGAAAGATTAAATTTTATGAAGTTCCGTAACGTTAATTTTGTTACTGTTTTATTAAACTTTCTATCGTGTTCATTTAATCTATATATGTATATAATCAAGTATAGCAATAGCGAAGCATTGCCGGTTCTGCTAGTATGATATAAAAATATAAACAAACTTACTTCCGTGTGATCACTAGTTTTCCTTCAAGTGAAATATTATCTATTACAAAGTTTGCATTAGGTGTTATATCATCCTTAATTATTTTCAATAACTCGGCAAAGGATTCAATAGACATTCTAAAGTAGCTAAAAGCTTAGTCCCATGTTTTCTCAAATTTGGGTACAGTGTTACAAAGGAACCTGTTGCCCGAATAAAATTGGATGTATTCTATTATGTGGTTTGCCATTCCGTGTTTTGAAACAACGGTATAAAATAGCTAGATTAGATGATACAACACGCCGTATATGTGAGCACAACGCTTCATGTGGTCTTCTTTCCCTAACGCGCACTTAAACGCACGATCAAACGCTCTCATGTGTACATGTCCTTAGTGTATATTAAAATAATATAGTAAAAAGAAAAGTAAAGGAAGATCTGTTAGCAGTAATGTACATAAAGCTATCGTTCAATGACTACAGAATTTTATTAACTATGAACTTAAAGGGGGAGCTGCATTCTTTGTTAAAAGATCACAGAACACATCTCTGAATCTAACAATACATTTTTAAGAAAAAAGAGTAAGGAAAACTGAACTTATATAATTAAACTGTGAACGTCTCAATTCCTTAAAATCCCGCACAATAAAAAAATCTGATTTCGACACCAATGACTTCCTGTACGCCTATTAAGTTCCTTTATTTAGTTCCATATACACATTTTTTTTTTAATGATAAATATAAAATATAAATCATAAAATTCTATTTCATTAATAACTTCTGATATTTATTCATATATATATATATATATATATATATATATGTTTTTATTATTATTGAATTATTGTTTATCGTAATTTTTTTTGCAGTGAGAGGTTAGTAATTATTAATAAATCAATATATTTAAATTAAAAAGAAGTTAAAAAAAGGAGATGAAATCTGATTCGAACCGTTGCGCCTTACTCCTTGTAAGGTCTTAATATTTTATTCAATGAACCATATGAAAACCAATGAAAAAACGTACCATTTTTGGTATATTGTTGAAAATTTCTTAATGAGGGCTAATTATTGCAGTTAAGAAAAAGTCCAAAATCCAATTTTTTGGGGAATTTTTGCTTTTTTGGACACTTTTGGTTCAGTCGATTGCAATCAAAAAGGGAGGTGCACAAATAGATGTTACAACAGTCCTAAATCCAATTTTTTTTTTTTTTTTTGAGTAATGCGGGATACGTACGTACGTACATACAGATATCACGCAGAAACTAGTTATTATGGATTCAAGGATGGTCAAAGTTCCGTTAAAATCTGAAAAGCGAAATTTTTCGCGATCACAATACTTCCTTACTTCGTACAAGGAAGTAAAAACTAATTATGTACCATTTACGGGATCACTATACTACAAACTATACTTCAAAAAAAAATTCAGCGTGTGCGTGCATATGTGTATGCGTTTCGCAGTGCGCTTAACGGTAATACGAAAACGAGCAAAATAAATGTTACATCCTAATAGGGACCAAAAATGACTTGACCTGATGATACCAATTAGCACTGTACTAAATTTTTTTTTTTTAATCATGAATTCTATTCTATGTAAATATCTTTTATATAAATGCGAAAGTTGATTTGTTTGTTTGCAACAGCATTACGTGAGAACCAATGCAGGGCACTTTTCGTGTTATCCCAGGCAGATTTTAAGGTATAGATCGATGCCCTAGCCCTATTTGCGGTTAAGATATTCATTAAAGAAAAAGAACTTTATCTTTTTACGTCATTATTATTAAAAAAATTAATTTTTTTACGTTGTTATTATTATATTTCTGTCACCCTAGCAACAGAAATATAATGAAGTAAAATTATTAATTTTTTTCTTTAATGAATATCCGTAAAAGTATTTAATATTCCAACAACCATGAGGATAACGTTCGCATCGGGGGTTCAGGGGGTGGTGCCCTCTGGGGTTAGCATACGATTAATGCTTTGCTGGGCAAGAAATTACGAACTCTTGAGATATTTAAGATATATATACTTAATATACAATGAATTAAATTGTTAAGGTGGAATTTTTATCTTAATTGGAAACAAATTTCGCTTTGATTTTAAAGATTTGAGACAGAATTGAGTGTTCAAAAATGATTTAAAGGATCAAGGGTTAGTTAATAGTACCTTACTGTATCAGAATAAAGTGAATCCCAGTAATGAAAGTCTAACAAATAAATATATTACAACACGTAGGTAAATTTTTAAAAATAATAGATTCTTTTTTAACAAAAAATATTTTACAATAAGAAAATATATAATATGAGAATAAGTTTTAAATTCTATCTCTCAGATTTTTTTGGTGTTAAGCACGAGTTACGCTTGCGAAAAGAGAATGGTATTTGAAAGTACTCCGTATAAAATATAGAAGAAAGGCACGGCCAAGGGTAGAATTTAATCATTCAGATAAGAACTTATCACGAATGTTTTGTAATGTATTTATATGCTTGAATCCTGTCTGCAGAAATCCTTTTATTCATATTTTATTGTCAAAGCTGGTGTACATTATTTCCGATAAATTTCCATCAGGGCTAAACACAATAATCTGATATAATCGCCTACTGTAATCTAAACTAGATGGATATGTTTCCTTTAGGGATTTTAACATGATGCAGAAAATATGTTCATGGAAAAGCCGTATGGTTTTAATTATTTACTTGGTTTTATGAAAAATGAAAAGAAAAAGAGAAAAATTATGTTTGACTTGAACTCTAGCTGATCAGTGCTGTTATGTTTCGTTATTATATGATTTAACGAAGAAATTTTAAAAATGACAAATTTTATGAAAAATCTTTGAAATTACAATTGTTTTATTTTTAATACAAAAACAAAACCATACAATGTCTGTTTGGTTTCGTATAAAAATAACGATTTACACATTTGTAAAAAAATTAAAAACAAAATTTTTGCTTGCTTTCTTCAAAAAGCAAACATTATTGTTCACATATCGTAAAAAAACAATAGTAAAAAAATTATATTAGTTAAAGTTCATTTGGATCTAGCTAAAGATGATTTGAAACAGTAAGCATATGATGGTTTCGTAACATTAAACCATACAAAAATTAATATTATTTTTCAAAAATAGGGAAGCAAAGATTTAAAACCTTTCTCAAATTTAAGTTCAGCTGAAATAGATTTTTTCCGGGATTGTATACATGTTCGCATATTTATATATATATATACAAACACACATGTATAATATTAAAATATGTCATTTTCTACCAACGTTGTGAGGCACACATTTTTTAGACTAGTATTTAGGAAAATATTGTGAATGACTTGACGGAGGGAACTCTGAGTGAAACCCGATAGAGTCGGAAGTTCTGTATATTGTAACAGAGTATGTTGAACGGTTGTATAATGGTTTAGAAGAAGAAGGCAATGTGGAAAGGGAGTTCAAAGTTACTTGTGAAGGAGAGAAGGCAGAAGTAAAGTTTTGTGTGTGTGTGCGTGCGCGCGCATGTAGCACGAGCCAAATTGGAGAATACATTGGAGTAAAAAGTACTGCTACTATTACTGAACTGTAGGGAATGTGCAAAAGGGTTTGGGCTATAAGGTGCCAGAAGGGTGCAGAAAGAGAAGAGGAAATGCATTGTAAAGAGACGGCTGTATTCTACTACTCTAGAATTCTACCACCCTTCAGGCTCAACCCCGTTGGGCTCAAATGGACCAGAAACTCGCCTTTTGATGGCAAATTCTCGCCTTCCTTTGCCGCTCATTACCTGTAGCAACCCACTACTCTGTGGATTCGAACTGAAATAACCCCTCACAAGTACATTCACACACACACACACACACACACACACACACGCATAAACACTCATCCACTCATATATTCATTCATACACACATGGATACACACACAAAGTACATATAAGCCACTCAACACGTTTCCTTAGAAAATAGTTCTTAAAGGCGTTTTAAAATATTTTCTCAATATATATATATATATATATATATATATATATATATATATATATATCACTTCTTTGCGTCGTCAAAAGTCTTTCTTTTGTTAAAATTGTTAAATGAAATATTTCTGAGAATAATGGATGAACCATTATTTCGTAGGAGGAATTTACTCTTCAACTAGAGAAACTCAATTGTGGAAAAAAGATTGAGTGATTCTTCGTAAGATCTAAAAGTAGACCTTAGAGAAAAATCTAAATTCTCTTTGTGTATTTTGGTGTGATACAGTAGGGGGAGGAGAAAGAGAGAATAATTTTACAAAATTATAACGTGAAGATTATTTTTTCACCATTCTCTTGGCTTATTTGACGCGTTATTTCTATTTTTTTCTAAATTTTTTTAACTTAAACTTAATTTCTACATCCTAATCTTTAAATTATAATGAAAGCTTAACATTATTTTAATATTACAGCATTTCTCTTCTCATACATTTTTATACATCTACCTATTTCTTAAACCTCGTAACTTTATTATTATGAGACTCTTTAACCTAGTTCTTTTAATAAAACTTTACCAAAATCCTTCTTCTTTCACGTATTTGAATTAAAATCCCTCGTTATAAACTTTATTAAACCATTTAGTTTTTAAAACTACCCAGTCAATTTATTATTCAAAAGCCTTGATTTTTTTTTTTTTTTTTTTAAACTTTATTGTCTATATTTAATGGTAACAATGCTTTTAAAAATGTGAAAATATCATAATACCATTGTAGATGAGTTTAACTAGCGATCGTAAAGTCGTGCAGCTCAAAATTTTCTGCTTTGTAAGAATGACTGTTAAATTTTTAAAACATATTTTAATTAGGGTAATTTTTTGTGTAACAAAATAGTGTATGGTAGCAATACTAGATCACGTCTCCGGGCTACAGTAGACGTGGCACCAAGCAGTTTGTTTGGTCTAAGCAGCACTGTTTTTTACGCAAGAACAACGCGTCGTCTTTAATGTTGTGAGTTACTACGATTCTAAATCGTACGCGAAGATTTTTTAAATGCTTTTCTAGATGCTGATACGTCAAAAAATCCATTATATGACTTTATTTAATCGTTTTCGGAAAACAAGTAGTGCGGATGAACGTACGCGTACCGGCTATCCAAGTGTTTTAACCGACGAAAATTTGTAGACTATAAATAAAACAGTTCTTCGTTCTCCAATGAAAAAGTTCTTCGGTTTGTTTGAAAAATTTCTAACTGGATTGAGCTATGTTATGGAAGTGTCCATAAGGCTATTAAAGTTCTAAAATTATATCCGTAGCTGATTAATGTTAAGTGATCAGCTCCAAGAACCAGATAACGGGAAACGAATGCATTATTGTCCCTGGTTTAGAAGTTTCTTTCGAAATGACATATCTGTTATAGACGTAGTTTTTTTCAGCGATGAAGCTTGGTTTCATCTTAGCGGATATGATAAAAATCAAAATTATAGAAACTTGTTTTCAGGAAACCCACATGTGTCCATGAACAGCCATTAAATTCGCGAAAAATTGGGTATGGTATATCTCGTCGGAGAATTGTCGGGCCTATCTTTTTTCGGAGACCATCACAGCTGAACGGTATCAAGAAATAATCATGGAGTTTATAGCTTTGCTACATGCTGATGAACATGATTGCTGGTTGCAGCAAGATGGAGCAACTACACACACGGCGAACAGTAGTATGCAATTTCTTCGTTGACCGGATAATTTCTCGTGGTCAATAGCTTTCTCGTTCACCGGACCTGAGTCCTCCCGATTTTTATTTGTGGAACTTTTTAAAACATAATGTGTACCTAAACAACCCGCATGCATTTGATGAACTTAACAAAATTTTGATGATTTTAGATAAAATATCACTGCTGCTACACTGAAACAGGTCGCGTACAATACAAGAAAATTATGTTATAGTTGTGGGTTGTAAGTTACGGTAGGTGGTCGTGGTTGGAAGAGGCCAAACAAAGGCGATGTTAAGCTATGTAAATACATTGATGAAAATGTCTGCTGAGGCATTCGCATCGGTGGCATCCTTACATGGCTGTGTTGTGTTATCATTGCACGCATTGAAAATCACGATGAACATTTCCAGCACTTATTATCATCTTCCTTGTAAGTAATACTTTTGTAAATGTTATTATTATTTTGTAAATTAATAAAAAAGGCTTTATAAAAAACAATTTGTTGTCATTTGGGTTACGCGATTTTACGATCACCCGTTATTAAAATTTTTATTTTCAAAACTAAATAACATTTTATTCCATAATTTATTTGTAAAAGCTATAATATTAATAAAAAAAAATATTTTTTATTTTTTTTATTTTGAAAAGGTCCAGTGACTTTTGAGCTCTTTTTGATGACTGAAAATATTTTATTAAGAATTTTGATTTTTTTTTCTCAATTATATTATTAAATATTTTATAATATTAAACATTTATTTTTGTAATATTATATATTTATTTATTGGTAGATGAAATTATACAGAAGTTTTGAAAGCTTGTACATGGTATAAGGAAATTAAATTTTTTAACGTAAGAAAAATCCCATGCCTGACTGGGATTCGAATCCTGGACCTCCGAATGAAGGCCAAGACACCTAACACTCCGCCATGGAGATCGGAAAATATCGTTGGATTATTTAAATAGAAAAGCAATACTTCCGTTTTTATATACGAGTTCTACCACACTTTGAAAACTAATGAATTAAAAAGAAACGCAAAAGTATATAACAAACGCGTCTCACTCCTTTTCTTTTGTCACCTACATTTCGGTTTTATATATAAATATATATTGCTAAAAATGAAGTACAAGTTTATTTTAAGTTGGATTTTATATATTTTTTTGTTATTCTTAGTTTGAAGTTTGCTAGAGTAAAAGAAATGGCTAACACAGACAGATCAGATCATCAGGTGCTCCCTTTTAACGAACTGCATTTATGGCTTACCCTAATCCGATGCCAATCGACAGAGCTTTCTTTTATTTGTACCAAAGCTTCTGCCATATCTAAAGAAAACACTCCAACTTCCAAACAGTACTTTCCCCCCTTCTCTATGTTTTCAGTAAACCCTCTCCCCAACTTTTTAACTCACTGTTGTTGCTCATCCATTCTTTATCCCGAACACAGGCTTTTCTTCACTTCTTGCCCCTTAATAATCATTGCTGACACAACAACGCTGTCCGAAACATATATCCCTTCTGCTTTCATTTATCCAACATCTTTTATTCCATTAGTATTGTTGTTTCAGATAACTGTATAGTAATATTCCCCTCTTTTCAATTAAAAAAAATAAGTTAAATTGAATTGGGAGATTGATTTTTTTATTTTTTTTCCCTAGCTGCAATTCAACTTTTTAAGCTTAATATTTTATATAGAAATCAAACATTAAAATAATAAATAAGATTACATTAATTTCTTTTAAAACTAAATAGGCAATTAAATACACAAGTTTAAAATAATTTCAAAATATATGATTTCAATGTTGATCTTTGGTTGATAAGTAACACTCTAATAGAATAAAATAAAACATAATTATTTGAACAGTTATTAACGCAGTATATATATATATATATATATATATATATATATATATATATAAAAGAGAATGTCCTGATTGATTCACTTGACTCATAATCAACGTACAACCAAAACTATTATAGGAAGAGACTTGAAATTTTCAGGGTACCGTCGTATCTTTAAGTAGGCGTGTACTAAGAAAGGATTTTGCAAAATTTTGATTTTAAAGAGGTTCAAATCGAAAAAAACTAAATTTTTTGTTAACAGCGCTACCTGTTGGACTTAAAAGCAACATACGCTTTTACTAAATATTTTACGATTCCATTGCAATGTTTCCGATATGTGTGTCCGCTATAGATTAAAAAAACTACTGGACCGATTTACGTGGGGGGAAGAAGGGAGAGAGGAAAAAATCGGAAAAGGGAAATAGGGAAAAATCGAAAAAGGAAAACGGGGAAAAGGAAATGGAAAGGGAAAAAAGAAAAAAGAAAAGAGGAAGAGGAAAGGGAAGTAAGGGAAAGAAAAACGAGAAGGAAAGGGAAAAGGGAGAAAACAAGAAGGGAAAGTGAAGCGTACCATGACCCTCTGATCGTGACAGGAAGCGCAAGTAACTATAGTGGACGGATGAAGCCGCGATGGGGATGCTAGATTTGGGATTGTAAAAAATGTTTTGTTTATCTTTATTGGACTTTTATATTGAACTATTTTAATTCATTCATAAAATGGATCGGTCTAACAAATACTGTTCAAGTTTCTTATCTTCCTTTTTTTGTTTTGCTTTATTTACGTTTTGAGCAATAATTCATTGTTTATCGTATATTCCTTCAGTATTTTCCTTAAAAATATTTATTTACCTTTTTATCAGGATTTAATGAAAATATAAATATAATATTGTGGACAAAGTTGTGACGGGGTACGCTAGTATAATATATATATATATATATATATATATATATATATATATATATATATATATATATATATATATATATATATATATATATGTATATATGTATATCCATCAGAAGTATATTGTTGAATGGTTTATAATAGTAATTTAGCTCCACCTTCTTCACGTTATCTTGAAAATTTTAGGAAATGCTCGTTTGTAATGGTAGATTTGATCATGGAATAATTGTCTGAGTAATAGATTGTCTTTCACTAGAAAGACATGATCCAATGATAAGCAATAAAATGGTTGAAGTATTGTTCGGCTAGCTTCAACTTGCTCGTCCCCTGAATACGGATGAATATTATTCCATATTTTATAAAAGTAATTTAATTAAAAAAAAAGGTTGGTAAACACACAACCTGATTAGAATGTGATAAGATTGAAAGGTTCAGGTTCGTTTAGCCGTATTAATCCAAAACTGAATAAATGAACAATTATTTATATAATTCCAGTAAACTAAGAAATTTTCTTCAGATAAGGTGTTTTCATAGAGTTGATTTATCTCGTAAAAAATTCCCCCGTGGTTAAGTCGTCCTTTTTACCACTCTGCTCTTTTCCTTATCCTTGAATTTTTTCCCAAATAGTAGGTTTTCTAGGATAGACTCCTTTTTGCTTGTTTTAGAAATTTGGGCCTTGTAATAGATCCTGTTACGATGAGAATGCGGTACCAAATAAAATTTGGCAGGAGACTTCTATATCTGAATCGAATTATAGTACATCTTTTTGCTAGATCGATGTGTAGTATAAAATACGGCCATAAAAACACTTTAAGAAAAACCATAATTCAGTCATATATTAAAAATTTTTAGTTTTCTAAATAAATGTAAAAAATAAAATACTTAAATACATTTGAAAGCGAAGAAAATCTAATTATTTCAACAGTATAATTGAATACGTTGTGTGAATAAAGTAATTTACTAAAAACAGACTATCAAATAAAAATACAAATTTGTATAAAAAAGGTTATTGTTAGGATTTAAAAATACTATTCACTGAAGCAAACAATGTAAGAAATCCAGAAAAATAAAATTTTTATTAATTTTAATATAACAGAAATATGAAAAAAAAATCTGACGTGGACACCATAAGACTTCCTTGTATGCCTATTAAATTACATGTACAAATTTTTTGCAGCACGTCATTTAAACTTATTTCATTTGAGAGTGAGATACGATTCTCCAATTCTTTAATTAAGTGGACAATTACACAATTGCATTGTGGTGGAAACCACACTGCATTACATTTTTTTTTTCTGTGGTGTCCGTATCAGCATTTTATATTAGTTTATATATTAACTTTGTTTCACGTCGTTCAAGTAGTTATGTGGTGTAAGTGAGAACATGTTGGATTCGTGACCATGGACACATGGGTTCGAATCCAGTTCATATACATACATCACTTTTTTACTTTTTACTTTTTAATTTTAATATATTGATTTATTATTATTAACCTATGTAAAAAATGTTCACTTAAAATGAAAATTATATAAAATGTTATTTTAATAATAACTTCTGACTTTTTCGTTTTTTTTTTTAATGGTATTATTGAATTATTATTTACTGTAAAACTTCTTTGATACTCAGTTGCTAATAATTATGAATAAATCAATATATTTAAATTAAAGAAAAAGTTAAAAAAAAATATATATACTTATATGAAGTCGGATTTGAACCGATGCGCCTTCCCCGGTTAGCTAGTTCAGAGGGCAACGAAATAGGGCATTCAAAATGTCCGGAAGAAGCCTACAGCGAAGGCAAAAGCTGAGCTTAAAAATCACCGATGTAAATGCCTCGGTAGATATTTATATCGGTGAAATGTCAAAAGCCAGTCGGCTTTTGAGATATAAAAAAAAATTTTACAGAGGGAGGGCGAATGACGACTCCCGTTAAAGCCCATGAGAGCTAGGAACGGGGGGGTTTTGTGACGACCGGAAGCGTAACAAGGTGGGTGTCTTCTCCTACGGGGTTGGGATGTGCCTTTGTACCTTTGTAAGATCCAAATATTTCATTAATTAAAATCTCTTTTGGCTGTAATTCTGGAACCAATGAAAATAAGTACCACTTTTGATAAACCGTTTAAAAGCTTACAATGAGGGGTTATTACTGCAGTTAAGAAAAAGTCCAAAATTCAAATTATTTTGGATTTTGGACTTTTTGGTCCAGTGAATTGCAATTAAAAGGGGAGGTGCACAACAGATTTTACAGCAATACTAAATCCAATATTTCAATATTCTACGGCTAATCGTCATTCCGAAACTAGTCAAATTGGATTCAGGAAAGGTCAAAATGGGTATTTCCGTTGAAATCTGAAAACCGAAATTTTTCGCAATCACAATACTTCCTTTACTTCTTACAAGTTGTTTAAGTGAATTAAAGGTGTTTTAAGATGATTGTGAGTAGCTTTTTAGAAAATTAAATGAACTTAGATTGATTAATTATCTATTAAAGTATCCATGATTATTTTAGATTATATTTGTTAATCAATATTTTTTCTTTTTGTAAAACTGCAATATAATTTTGTATAAGTATTCAAATCCATAATTCAATACCAATAATATTACAATTTACAGTAGAAAGTAAAAAATAATATTTATTTCGATATTTTTAACAGACCCGTAAATTCGATGAAAAAAATGTTTGTTAGTGTAATACCTTCGTATTTAAATAATTGTAGAAAAGATTTAGGCAAAGTAATCAACAATAAGAGTAGAAAAATTATATTTGAGAAAAAGAAAAAGAGTGAGAGAGAGAAAATAAGTGAATGACAAGAGAGGGAAGAAGTAGTGAGAGGACAGAATTTGGCTCATGTATGTATAGATGCGTACAAGAGTGCATGACCCTGTAATTGGATTCAGCGGTAAGCTGCTTTCGTTGTGATGTAGGTACTGATGCAAATGAGAGAGTCTCGTGGGAGTTAGACCAGGTGGTAGCATGATGCAGGGAGTTTAGTTCAGTTTGGGAGGGTTTATAGGGAGGAGGTGGTAAAGGGTGGTATAATGAGAGGGTGAGGGAGGGTACACTGTTGCTAATTGTTCCAAACCGGTCATATCGCATATCAACTTCAGCGCTTAATAATATACCACCCGCCGCCACTGTTCTCTGCACTTCTCATTTATATCAACATCATTCCTACCCTATAAACATACATGCACGCGTGCGCGCGCACATTCACATACATACATACACAGACAAATTCTAAAACTCTAACATTTACCATTAAAACTATTTCCAGTAATAAGCTGTCTATAACGCAATACTGCATATACCTCATTTACATAAAACCAATAATGTTAATAAATAAGCGTTTAGGTCATTTAAAACCTAATGGTAATGTGCATTCAATTAAATAAACTATGATTATTGTAATTAAAATGTATTAATGAACTGCTGTCAAATATTTTGTGTAAATTTTCACATCAGACATCGAAGTAATTAAAAAAATATACAATTTTAAAATTAATAAATACACACATATATATATATATATATATATATATACATATATATTACAGTATTTAAACAGGAGGAGGTATTTTTGTTTCCATGTTCATTTATTTATATCACTCCAAATGAAAAACAGTATTTTATCAATATTTATGAAATAGTTATAAATGATTTGAAAGAACTGATCAAGCGAAATAAAGTTCATCAAAAATATGTCGATTAGAAAAAACTAAAACATCAAAATTAATACGACCAATCAAATTAGAGATGTTAAAAAGAATGGAATTTAATAAATATTATCTACTATATATATATATATATATATATATATATATATATATATATATATAAAACAACATATCATTATCGATTCATCATGAACGCCCAGCAAAAACTACTGAAGATAAATTGATAAAGAATTTGTATACACGTTCTTCTTACAGTGTAAGTGTACAGTAAGAAAGGATTTTTTTGAAATGGGATAACTATACAGTAACAATGAAATTTACTTGTTTTTTAACTTCACGATAACAAATGAAGTTATCAAATTGTTTTTTTTTTTTGGTATTTTCAATCATCATTTGAATATCTGAAAATTAATATATAGATTTTTTGAAATTAGATCTTGAAAGGGTTAAAGGAAGGTAAAATGTTTGAAAAATGATAACACATTTTTCAAATTTCCGACTTTTTTAAACGAGACATTTAAAAGATTTTGGCTTTATTTTTCATATACATATTTAAAAAAACCATTTTCGGTTTTTTTAATTTCGATTTTTTAATGGGTGCGATTTGTACAGCACGGCGGCTCAACCAACACAGCAACTGCCACTGTTTTGTATGTGCGATGAAACTGGATGCACCTGGTTATTTGACTAAAAATCATAAAATAAAGAAAAATTGATCACAACCGAAAACGCAAGTTACTATATAGTGCTGACGAAGTGAGGCTATACGATAATATGTTGCGTAAACTCAGTGATGAAAATTGTTTGTTTAGAGAATCTAAAAGACGACCTCTGGTAAAGTCCATCCAAGCTATGAACGGAGGGAGTGGTGTAGCGACCGGGATCGTCAGAACGTCTTTCCCTATGGGTATCTAGATGGACGAAGATACAACGGGGATGTATCCTCGTTGTATATATAAATTAACGTAAAATAAATATACATATTAAATAAAACAACACCTTTTAAAAATGCACAAAAACAATATTATTTGTTATGAACATTTATTATTAAGAAAAGTAAAAAAAAATGGTACATCTAGTTGAATGAAAAACCTACATTTAGTTAAAATACAGAAGCTTTCTTATAGTTAAAAATATATCACTTAGTAAATATAATAATAAAAATAAATTTTAAAACTTAAAGAAAATCTTTTTGAAAAATTATATTAATGAGTTAAAATTAAATATATCAAAAAACATATAAAAAGATAGATTATACCAATTGGTGTGTAATATTTATGAAAAAGGGGAAGTTCCGTAAGACTTCAAAATGAGAGTTATAGTCATGATACCAAAGAAAGCAGGAACAGATAAATGTGAAGAATACAGAACAATTAGTTTACAAAAGAATTGAGAAGAGAGTGGAAGAAGTGTTAGGGGAAGACCAATTTGGTTTTAGGAAAAGTATAGGCACAAGGGAAGCAATTTTAGGGCTCAGATTAATAGTAGACGGAAGATTAAAAAAAAAAAAACAAATCAACATATTTGGCATTTACAGTCCTAGAAAGGGCATTCGATAACGTAGACTGGAATAATATGTTCAGCATTTTAAAAAAAATTAGGCTTAAAATACAGAGATAGAAGAACGATTTCTAATATTTACAGGAACCAAACAGCAACAGTAATAATTGAAGAACATAAGAAAGAAGCCGTAATAAAAAGGGAAGTCCGACAAGGATGTTCGCTATCCCTGTTACTTTTTAATCTTTATATAGAACTAGCAGTTAATGATGTTAAAGAACAATGTAGATCTGGAGTAACAGTACAAGGTGAAAAGATAAAGATGCTACGGTTTGCAGATAATATAGAAATTCCAGCTGACAGTAAAAAAGATTTAGAAGAAACAATGTACGGCATGGATGAAGTCCTACACAAGAATTCCCGCATGAAATAAACAAGAATAAAACGAAAGTAAAGAAATTTTGTAGAAATAACGAAGATGGACCACTGAATGTAAAAATAGGAAGAGAAAACATTATGGAGGTAGCAGAATTTTGTTATTTGGAAAGTAGAATTACTAAAGATGGACGAAGCAGGAGCGATATAAAATGCCGAATAGCACAAACGAAATAAGCTTTCAGTGAGAAATAAAATTTGTTTACATCAAAAATTAATTTAAACGTCAGGAACAGATTTTTGAAAGTATATGTTTGGAGCGTAGCTCTATATGGAAGTGAAACTTGGACGATCGGACTACCTGAGAAGAAAAGATTAGAAGCTTTTGAAATACGGTGCTACAGGAGAATGTCAAAAATCAGATGGGTAGGTAAAGTGACAAATGAAGACGTGTTGCGGCAAATAAATGAAGAAAGAAGCATTTGGAAAAATATAGTTAAAAGTAGAGACAAGCTTATAGGCTATATATTAAGGAATCCTGGTATAGTCGCTTTAATATTCGAGTGATAGGTAGAAGAAAAAAATTTTGCAGGCAGGCAACGTTTGGAATATGCAAAACAAATTGTTATGGATGTAGAATGTAGTGGGTATACTGAAATTAAACGACTAGCTCTAGATAGGAAATCTTGTACAACTGCATCAAACCAGTCAAATGACTGAAGAAAAAAAAATAAATAAAACATAAAAAAAGTAAGTTATAAATTATATTAAGTATATTTTTCATTATAAATTAGAATTAATAATTAACAATTAAAATAATTTTCATAGATCAGACGCAAAAATAAAAACACCCATTCCTCAAAAAGAGCGTAACCGATTTCAGAAATAAAAAGCATTCAACGATAGGCTAATAGGAAAAATGAGAAACAAAGCGTTTTATCATTGCCTACATCTTTTAGGACAATATTTTTCAAACAGGAATTCTAATTTTACCGACTTTGGAAGAAAATTACGGTAATACTTCTGGTCGCACAACTTGGGAGTTGGACTGAGACTGGTAGGACTTTATCAAAATTTGATAAAGATTGATCTAGTCGTTCTTCAGGTATGCCCAATTTACGGTCGAAAATTTAAGATTATGTTGACTTTGTATTAGTGTATTTTTCATGCGTGCTTAGCAATGAGGTACAGCGGTGAGTGAGTTAAATTTGATGCTTGTGTGTAGGTTCTACTCCCTATTTAAGATTACAATTTCATTAAATTAAACCTTCTTGTAAATAGGAAATTAAATTTAAAAAAATATATACTTTTTTCAGTTTTTCATTTCAGTTACGTTTTGTAAATTTCTTTCATAAAAATCGTTATGATAAATAAAATAACGAAAAGTCGGCTTTCATAGAAGAATTTTTAAAATGACAATTAAATGAATATGTAATTTAGTTATTGATTTATATTCAAGGGAACCAGACTACGAAGAGTATACAGTTATAAATCTATTTTATGTTTTATATATATTATATAATATATATTGTGTTATATATATTATATATTGTTATATATATTATATAATATATAGTTACAAGTCGATGGTGTATGGCACCACAATTAGTCTGCTCACGCTATTAGGTAAGCTCTAGGAGCTATGTTAGGATACTCGTCGCTTAACTGTTCGAGGCTTAGTTGCCGTTTGTGGCACAGACATTCGGTCTTATGCTTTAGGGCGACCGAATGGGGCGGTGGCGGGAGAAATGCCAAGCAAACCAATAAAAATAATATATATGTAGAGAGTTGACAATTATTTTAAGAAAGTTTTTTTTTTGTATTTTATGAGGGTAAAGTAATGAAGAAAATAATGAAAGATATTATAATTAAAACTCTCTTATAGCTGAACAAAATTATTAATTACTATTCTGTAGAATGGATTATGTAGCAATAAATTTACATTTAGTTTTCTATACTTAATGAAGATATAAAGAAACACTACACGATGAACTTACCCGATGAAGTAAATCACGATGAACTTACCCGAAGGGTTTGCATAGAGCGGGTTTAAAATTAGAAGCAGTAAACCTTACTGATTGCGGAATCAATGCAGGTTTATTTAGAATGTTAAATCGTATTGCGGGTTTGTATGAATATGCAACTTAGTCTTTATCAGTAATCGAAACGTCTTGCAGAGTAATTATAATAATGTATTTTCCGGTCTCTATGTTGATAGATACATCAACATGTACAAGTGCATATATATATATATATATATATTTATGGTAATACATGAATATATTCACCATGAATGTGTAACATTATCAAATACATTCATAGCAATAGAATATAACGAACAGTAGTTTGCATTCTTATGCTAATTTTCAACACCGAATGGCTGTAGAAAACGGATTGGGAATTAACAAGGGTTGGGGGTGGTGAAGGCTTAAAATATAGGGTAGTAGTTGGATTTAGATGATTATGATGACTTCATCATACCTCCTATTGTCAAACTAGATAGAAATGTTAGTCGAGAACAGCAATTTACTAACCAACCGTCCTCTACCACATTATCAATAACTCCGCCCATTCCTCATTTATACAGTATATCCCTCCTATTGAATCAAACTACACCAGGTCTTCTCTCACCATTCACATATTATTATCAACAAAGTATAATCTCGATTTTCTTTTTTTGCCACTGCTTTGAATATATCTTCAACATTTTTGAATATATAAAATTTATCGTCTTTAGAATCTAAATTTATGAGAATATTATATATGTAAAACTGACTTCTGCCTTTTTTAGGAATCGATTTTTAAAAAAATGTAAAAACTAAGTAACCGTAAAACTTGCCGCTGTTTTTTTTTTTATTTTAATATTTTTTTTTAATAAATTTATTTTATTTTTTAGTTATTAATGCACGCTTCTCAGATTTAAAAAAAAATCTGCAACACAATTGTAGGACATTCCCATCACGCGGATTTTTCTGATGCACGGCTTACACGTAACTTAATTAAAATATTTATCATTTCATTTAAATAGTTTGTTTTTAATTTATAATTCAATGATTCCAACTAAAGTGCTCGCGCTTATCGTATTTCATTCGTGCGGGTGTGGTGGTTCTAGCGAACATTTTAAATATTATCAATTTGTTTAATTCTACCGCTCACCTGTGACGTCACAACATAACACTCGACTACAGTATCTGTACGTCAGTGCGACATTAGCGCTTCTTGTGGTGAGAGGGGTACTAATGACGCAGCATACCCACTTAGCCGCTAAATTATTTTGGGAAAAGGGTATGATTTTTCAAAAATATTTTTTTGAAATATTATACAAACGACTACATATATAAAAAACGCGATTTACATACGATATGCCAACATACGTACGCATATATTGTCGCGGAAATTTGGGTGCCATTTTTCGGTTTTCTGTGATCCTTACGGTGGTCAATTCATCAAGATTCGGTAAAAACCGGATATGCCCAATTTTAACAGATGCCTTTTTTCAATTTTCTGGGGACCTTAGTTGTCAATTCATCAAAATTCGCTGAAAACCGGAAATGTCCAATTTTGATAGATCACCATACTTCCCTTCTATACAGCTATAGCTTTGCTATAACTGCTACATAGACCGGAAAGTAAATAACTACGTTTTATAGGTACATATAATAAACTCAGACATTTTTGTTAATTTTATTCAGTTTTAATATTTTTTTTTTTTATAATTTACGTTAATATTTCTTTTAATAAATATCATAGATAAAGAAACATCAACGTTACAATTAGCTTCATTATAACGAATCAAGCTTCTAACTTGCCTTGCTCAAAGTTGTTTGACATTAAATTCAACGTAACTACTCAAGAACGACTCAACCATTCTTCATAAAATTTTCACATGCATAAATACAATTGCACTTTTCTTCTTTCTTTCTTTTTCCTGTTTAGCCTCCGGTAACTACCGTTTAGATAATTCTTCAGAGGATGAATGAGGATGATATGTATGAGTGTAAATGAAGTGTAGTCTTGTACATTCTCAGTTCGACCATTCCTGAGATGTGTGGTTAATTGAAACCCAACCACCAAAGAACACCGGTACCCACGATCTAGTATTCAAATCCGTGTAAAAATATCTGGCTTTACTAGGACTTGAACGCTGTAACTCTCGACTTCCAAATCAGCTGATTTGGGAAGACGCGTTAACCACTAGACCAACCCGGTGGGTTTAAATACAATTGCACTACTACAGCGTAACTAAACTTCAGTGAAGTTGATCTAATAGTTCTGAAGATTTTCGAGTCACAAGATTTTATAAATAGACCTACATATATGCCAGGTGGTCCATTTAAATTGAGACACATTCTATCTCAAAAACTAAACATTTTAGGAAAAAATATTTCTGGTTAAAGTTTTCTCATTTCAAGGTGGAAATATTTCACAATCTATGTTGTTCTTGATAAGGTTAAATAAAAATTATTTCAAGGTCAAGTTAATTTTTTAAAATAAGAATCTATATTTTTTATTGCATAATCGAATTTAAAAAAAAAAATGTTTTCTCTAAAAATTGACAGGTTTTAAAATCTTCAAAAATACTTTAGGCCAGTAAATTGGTGGTTTTAGTTTCATTAGGTTTTACGGTTTTAGTTTCACCACACATCTCAGGAATGGTCGAACTGAGAATGTACAAGACTACATTTCATTTACACTCATACATATCATCCTCATTCATCCTCTGAAGAATTATCTAAACGGTAGTTACCGGAGGCTAAACAGGAAAGAAATGTCTGGTCCAGCTGATGAGTTACATCCAGCTGATGTTAAATTTTAAATAAAAGGAAATAAAACAAGAAAAAAAAATTGAGATTGTAAACACCAGCTAACTTTTTAAAATACTCTAAAGTGAAGTTCAAAATGCAAATGACATTTGTCTAAGCGAACGTATTATCATGTCTTCACATATTTTTTTTATTACTTTGTTACTCGTCAATTATTAATAAATATTAAATTAAATAGGTTTTATTTATTGGAAATTATGGAACGATTTACAATTAAAGAAAAAACTGAGATAATTTTTCTTTGGGGAACGTCACCAAAATGCTGATCAAAGAGTAGCTTTGTATGCTCTACGATCACCCGGTACAAATACTCCAAGTCGTGCTTCTATGTCCAGAAGTGTAAAAGAGTTTAGTGATGTTGAAAGTGTGGGGCACCAAAAGTAGGAACCGTCAACGTGACAACAGAAGACAATGAAATAGCGATGGCTGCGGCAGTCATTGTAGATCCTAATGTTAATTAGAAAAGAATTTTGCGTGACTCCGGGATATAAAAAACCATTGTTCTTAGAATACTAAAACCCCTGAAATTCCATCCGTACCATGTTTAACTGCATCAGGAATTGCATGGCAATGATTTTGAATTAAGTGTAGCATTTTGTCGATGGGCGCTGGAAAAAGTACAGGTAGATCAAATTTTTTTTTTAATATTTTGTTTTCGACGAATCAGATTTTGCTTATCATGGAGCAGTAAACAGACATAACATTCATGGGCAGTGCAAAATCCACGGTGAGTAAGGGAAGTACAACATCAACGTTCGTGGTCTGTCATCAATGTCTGGTGCATAATCACAGGCTCTACATTAACCGGGCCGCATATTTTCGATCGAAATTTGAACGGAGAAAAATACGCAGATTTTTTAGAAAATCAGCTGCCTTTACTGCTTGATGAACTATCCTTGGAGAAGAATAGAACGGTGTGGTTTCATCATGATGACTGTTCTGCACATTATTCAATTATCACCAGAGTAATTTCGGACCGCGAATACAATGATCGTTTTCGAGTTGGTCCAGTTCATTAGCCTGCTCGTTCTCCCGATATTACTCCAATTGAACTTTTTTTACGGGGTTACCTTAAAGAAAAGATTTACCTAGAAGTACCAACTACCCCTGAAAATATGAACAAACGTCAGTTTGACTACTGACAAACGTCAGTAGAGATTTCAACAGAGAAACTCTATTAAATGTTCATGGGTGGTTCTTAAAACAAATCGAAAAATGCATAGAAGTATTAGGACACTTCGAACATTTGTTGCTGCAATTTAAGTAGAGTAGTTTTTAGTAATTATTTTAAATAAGAACATTAAAAAAAATTTTGAAGTATCAGTGATTCTGTAAACCAAATATTATCATAGAATCGACATAACTTAACTGACCAAAGCGTGCGGCACATGTCGGCTATCTACCATACCGGTATGTACTGTTTGATTAAAAAAATGCATTAAAACGTAATTGGATTATATTTAGGTTAATCCTTTGACTGTTTTTTTATTTAAAATTTAACATCAGCCGGATATAACTCGTCAGCTGGGCCAGACCTAATGAAACTAAAAACACGAATATATAAGTTTGCAACGTTTTGAAGATGAGAAATGAAAAAACTTTTTTGAAAAAGTCTCAAATGAAATTAATTAATTTTTTTTTTTTGAAAACAAATCGATTCTGAAATAAAAATATTTTTTAAATAGTTCGTATTTAAAAAAAATAAGTTGACCTTGAAATTACCTTTATTTGACCTTTTCAAGGGCAATATAGGTTGTGAACGTATTTCCCCCCTGAAATGGAAAAACTTTAATCAGAAATATTTCTTCCTAAAACGTATAGTTTTTGAGATATAAATGTGTCCCAATTTAAATGGACCACCCGGTATATTGAAGGAAACCCCAATTAACATAAATGATATTTTCAAGCTCCTCAGACCTCAAAACGTATCCGGCCACTGTGGCGCGAGTGGTAGCGTCTTGGCCTTTCATCCGGAGGTCCAAGTTCGATTCCTGCTAAGGCATGACATTTTCACACGCAAAAAAACCGTAATTTCATTTCAACCTCTGAAACAATACCTAAAGGTGGTCCTGGACGCTAAAAAGAAAAAAAAGAAAACACCTCGGAACGTAATACAATTCACTGCCATCTTGGGGAGGAAAATTATCTCACTCCTATTAAAGTAATACCGTACTTTTCTTCGAAAAGTAAATAAAAATGCACACACAACATACAGAATGCATTAATCAATAACCTTTAATTTACTAACCACAAAATATCGAAAAAATACAAAAATCAGGCTATGATCACTATTTTATCAAATCAACTTTTTCTCTTTTACATACTACTATATTAGCCATAAAAAAAAAATATTCTGCTAAAAACAAACTTTAAAAATTGTATTTATATCTCAAGCATATCAAAAAACGATCGTAGAAAAATGGACAAAGCGCATACAGAAACATAATGATTTTTACTATAACATATTAGTACAGTCATGTTAAAATAAAAGAAGCTATTATTAGTTTTTTATCACATAATAAAAGAAAAAAATACAGGCTGCTTTATTACATGTTGAAAGTTACTGTTACATTTACTTTATGAGGTAAATAAAAATAGAAATAAATATACATCATGATGAAGAGATATGTGTTTCCCAGTTTTCCAACTGTTAAATATAAAGTACTTTTGTCTAAGAGCTGTTGGCATGAATTTACTTTTAAATTATTCAAGGGCCATTAGACAAGCCTCCAATCCAAAGTTACCTCTTTAAATAACGTTTTACGGTAGAAATTCTACATTTTGGAAAAGGGTAAAGTTGGACTACGGGAGGGTAGAAAAGAGATGCATGCAAGTAAAGCTTACAGTAAAATCGCTGCCAGAAAATCCACGAATCCGTTAACCTGTAAAGCAAATCTTTAGTGTACTGTTTGTTGAAGTTATCAAAATAAAATTTAGTCTTTTAGTTTTTCCATTACTTTATGTTTATTACCCTATTAAATTGTTTATGTTTAAGTGTCCTTTAGTTTAAACAATTTTTTTTTTATTACTTACTGGATCTGTGTTTTGACTCCACCACATAATTTTATTAAATATTTTTCATTTGTTGAAATGTTTGAACTGATCAATTTTTAATCTGCATAAATAAAAAAGTAAATGTTCATTTGTTAAAAATCTTAAATCTCCGAATGTTCTTCACCAATTGCTATAAAATTTTGTCACAACGTTGTATTCGAATACGAGCGTGTTTAATATACCTGTTATTTATATACCTAATATATTACATCTGTGACAGGTAAAAACATGTTTTTTTTTTTTAAACAGCGCTATCTGTTGGACGTAAAAGTAACACACGCTATAATAAATATTTTACGATTCCATTTCAATGTTTCCGATATGTGTCTGCTATAGAACAAAAAAACTACTGGACCGATTTACGCGCGGGGAAAAGGGGAGAAGTGAAAAATCGGAAACGGGAAAAATCTAAAATATAAAAGTGAAGAAGGGGAAAACAGGGAAAACGGGGAAAAGGAAAACCTGGGAAACGGAAATGGAAAGGGGAGAGAAGAACAAAAGGGAAAAGAGGAACGGGAAAGGGAAATTAGAGAATGAGAAATGAGGGAAGGAAATGCATAGGGGTAAATGTGGGGAAATGGAAAGGGAGTATTGTAAAAATGAAAATGAGAAAAAAAATATGGGGAAAAAGGAAAAGGGAGAAAGGGTAAAATGGAAAGGTTACATTTTGTAAAATTACGTAACGTTCATTTTGTTAATGTTTTATCAAACTTTCAATTATGAATATTTGTATATATATATATATATATATATATACAAATCTAGCAATAGCAAAACATTGCCGGACCTGCTAGTCAATCTATAAATTTTCAAAAGAACAAATTAAAATTGTGTTTAAACGTAGATAATGATTTTTAGTTTCCTTTTAACTGAAGTATAGATCATTTATAGTTATTATTAGTTTATTTGATAGTTGTAGCCTTAAATTTGTCTCTATCTTATCCATATAATTCGGTTCAGATTTTCTAAAGTTGTTCATTTGGAAATATAAACCTGTTTTAACGATGATATTTTAGTCTATATATGAAAGAAATATAAATTAAATGATGCGTCAAAGATCGTAAACTAAATAGTTTTTATCATTTATTTTGGATTTTACAATTCTGCATTATTTTATCAAGCTGGTACCGATGAAATAGTAGCAAAATGTAAATCTCGTTTGAAAATTATTTCAATCGTACTACGTATCTCTCTTCAATATAAATTATAATGATGAAAAATTATGATCCAGCCTTTTCTTTATCACGTTTTCCTTGTATTAATTTCTAAGGAATCAGAATACTACTTTTTTTTTTTGGGCGAAAAACGTCTGGGCGTTATCATCGCCCAGCAGTTATTAGTAAAAGGGTAAAATATCAATCATATAATAAAAATTCACTAAAACAAGCCAATAAGGCAAAACAAAACTCAAAACTAGAATACTACTGATGTATAATCAACTGTGAAGGTAAACAGGTGTATTAGTCGATAATTGTACAATAATTGTAATTAGTGGCAATGCTTATTCAGTAAAGCCGGATTTCCAAATTTTTCACAATTACAGTATCCTTTCCTTTATTCAACCACCAAACTTTATTCACTTTTTTATAAATGATACTGAAAAGTACTATCAATCTGTTTTTTTTTATTATTTTAACTGTTTTTTTTTTGTCTTCAGTAATTTGACTGGTTTGATGCAGCTCTCCAAGATTCCCTATCTAGTGATAGTCGTTTCATTTCAGTATACCCTCTACATCCTACATCCCTAACAATTTGTTTGACATATTCCAAACGTGGCCTGCCTACACAATTTTTTCCTTCTACCTTTCCTTCCAACATTAAAGCGACTATTCCAGGATGCTTTAGTATGTGGCCTATAAGTCTGTCTCTTCTTTTAACAATATATTTCCAAATGCTTCTTTCTTCATCTATTTGCCGCAATACCTTTTCATTTGTCACTTTATCCACCCATCTGATTTTTAACATTCTCCTATAGCACCACATTTCAAAAGCTTCTAATCTTTTCTTCTCAGATACTCCGATCGTCCAAGTTTCACTTCCATATAAAGCGACACTCCAAACATAGATTTTAAAAAATCTTTTCTTGACATTTAAATTAATTTTTGATGTAAACAAATTATATTTCTTACTGAAAGCTCGTTTCTCTTGTGCTATTCGGCATTTTATATCGCTCCTGCTTCGTCCATCTTTAGTAATTCTACTTCCCAAGTAACAAAATTCTTCTACCTCCATAATCTTTTCTCCTCCTATTTTCACATTCAGTGGTCCATCTTTGTTATTTCTACTACATTTCATTACTTTTGTTTTGTTCTTGTTTATTTTCATGTGATAGTTCTTGCGTAGGACTTTATCTATGCCGTTCATTGTTTCTTCTAAATCCTTTTTACTCTCAGCTAGAATTACTATATCATCAGCAAATCGTAGCATCTTTATTTTAACTGTAAGTCATATAAAATATAAAAATGTAATTATACACAGGAAGTGAGTTTCCCATGAAAAACTTCACAAATAGTAACAATAATTTAAAAAATTGGCTTTTTTTAATAAATACAAGGTTAAAAGATGAAGATAAAAAAGATATCTTCATTTTTTTTTAGATCGTTTTTGTATAGCTTTCTATGGAGCAATTTTATCACGATCAATGAAATGACATAATTTTACGTCTTTTGTTCACTATCCTTTATCTATATTATATTTCTATTTCTCTCTACATATAAACCCCCAACTTCACAAAATTTCGATTTCAATAGTTATTTCTTTTCATTACTCCTTCCTTAAAGATATACCAAGAAAAATTCATTAGTGAAATTTTCTATATCATGAGATGATTAAAAACAGTAACTTTATTTTGTAAATGATTCTACAGTCTGAAAATTTAAGATTTTCTTAGAATTTATGTTTTCTTTAAGAAAACTCTTCACAGTAACACCTTACTTTGAATTTATATAAATTCTGATTAACGAAAAAATTTTATTTATGTGTTACATAAAATTCCTTCTTCTTTAAAAATGATATTGCATTCTATTTCCTTAAATAATAATATAACAGAACGAAAAAAATTCATTTCAAATGAATTGATACCTTTTGGAATAACAAATATCATTATTGCAGATTTGTTACTTGTTTCGCGGTTATCACTCGATCATTGAACATTTTGCTTGACAAGTATTTCCGCGTTTTTTCATTCTGCGTTTTAAAAAACGTGTCTCTTCAGTTTTTTCTCAATTATTACCGTATTTGGGTTTGTAAAAATTTACAAATCCCTGACCGTACATAACCGTAAAGATTTAGATACACTATTTACAGTGTTATTCGATAAAATGTAGATCGGTTAGATTATTTTACACGTAAAACGTATATAATTTAAGCAATTAATTTGACTGAAAATAATTAATATTATTTTTATTTTTTTTCAAGATGGAATTGATTTTGTGTTTCTAAATATATGCTTTCATTGAAGTAATTTTTTTTGGGGAAAATTATAACGATAAAAATAATAAAATTATATGCCCTAAATTAACCGGTTACAAATATTTTATTCCAATAATAATTCGATTAACCTACCGCGTGTTTATTTGGATAAAAACCTGGTAGTATAATTTGATTTAATATATAACACAGTTATATCGTCAAATAGTAGTAAAAAGACTATTTGATATTCTGACGGGCAACCGTGACACAACAGAGCATTTATTATTTTTATTTAAATAAAAGAGGGGTGCAGTTAAAAGCAGAATTGGGGGATGGAAAATCATAGGGGAAGCTTTTTGTCGGGGTGATCAGGAACATAGAATGATGTTGGTCAGCACACCGCTGACACGGGTAGTTAAGCCCAATTAGTGACTATGGCCAAATCAGCACCACTCACTCTGTTCAGTTGTACAATTGTAGTTTTCCCCATATTTGCTTAAGGTTTCATCTCCTTCCCCTCATATACTTTTCCTCTGCGCTACCCCTCACTGATTCCCTTCTCTTTTTCCACATGGACAGATTTCACCGGCTAACTTTAACTTTTACTCTCAAACATACACATTCTATCGATTGGTTTTGGTATCATGGAAAACGTTCATCAATAAAACTGAATCCCTTTTCAACAACCCTTAACTTTATTTATCGTTCCACGTGGTCTATTTAATTGTATATTTTATGAAAAAGTTTAACAAAGTTGCACTTGAAGTTTTCAAAAGGTTCTCAATATACCTAAAAAAAGATTTTCATTGTTGTAATAATGCAGTAAAAGTTTTCCTATAAATTTGAACAAAAGATAAAATAAAGTAAAAAAATTAACTTTAGTTTCAAAGTAAAATTTTTTATTTTTATTATTAGTATTATTACGCTCCCTTTTATGATCCTTTAAAGCAGGATTTCTTCAGAGTTTGTTGAAAGAATGCCAGCAGATAATGGCTTGGA
This sequence comes from Lycorma delicatula, assembly GCF_047948215.1. Taxonomy (NCBI): domain Eukaryota; kingdom Metazoa; phylum Arthropoda; class Insecta; order Hemiptera; family Fulgoridae; genus Lycorma; species Lycorma delicatula. The sequence continues at coordinate 34,671,119 of NC_134465.1, forward strand.
CCTATCCAGTAATGAGTATGCTAAACACTTTTTTTCAAAATGTCAGGGATCCTATGATGAAGAGGATGGATCGATCAGCAGTATGTTGTAACTGCATTCATTGAAACAAGGTTGAATGATAATTGTAATATTTACAATTAGCCGTACTTACCTAAATGCTAGATTGTTTTTAAAGTGGACAAGGGCCACTTTCCTGTAATTTGTAAACGCGGAGATGGAGATGTGATAGTAGTTAAAAGAGAATTGACATGCTTCAAAAGTCGAGATTTGGAGCTTGTTGAGGAGAGTATATTGTTGGAGTTTCCCATTCCTAAACGAAAGAATTTATTGTTTTGTTGTATATTTTCCCGAAATTGCCATTTCTACTTAATCGATGAATACTTGGGAAAATGTACGAAGATTTAGATTTTGGCCTATATGATAACATTATAACAGGGAACTTGAATGGAAGCAGTATAAAATAGCAGGATCTCTCATCATTTTTTAAAAACTAAGACGATAAACAATAGATCTGCTCCATTAAAACCTTCTTGGATTTAATAAATCTAGATCAGATCAACATAAATGTAAAAATTAAACTATTTCTCGACTTGAAAATGATCAATTTCTGCAAAATTAAAATTGACAAAGTACGATCAAACTTGTCAGGAAATGTGTCACCAAAGTCTTACTTGTTCATTGAAATGATGTGTAACTGGTCAAGAACTTACAAATTATGAACTTACCAGCTTAACTTAAGTATGATTTTACAAAAGGTGTCTGACTATCTTGGATTGTAAAAACTATCGAACAAGGATTGGGATAACATTATCCTAGTTTTTTATCTAGAGGATGCATATAATTAATTACACATGAAAGATAATATTACCATGAAGATAGCAAAGACATATACCCAGATTGAGTTTCTTTACAACTTGTTAGTCGCCTGAAATTGAAATAGAAGACTCAGAAGAAATTAAAGAAGACTGTCTGAGTGTTGATTTAAATTTGAGGAAAGAAATTCAGCGACTTGATTCGGTATAATAAACATTCACCCTTTGTAAGTCGAAGGGGTTCTTTCAATTATTCCTGCTCGGTTTAGGAAATATGTCGATAAGTACCGCTGTAAATTTTGCAATAAGTTTTAGCTATTGACAATGAAATAGTTTCCGATTCCGCTAGGTTGCCTGATCTCTTTCGAAGATAATTTTCAATTTGTTCATCAAAACTTAATGGTATTGATAGATATCTTCCAGTAAATGATTATGATTATCTTAAAGTGACAAATTTAACTTGCCTCACCTACCTTACCTGTCCTAACTTAATTATTTAACTGGAACATAATCATTGGTGTTTTTCCTTCATTCTAACTACTCTTACAGAAGGGGAAACACTGCATTTTTAATACCCAACATAACTTTCTTTTGATATTTTACGTAAAAAGTTTTTAAAAGTTTTCAAGTATTTTTATATTCAGTATAATATAAATGCAAAATTTATTTTTAATTACAGAGCAAGGCTTTATGATGAGCTTTTCTTCTACCTCCAATCTTTGTAGCTTTCTACGTGTTACTGATACTACTGATGAGAGGCAAGATCAGGTTGATATGGTCGAGATAAACGTTTAAAATTTAAAAAAAAATAAATTTAGTATAATCAAACATCTTTTAAATTTTAAAAATATTTATTGATTATTAAATATCTACAACATTCAGATACATATAAAGGTGGGATGATAAAAGTACGGTCTAAAAATACTGTAGATAATTTGAGATTGAACATAACACGAATTGCTTGTTGTGTTTTAAATATTTGGTCAGAAGAATATTTGTTATATCATAATATTATGTTTTATGAACGTATTAAATGTATATACGCCAAGAACATCGCTTTCTAAACAAGTGTCTACAAAAAAGAGCATCGTCTTTACCAAGGTAATTTTTGTAAGCAACACACTTTAAACATTGAACATGTTTTATTCTATGAATTAAACCAAGAGTTATGTTTTTAGAATCATTATTCTGAGATAGAAAAAGTAAACCGCCCAACTTTAAAAACTCCAGTTTTTTTGTTTTTGTTTTTAATTTTTAATTAAAAAAATCTGTTTATAACATTAGTTTTTTGTTTTTTTTTTTACTACTTTTAAATCTAAATAAATTAAAGAGGGTAAATGATCCAAAAGTATAAACACATACAAATTAATTTCGGTAGTTTTGTTCAAGGCATTAATTATGAAATAAGGGAAGAAAAAAGTACTGCCAACCTAGTAATCGGACATTGAATTAGGATAAAAAACGAAAGGTATGAATTCTAAAAAACGAAAGGGATACATCTAAAAATAAGACATCAAAGCTGTAATACTTTCTGGGATTGGTTGTTTATTCTTATTTAGTGGAAAAATAACAATGTACGAAAAAATTAACTAAAATTTATGTTTTGTGGTTTGGGTAATTTATAATGAAGTTTTATTATGAAATTATCATTATACGTTTAAATAAACCAAAAAAGCTCAATAAATTCAAAAAAATTAATATTTTTTATTGTTTTTTCTATTCACCCAATTCCAAAATTACCTAGAGGAAAATTTTTATAATTTTTCCACGTTTACTATCTTAAATGGAAGAAATAAAACAAAATATCACTTAAAAAAAAATGTACAACCAACATAAAGTTACATAAAATTTATTTTTTGTGTTTGGGGATAATTATGAAGATATTTAATAGTAATATAATTAAACTTATTATAAAAGGTTATTCTTATAAATTATAATAGTATTAAAATTTTAAATAAACCATAAACGCGGTTTTTAAAAAACACAAAAAAATCGATGTTTTAAAATTTTGATCGGCTTCCCAACGAGCATTATTTCCAAAAAAGACTCCTTTTTTTAATACTACGACGAATTTTTTTATTTTTCGTTATAATTTTTTTATTTTGTTATATTTTATTTTTTGTTTATTTTTTTTTCGTAATTACTGCTATGCTTTTTTTTTAAGACTCCTGGACCATCGTTAAGTATTGCTTCACAGGATGAGATGAAATGGTAATTTTGTGGAATTTGAAAATGCCATGCCACATCGAATTTCGAAACCGGGACCTCCAGATGAAAAGCTGAGATGTTACTACTCGCACCACGGAGTCCGGTGGGTTGATACGGCGTTGATACGCTTACGAGACGTAAAAAATAATTGAAATAAAAAAAAAAAAAAAACAATAAATCAAAATAAATAAACGATTTTCGGTTTTTTGAGAAGGGGGAAATTAGGTAAATAATTTTTTTTAAATTTTAAGGTGTACAGAGCTTATAATAAAGTGGGGTTATATTTGCAAAATTTTGAGAAAATTGATCTCAAAGAAATTATCTAATCCATCTTCTGATCAACCCCATTTCATGACAAACAAATTACCTCATATTCACGAGTCTCTGTGTGGCAAATTTCATTAAAATCGGTTTATTCAGTCAAAAGTTATTATGCTTCAAACACATCACATGCGTAGGTACGTACGATCATTAACCCCCCCCCCCCCCCCACCTAACGGCACTACTTTGTGTATTCCCTGGTTCATGAAACGTTGAGAAATGTAAAAAAAAACCCATGTCCCATTTTCTGATTGATTAGCATACTTTCCTTCTGGCAACACAGCTATAGAACTATGATGCCCATGATGCCAGTAAAGTAAAAATATGATAGCCAAATAAATTGTCATTATGAAACTGTTTACATTGATCATTTTTACTTTTAGTATAAATATATATAGTTAGATAGATTGTTGTATATATATATATATAGAGAGAGAGAGAGAGAGAGAGAGAGAGAAAGAGAGAGAGAGCTATGTTAAAAGTAAAGATAATCTTCATGAGTAATAAAAATATCGAAGTATTACATGTACAAAATTATAGTATTAATTATTTTTATAATTTCATTTCAAAAAAAAGTTAAAAAAATAGTAAATTAAATTGATAACCACAGAATAATAACTATATATTATTTTAAAATTAATAAATACATTTTAAAAGAGTTATATTAAATAAATAAACAAATTGAAACAAAAATAAATATTTTAATATGTCTGAAAATAATTGAAAATAAATTATTTTAAAGAGGAAACCGATAATAATAATAATACAAATAATTATAATAAATATTAGTGATAATCATTTTAAATTAAAGATCGTAAATATTAAATATTATATAATTGTGTAGCCTATAGACAAATATAGACAAATTAACAATTTTCAAAAGCTAATACAAAATAATATGTATACATATATTTTTAAGTTATAATATACAATTTATATTAGTAAAAACAAATGATAAATATTAATTTTATGTAACCCACTGTAAAAATAAAAAAATTTAATAACCTCTATTAAAATAAGACTAAAAAAATTAAATATAAATTAAAAAAATTATTTGTTTTTATTATAATTTTTTTAATAATAATTAAAATAAGCTTTAAGACAGTTTGCACTGATTATTAATTAAGTAATATATTTTTAATCTCTTATAAATATTTATAAGATATTTCCTGATTTTCCTGATATTTAGGGACTATCCAATATAGATAAAATGTTTACATAAGAAAATTTATTTAACTCGCTTTAGGAATAATCAAATTTTGCAACTGCTATATCTTTTGATCTATCGTATGAAAATCAATGAAATTTGGTACACGTATGTAACTTCGATGACAATACAGCACTACGGTGTCGGAATTTGATATGACCCACCCCTACACCTCCGCGCGCTACCACTACGCTAAATTCATGCATTTTGTTGAAAATTTTCATTTCTCGTGAACTATCGTATGAAAATGATTGAAATTTGGTACACGTATGTAACTTCGATGTGTAAAAATAAATATTTTTACTTAGTCATAATAAACAAACAAACTTGAACAAACAATAATATTCAGATATAAATATTATTGAGAATATTTTTTTTTGGATGTAAAAAGTTTATTGTTCATCAAGACTAAAAAGTAAAAAATAAAAAATAAAAATACAAAAAAACAAAAATAATTACAAAAATATATTTGATTACATATAAAAAATTATTTAAAAAAATCTTTTATTTAACTAATATATTAACATTATTAACAAAAGGAAACAAATTAGAAAAACCCACTAAAATATAAAAAATAATAATTAAATCAAATTGAGAATTAAAACAAAAAATATAATATGTTAACAAATATAAAAATGCACTGAAAAGTAAAAAATAAATTACATAAATATCTTATAAATAACCAATAAATAAAAAATAAATAAATGTAATAATTATTAAACTTTAAAATTAAAACTAATGAAAATATTTAGTTAAATAAAAGAGTGGTGGTTTTTAGTTAAATATTTCACCGGTTCAAAATGGTGGAAATTTTAATGACTTGTGATAATCCAATTATTTTCCTTACCGATATTCAATTTACTATAGATAAACCGTTTGTCAAATCGAATTCAGAAACATTTGCAGTATTTTAAATTAAATTTTGTACAATAAAAGTCTCTGTTTTGTCGATATCAATTTCGGTTATCGAGAAAAGTTGCTTAAAAAGAGTGACAGTGTACGATATACATTCCTTTAGACTTGTCCTTCACTTTCAAGCACTTTCAGTTTCCACTCAAAGTTGTTTTTCCGATGACAGTAAATAAGTTCGAAGGGCAGTCGCATCAATTGGCTGGTCTCAATATGGAGAGTCAGTGTTTCTCCTATGAGGAACTGTAGGTGGCTTGCTCTAGAATCTCCTGCAGGAAAAATCTGTATATACACTCCACAGGGAAAAACTATCTTTATTGTATACAAATCAATTCTTTAGATTATCTTGTTCAAAAAATGTTCCACAAAAACGTTAAAAACATAAAATAAAAAAAATGGGGAAATGAAGTACGGTCACCTAATTATGGGGTTTTCTGGTAATGCTATGAACCGTTGAAAATACTTTTTTTATCCGTACGAAGGAAGGGTAATTAGGTATAACTATTATTTTTTAAATGGGAAACGAGTATTCTGAAACCCGCATACTTTAGTAAATTTTGAATCCTGTACTGACCGAAATATTGTTGAAAAAAAATTACAATATACTGGTAGTTTTCATAAATTGAACAAACTTTAAGTTTTATTTCAAATCAAATCGAAATAATTTTTATTCTTCCAACCATTACAATGTACAGTATATAACATTTTTATACAGACAGTAAACTTTATTAGGCACTTAATATATATATATATATTTTTTTTTTTGTCCAGTCATTTGACTGGTTTGATGCAGCTCTCCAAGATTCCCTATCTAGTGCTAGTCGTTTCATTTCAGTATACCTTCTACATCCTACATCCCTAACAATTTGTTTTACATATTCCAAACGTGGCCAGCCTACACAGTTTTTCCCTTCTACCTGTCCTTCCAATATTAAAGCGATTATTCCAGGATGCCTTAGTATGTGGCCTATAAGTCTGTCTCTTCTTTTAACTATATTTTTCCAAATGCTTCTTTCTTCATCTATTAGCCGCAATACCTCTTCATTTGTCACTTTATCCACCCATCTGATTTTTAACATTCTCCAATAGCACCGCATTTCAAAAGCTTCTAATCTTTTCTTCTCAGATACTCCGATCGCCAAGTTTCACTTCCATATAAAGCGACACTCCAAACATAGACTTTCAAAAATCTTTTCCTGACATTTAAATTAATTTTTGATGTAAACAAATTATATTTCTTACTAAAGGCTCGTTTCGCTTGTGCTATTCGGCATTTTATATCGCTCCTGCTTCGTCAATCTTTAGTAATTCTACTTCCCAAATAACAAAATTCTTCTACCTCCATAACCTTTTCTCCTCCTATTTTCACATTCAGTGGTCCATCTTTGTTATTTCTACTACATTTCATTACTTTTGTTTTCTTCTTGTTTATTTTCATGCGATGGTTCTTGCGTAGGACTTCATCTATGCCGTTCATTGTTTCTTCTAAATCCTTTTTACTCTCGGCTAGAATTACTATATCATCAGCAAATCTTAGCATCTTTATCTTTTCACCTCGTACTGTTACTCCGAATCTAAATTGTTCTTTAACATCATTAACTGCTAGTTCCATGTAAAGATTAAAAAGTAACGGAGATAGGGAACATCCTTGTCGGACTCCCTTTCTTATTACGGCTTCTTTCTTATGTTATTCAATTGTTACTGTTGCTGTTTCGTTCCTGTACATGTTAGCAATTGTTCTTCTATCTCTGTATTTGAACCCTAATTTTTTTTAAATGCTGAACATTTTATTCCAGTCTACGTTATCGAATGCCTTTTCTAGGTCTGTAAACGCCAAGTATGTTGGTTTGTTTTTCTTTAATCTTCCTTCTACTATTAATCTATAAACTTAATATATAAAAAATATAAAAACAGTAAAAAAGCAAAAATTTCAATTAAATATGTACATTAAAAAAATTAACTTTAAATGGTTTAAAAGAACTAGGTACCTTATTTAGGCATTGCCTGTGTCAAGACACATTGCCTGTGACACTTAAAAATGAATAATTGTGTTAATGGAGAATTAAAACTAAAGTTATTAAATTAAAACTAGTAATTAATAATTTACAGTAGAGCAGACAAATAAAAATATTTAAAAAAAATAATAATAATGGATTTAGCAGCATGAATTCTATAATCTGAGAAAACCTATTGTACAAAAACTAGTTTTTAATAAAGACAAAAGCTACTCTAAAAATATACAAAATTAAATACATAACATTAGAACACAAATATTACTGATAAACACTGTAAACACTCTTTACAATGTACAGTGTTAACCACTTTTTCAAATTTCTTTTAAATAATTTAATGGTTAGAGAGTTTTTTTATAAATACAGGTAATTTATTAAAGATTCTTGGGGAAAAATATGTTTAAATTTATTAAATGTAGTAAAATCTGATTTTGGCATGTGAAAGTCATGTCTAGACCTCAACTGTTGTAGATTTATATTAACTTCTTTTGGTTTGCTACCACTTCTTTTGTAAAACAAATTTAAAACTTCATATACATACAGATGTTGTAGTGGGAAGATGTTCAAAATAAAAAAATTTGTCTGGAACGTTCAGTTTGAGCTTATTTTGCAATTATTCGAAAAAAATTTTTTTGTATGTTAGTAATAGGAATTAAGTTTGTGTCAAACGCCGCTCCGTAACAAGTTAATTCATAATCTAATCTACTTTGTACCAAAGAAAAATAGAGCTTTCTACTGATCCCTTGAGGAGAGAGATTAGTTAGGAAGTAAAAAATTCTGGCGATTTTATTTAAATTTTTCCTTAAGCTGTTTATGTAAAGTTTCCAGAAGAGTTGTTCACCTATGAGAATATCCAAATATTTCGTAGAAAATTCACTAAGTACGGGGGAACATGTTTGGCATGCACTGTGTTAAACGAGACAATGAAGACACGTATAAGTTAAAAGAGTCTTGAAATTTTCTTAGAGAGAAATTAATGTAATTTGTTTTTTGAGTGCTTAGAAACATTTCATGTTTAGAGAACCATAACCTTAATTTGAGCAAATTTATCAGTATTATTTTCACAAGTATGAGGATAATGAACACAGTGGGGATCTATTCTGTTAGTGGGAAAGGACGAGCGAAGTAAGCCCTAACCAGCTGGTTGTGAATAAAATGATACTTCATTTGTTGAAATACGTTGATAATTAGCACAGATATAGCTGAAATTGTTAAAGTAAATGGAAAAATTATATGAATTTGACAATGTTTTGTTTGTTCTATTACTACTCATAACGGGAATTATTTTTAATTCAATTAGTGAAGGAAGTAAAAAAAGGCATAAAACTGTCATTTGCATAACATTTCCGATCCATTTTAACAATTACAGTCATATGTCAGCGGTTTATCTGTCGACTTGAACAACTGAGATGTCATTTTGTTCAAAACAGAATGATTAATATTTTATTTAATTGTACATAATTCGATAAAATTAATATTTAGGGCACTTTTAATGATTTAACAATTTAAATCGCTATCATTCTGAATTTTTTAGAAAAAAATTCAAATTTATTTTTTTGTAAAAGATTTCGTTGGGTAAATGTTCAAAAAATTCGATTGAAACATGTAAATCTGGTTTTAAGATATAAATTTTTATTGAAAAAACACAAAAAGGCGGTCAACAAAGAAATAAAAGAATACACAATTTTTAATAAAGTACATATTAAAGTAGATTTGGAAACACTTTCTTAGCTTTTATGTATATCCTGAAATTTTGTTACATTATTGTGAATCAATCTACATACATATACAGAGTGTCCCATATAAAACGCAACCCATCAATCACTCATCCATGAAATTTCAAAAGTCAACCTTACTCCCCTACTCGTTACTGAAATGGACTTTTCCAACATCTGAACATCGCGGCGACGCAGTAGAACACTACCGATATTAACAACAATGCAATCATAATGTTCAGTGTATTGCTAGAGACAAGATGGTGTTTTCGCTAGATGAACGTGTTTTCATTGTCGAGTCGTCCTTCAGTACGAAATCAGGGGTTGCAGTGCAAGATTTGTTTCGCCATAAGTACCCAGATAAACCGGCTCCTAACAAAACATCAGTATTAACGTTAGTCGCAACATTTAGAGAAACCGGTTCTGTTAATAACAAGGAACACAAACGATCTGCGTCAGTGTTGAATACAGATACAGTCGCTGAAATAAAAGACCGATTACTCGCCTCGCCAAATAAATCGATCAGACGTTTGTCTGCTGAAATTAATTTGTCTAAATCGACTGTTCATCGGGCGACCAAACAATTACTATTACGACCATATCGCATTCAAACGTTTCATCGACTTCTTGAGCCCGACAAAGAAAAACGGCTACAATATTGTCAACGGTTCCGTCGATTTCTGCGTGAGGGAATTAACGTTATGGATTCGTTATTTTTCCCAGATGAAGCACCGTTTCATTTGGATGGCTACGTAAACAGTCAAAACAGTAGAATTTTGAGTGCTGAAAATCCCCACGTTTATCACGAAAAACAATTACACCCGCAGAAGTTGGGCGTGTGGTGCGCGATATCGCGGAAGAAAATAATCGGTCCTATTTTTTTCGAGTACACCATTAATGCAGAAGGATATCAGGATATTTTATTTCAGTTTATTGCACTCTTGGAAGAGGAAGACAAACACTGCTGACTTCAACATGACGGTGCGACATCGCACTACGCAGGTTCAACTTCTAATTTCGTTGAGGAATTCTTTGGTAATCGTGTTATCGGTCGAGGCTTGTGGTCACCAAGATCTGCAGATTTGACTGCGGCGGATTTTTTTCTAAGGGGTTTGCTCAAAGAAAAAGCCTACAGCAACAAACCACGAACACTTGAATAATTGAAAGTCAATATTGAACAAGCTGTATTAAATATCCAGCCACAAACTTTGAAAAAAGTTGCAAGAAACGCTGTAAAAAGAATTGAAGCTTGTATTCAAGAAGATGGCGGCCACTTCCAACATTTACTCTAAATGTAAGGTAATGGATGGTAATAATAAAAAATTACATTTACATTTACACATGCCTTTTTATTATTTCAATACCTGCCAATATAAGGTTGGGTTGCGTTTTATATGGGACACCCTGTATGTATATATATATATACTGTGACTGCCGTAGCAGTATACCAACCATACCTAAATAGCAGTTGATCAAAACATAAAAAAATACATATACATCAATTTAGAAAATAAAAACGACAAAAGTTTTCTTATTGAAATTTATTTTTTTTGAAGTCGGACCAAAAAAAATTATCTCTCAATAAAAAATTTTGTTACAAAGTTGTAATACTTTCCTGGCATTAGTTATTTATTCTTACATAGTTGAAAAATAATAACACAAAAAATTTTTCTATGATTTTTCTTTTTTTTTGGGAGGGTAATTTATTATGAAGTTTTATTACATAATTATCATTATATGCTTAAATAAACCAAAAAAGTTAAAAAAAAGTACAAAAAGTCGGCATTTTTTTCTGATCCCAAACTTTTAAATCAACTATCAAAAAATGTTTTTGATTTTTCTAGGTCTACTATGCGAAATGAAAGAAACTAAAAAAAAAATCAATGAATAACGTACAACCATTAAAAATTTACATAAAATTTCCTTTTTGGTGGTGGGAAGGATGAATTATAATGAAATTTTACTGTAATATTATTTATTAACAGTTTAAATAAACTAAAAACGATTTAAAAATACAAAAATCACTTATTTTTAATTTTAATCGGCTCCATTATCCGCATTACTGCCAACAATGATTACACTTTTTGGGCACTTGACTATTACTATGTTCTATTTTAAGCCTCCGGGACAACCATTAGGTATTGCTTCAGAGAATAAAATTAAATGGCAATTTTATAGCGTGTGAAAATAGCCTGACCGGGGGATTCGAACACGGAACCTCCTGATGAAAGGCTGAAACCCTACCATTCGGGTCACGGAAGACGGCGATTATTACGACTACGCTTAGAAATACATAAAAAAATACTTCGGTTAAAAAATATGCAATTAATAAAAAGATTTTTTGATTTTTTGGTAGAGGGGGATGTTTGGAAAATTTTTTTTTTTTTAATGCTAAGGTAGGCATGTATGTATCTATTGAGCTCAATATGAAGTGGAGTTGTTTTTGACAAATTTTGTAAAGACTGACCCCTTAAAAATTCCACTATCCCCTGGAAATATTGACCCCAAAAGTTTACCTACAAATTGCCCCAAATACACGAAAAATATTCAGCAAAATCGGTTATCCAGTCAAAAGTAATAAAGTTTCATTTTCACATACGCACAAACATTCTTTATTGTATCACAGTTCTAAAACTATGATGTGTGAAATAAAAAATAAATAAAAATATGAAAATAAAAACAGCTTTATTTTTTTAAGGTTTCGTGGTTGTTACCCCTTTTTTTATTTTTTGTTTAAAATATATGTGCAACAACATAACAAGCTATTTTCTTTCTTTGTTTTATCTTCAGTCATTTGACTGGTTTTATGCAGCTCCCCAAGATCTAATGCAAGTCGTTTCATTTCGGTATACCTCTTCCATCCTACATCCCTAACAATTTGTTTTATATATTCCAAACTTTGCCTACCTGCACAATTTTTCCCTTCTACCTGTCTCTCCAATATTAAAGCGACTATTCAAGGATACCATCATATGTGATTATAAGTCTATCTCTTCTTTTAACTATATTTTTCCAAATGCTTCTTCCTTCATCAATTTGTCGCAACACCTTTTCATTTGTCACTTTATCCACCCATCTGATTTTTAACATTCTCCTGTAGCACCACATTTCAAAAGCTTCGAATCTTTTCTTCTCAGGTAATCCGATCGTCTATGTTTGATTTCAATATAAAGCTACGCTCCAAACGTATACTTTCAAAAATCTTTTCCTTACGTTTAAATTAATTTTTGATATTAGCAAATTATATTTCTGACTGAAAGCTCGTTTCGCCTGTGCTATTCGGCATTTTATATCGTTCCTGCTTCATCCATCTTTAGCAATTCTACTTCCCAAATAACAAAATTTTTCCTCCGTAATTTTTTCTCTTCCTACTTTTATACTCAGTGGTTCTCTATATTATTTCTATTGCATTTCATTACATACGTTTTGTTCTTGTTTATTTGCACGCAGTAGTTCTTGCGTAGGACTTTGTCCACGCTGTTCATTGTTTCTTCTAAATCTTTTTCACTCTCAGCTAGAATTACTATATCATCAGCAAATCGTAGCATATTTATCTTTTCACCTTGTACATTTACTTCGGATCAAAACTGTTATTTAACATCATTAAGTGCTAGTTCTATGTAAAGTTTAAAAAGTAACGGTGATAGCGAACATTCTTGTCGGACTCCCTTTCTTATTACGGCTTCTTTCTTATATTTTTCCATTATTACTGTTGTTGTTAACAAGCTACATAAACAAATAAAAAATAGTTTGTATAAAACGCAAAGCAGGAAAAAAATAAGTAATTTTTATTATCATAACAAAATAAATTCACAAAAAAGGTGTAAAAAGATTATTAATATCGATGGACAAAAGCTAAGACTTACTGGAATGAAAAATTATACAAAAATTGGATTAACTAGGTAGACATTACATGGGAAAGAATATCGATTCAATTTGATGATACATGATCGTTTATAAAATTTTATTACCAAGGCAAAATCATAGTACTCATTATTTCACGTTCGTTTATCAAATGAGACTGTCAAGGAAAGTTCTCAACGCTATAGTTATTACAAGAGAGATTATCAAACCAGTCTGTGTAAATTGTTCACTGCGATTGACCGCCGCACGAAACGGTAATTGCTCAGGGTTGTAAAACAAAACAGCTGACAAAAGATAAAATCCCTTTTATTAATGAAGACCCCTTTTAAACTGACAATCTATAAGTACGCTAATGTACCATTTATAAGAAAGTTTATATTGTAAAAAACAAATAAAATAATTTTCTTTGAATACAATTCAATTTTTATAAATCCTAATAAAATTATAACAAAAGAAATTATATTGTACAATTATATACAGACTATGTCACGAAGTTCTCCCGGGACATTCATAACCTATTAAACTTGTTAAAATAATGGAAAAAGTTAATACAAATATACGTCCTAAAAATCTTCGTTTGCAAGTTACGATTAGTGAAAGATTTTGCTCGGATTTCGGCTACTCAGTTAAAATCAGGTCGTACTGAAATTTTTAAGACGTTAATTAAGGGGCACAAGTATTGGTTTCTTATGGTTTTTGAAATGAAGAATCGAATAAAATAGGGGTCTAAGAACTGTATCTGCAGTAGTTCAAAAGAAATATGGATGAAAATCAATTATTTTGGTTAAAAAACCCTTTTTACTTCCTTGTACGAAGTAAAAGAAGTGTGATCGGGAAAAATTTCGGTTTCCAGATTTCATCGGAAATATTCATTTAGACCATCCCTGAATCCATTTTGAGTAGTTTTGGTGAGACATCTGTACGCGCGTATGTACATACGCTCGTATGTATGTACGTATCTCGCAAAACTCAAAAACGGATAGCCGTAGGATGTTGAAATTTTGGATTTAGGGCTGTTGTAACATATAGTTGTGTACCTCCCATTTTGATTGCAATAGAAAGATTCAAAGATTCAAAAGTGTCCAAAAATCCAAAATTCCAAAAAAATTGGACTTTTTCTTAACTGCAGTAATAAATCGTAATTGTGAGCTTTACAACGATATATCATAAATCATAACACAATAGTACTGTATAAAAGACAACTATAAAGTTCTTTTCTGTAAATACCTTTGCTGTTCACAAATAAAAACTACCCTAACAGACTATGAATGAGATTTAATACATTATTTCTTTCATTTATTGTCCAAAAGTAACTCAATGAACCATTTCTTGTTTTCGTGTACTGTAATTGCTCGTGACGTCAGTTTAATTGCGTCGTACTTAATTCACTTCTTCACTGATTTCCTCGCAGAATACTTTCGCTTCAAAATCGTATAATAACCCCTCCCTTAGAACTCTCTTACAGACTCTTCTCGGAAACTGACATCTATCAGAACACACATAGCAAACTGAGATCTTGTAGAACTGGTTTCAACTGGTCTTTTCCTGTATATTTATATTTCTATCCTCTTTACCTGCAGGACCAGACCCAACTCGAAGCGTGAGAATGATCGTTCGCTCTCACATATTCCCATGAAATTCCTACCCTAGTCCGATAACTCTTCTCACGGAACAACATCTGTTTAGGTGTGTCAGTGGGCAGTATTACAAAGGATGATTGTTAAACGGACCGGCTACCTTTACTAAAAGGATTTCTGTTAGCCCCTTTCTGGATTCTTTCCATTATTATATTTTCTATTACTTTCTTCTTAATTGGCAGGAATCCGTTACTCAGGTCCGCTATACCGGTCTTGTTACAATAGTGTTGAGAAAATATTATTACATTTTACCCATTTAACAAGAGAACTGGTATTTTTTTTTTAATTGAAATTCTCCGAATTAAGATTTATAAATTTAATATAATTGTAAGAAAATGGTATTTTGCACAAATATTGTATTTTGTTGTATTATGATCATTAAAAATGTGTCTATTTTTATTGATATACATTATTAAATTTTTTAAATAGTGTTGTTTGATGGCCATAAGATTGAACTCGTTAAAAAGTTTCTTACTGGGATAAAATTTTGGTCTACCAAGTGGTGTTTTAATTGTACTCTGTAGTATTATAAATATTTTATTAAGGGGCCTGTCAAAAGCGCAACCCATGCTCTTATTTCATATTGAATGACAGATTGTTCATACACAGAATAGATTTTTTAAATTGTATATTTATTTTTCAGTCCATTGATTTTATAAAATTTGAAAATCAGTTATTTTAAGTTTTGACACAAGTTTTTAATATGCGTATACCATTTTAGGTACGAGTCAATAAAATTTCCTAAGCATTTTATTTTTTAAAGAGAAACATATGCACGATAAATATTTTGGTAAATAAATATATCGATTAGTTACTCTCTCAGATATGAATGAATGGATTCTTACATCCGGAGCAGCAGGCCTGCTCGGCCCGCTGAGGGAGTCGATGGACGCGGATGCTATCTTCCCGCTCCAGCTCGCTCCAGCCAGGGCTTCAATCGCCCTGGCTGGTGGACTTAGCAACAGGTGCCAGTCCAACGTGGGATCGCTAGGGGAGAACCAACTCGGCCGCGCTAGCGAAAGGCGACCGACACCGACCCGAGACTTCTGGGCTCTGGGGGCCACCGCTGCCGCTGGGGGAAACGCCCGGTCTGTATTCAATCAACGAGCCGCAACTCCCCGACTACAGCCAAGTCGACTTCGCCGGAGACCAGCTTCCGAACCCAACAGCACTTCTAATGACAAAATCGGCCATTTTCAGGGCTACCGCAAGGTTATAAATTACAACGAGCCGTCGAAACTAATCGACGACAACAAAAACAGCAGCTCTTCTCAGGGCTACTACAAGGTTATAATGTTATAAGTGCCACGAGCCGTCGAATCCATACGGCGACAAAGGATATTAAAAGTTGGAAAGTCGTTGATCTAAATTCATTGAATTTTAGGGTGATTGAAAAATAAATAAAAAAATTGAAAAGTATTACATTTTCTTTGTCAGGCCGAGAATATTTTGAATGGCACCAGTAATATAAAAAAAATGAAATTGCTTCTTGAAATATAAGAACACTTAAAAAAGAAGATATATGTATACATATATGTTTAATTGTATAAATAATACTTTGATATGTGAATAAAATTTACACGTGAATAGATTTATAATGAAATTATAAAATGATAATGATGTAATAAAAATATCCCGTTTTACTTTTTCATTTTCAATAAGTATATTAAATTAAATTCACAAAACAAACACGCGCGCGCGAGCAAACACACACACAGACACAGGCGTAATATAATACTCTACAATACATCATATGTATAACTTAGAAACTGAATAAGATTTCTATTGAATGAGAAATCTGTTAAGAATATATTTTAACCCATTGACCAAACTTTTGTTGAATGAAAAAATAAATGTTTGTGAGAGTTAAAAAAAACGAAGAAAAAGAATCTATTCACAGATTTAGTGTAAAGATCTTAAGTAGAAGTAAATGAAAAAAAGAAAAAGAATAAGAAGAAAAAGGAAAATGATGTAAAATATAGAAGACCTATATATATATATATATATATATATATATACAATATATTTTTTTCTACACTTAGGCTTTTCAATATACTTAAAAGAAACTTCATCTGAATAGATCTCTTTAAATTAACAAGTCTATCATTGAAAATAAGAATACAGAAAGAACGCTTTTACTATAAAAAAAGATTGCATTTAAAAAAGATAAACAAAATAATAATAATAATAATGCAATTTCCTTTGTTGTGTGGCGGGGGGGATTATTTATCAGTCATATAATTGATTTGACCCTTTTATCTATTTTTTTATTCTGCACTAATTTCAACTAAAAGATAAATAATTGAGTCAATAACTTAAATTAATTATGTTACAATTATTTATCTGTATAAATTTAGTTCCTTTATAATTTATTTAATAACATTATTATCAAATAATAATATCTGTTTGTATATCTTCTAAACTATAATTTTTTACCTTTCCAATACCTCACCCACCCTGAACTGTCACATATTATTAAGTGAATTAGGATGAAATTTAGTTTTACAATATTTTTTTTTTCGAGCAAAGATTAAGTTTATTATACCTTATTTAACTATAAATTATGAATGATAGATTATTAACGCCAAATTAACTTTTTTTTTTTTTTCACTTTAAATCAAAATCATACTTTTTTATCTAAACTACACACATTTTAACGTACGCATAACATGATGTACTGAGTTAACACATGTGGTATGGAGAAGATCTAGAATAATGGAAACGAAAGGTATGATTCCAAAACTTTTCTATAATTTGTAGAAATACCCTGATATAAATTCCGGAAGAGAGTACATATGACATACCATTTTATAAAAAAATACGATTTGCAAACACGTGGAAAAATTGGTAATAAGATTTAGAATGATTTCATCGCTAAATAGAAATTTTTTATTAGAAGAAATAAGGAAACGGGGTCAGCAATACACAGAAAGCTATAAAGTTGTTGCGCGTACAGTTAAATAGTTAAAGTTAGAATTTTTTCATTGTTTCAAGAAGATCCTTTTTGATGTGTTGTGGTAACAACCGGATATCCTTACCGTTATTAAACATTATTCTGGTCAAAGCGTTGGTCAACTCGAATTTGGAGACCAGTTAGAGTATTTGAAATTAATTTTTTTACAAAAAAAGGTCTCCTTTTGTCTTTTTTAGTTATCGAGTAAAGAGTAGCTTTAAAGAAACGTCAGTGTACGAGATGGCGGCCCAACCAACACAACCATTATCAGAAATTTTTGTGATGTAACCATCGTGTCACGACTGGTGTCACTTATCTCCGGTTACATGAATACAGAACAGAAAAAAACAAAAACATAATTAAAAAATTAATAAAAAAAATGAGAAATGGAATTTCACGGTCATCTTTTCGTGGTGTTTCTCGGATAACGTTTTACGAACCGTGCAAAACATTTTTTTAGCAATGTGAAGGACGGATTACCAGTTACAACTATTATTTTATGAGAAAAAAAACAAAAAAACCTAGGCTCTAGGAAACTGGTAAGCCGACCTGCCATGCCGGATGTATAGCCGGTAGTCGAGAGACTCATTAGAGTAGCAAGGACATTATGCTGGACTGAGTAATACTTGATTGTCGAGCCGGATTAAGGAAGCAGAAGAACAAATAAACTCAAAAAAAAAACTATAATTTTAAGATGAGATCGATTATACTTTAGACCACTAGAAATTCTTTCTTGTGCTTAACAAACTATTACTGGTGAGAAATTACAAAACACTGATATTTTCTATAAATTGAACAGAATTTAATTGTTACCTATCGGTATTATTGTCACAAGCAAAAGGATAATGAACTCAATAGGTCCAGTATGTTAGACGGGAAGGATGCGCGAAGTCAGCCTTGACCGGTTAGTATTTGAGAAAAAAAGATTTCTTTTGTATAAAATCCTTTGTTGGTTGTATCAATCTACTTTAATAGATATTTAAATAATAAATTTTAATTAAAATTGTAATTGGTAATGCCGGTCAAATCATATAATACCTTGCACATCTTTCCACTGCAAAAACATTTCAATTTAACTTTAGAATTCAATCATTAAAAACTGTATTTTTATTTTCATAATAAACGTTTAAATATAAGTAAAAAAAAGTATTTTCGAATTTTTTAAAATTATGGTGAACCCGTAAAAATGTGGCTATTTATTAACAATAATGGTTATCCATAATTTTCTTGTACTCTCTTATAAGAGCGTTCATACGGCGTAGATTTGTGGGTGATGTGTGGCTCAATACTGGGAGCCATTCCACAGGAGTAGACCTGATAACCCCGGCAATCATTCTCATAGTATTATTAAGTTGAGCATCAATTCTATGATTATGAGGGCTGTTAAGCCACATTGGCGCACAATATTCTGCAGCCAAGAAAACGAGGTTCATGAGAACCTCCGATACATGAGAACATTGAGGATGCCAATCATGGTCGCCTTCGATCTAGAAAGCCACCTATCAAAACAGCAATTGCTGCCACAGAGGACGGATTTAACCTAATTGACGTCAAGAATGGATCACAAAGCAGAATAACGAAATCTCATGTACTACTCAAAACACGCCGGGTAAAACTTGCCACGTAAAACATTGTCAACGCTAAATAGAATACGAACTCAGCGTGGTAGCTGGGACTATTTCCTGTACAAATGGGGTAAAACATCGACGACCCTTTGCGAGTGTGGTGAAAATCAAACTGTTAAACACATCACAAAAGTTTGCCCTAGGACAACTTATGAAGGGACTTCTGAAAATTTCCTGATTGCGACTTCAGAATCAATAGCTTTTATTAATTTGTTAGATGTGTGTAATTTTTGACTGTAATTGATGTGTCAAGGTGTCTTACGCTAAATAAATAAAGAATAATGGAATGGAATGCAAAGTTGGCAGGAGTCTATTACTCCCTACTTTATCGCAGAACCTGGACAGAGTCCCTTGCTGCTGGATCATTCTAATCGGGCTTGTTTTTTAAAAGGGTTATTTTTTAATCTCGGATCTAATTTTTCAAGTTTTGTCTATTATTATTTAGTGAATTTAAGACGGATTTAATTGCATTCCAATCCGTTGTTAAACTAGTGTTATCGAACCCATTTCATGGGCCGACCGCGGAAGGCTAGGCTTATAAAGCCTGTCCTCCCGACGTAATTCCCCTTCAGACCGTCCACTGAAGTCCTTTCGGTGCTAACTCTTTAATAGGCTAGCAGGAATACGCCACAACGGGGCACTACCTGTAAGGAGGGAGCAATGCGTCTCCTTTTCCGGAGGAGTCGCAATTGCTAGGTTATTTTATCTTACTGTAAGTTTTGAAATAGGAGAGGTTGTGTAAAAGCTCTTCATCCGCTTCTGGTATGGCCGCCCTTCAGGACGCATCTCTGCTGGGCTCTGTTCCGGACTCCAGTCCGTGATGTTGAGGCGAGTGGTTGGTTTTCCTTCTTCTTCTCCCTCTTCTTCTTACGAAGACCTCTTCGTTCTTCTTTGGCCTGCACTTTCCAAGAATTGGTAGTAACCGAAGTTACATACCATTAACCTTGGAATTCCCGAAGCCCCGAAGGGCTGAACGGGGGAAAGTGCAGGTTTCTTCGTTCTTCTGTGCTGTCAGTGGTTGCTGGGCAGGTGGCTGCTGGGCTTGCGACTGCTGGGCTGATGGCTGCTGGGTTCGTTCCCTCTTTCTTCTTTCTTGAAAGGAAAGGAAGGTAATATGGAACTTACAAATGGTGATACCTATTCGCGATCGCGGTTTTGGGACGGCGATTTTCTGGAAAGAAGTAAACAGTAATTATTTACTCCACGTAATTATTAACCTTCAGACACACGTGTGTCTAAGAAGGGGCTGGGGGGATAAAGAATAATGATTACGAAAATAAGATTTAGGCATCAAACTTTCGAAATTTCAAAAAAATGGTTTAATTTTAGGAGCTCCCTAACTCTGGAGGACAACTTAGTAGTTTTCTTTTAATAAGAAGAGATCGTAAACAAAATATAATAATACATTTAAAAAAAGGTTTAAAAATACTGAAAAATAATGTATAATTTTAAAGAAAATACTGAAAAAAAAAGCTTCTTATTTTTGGGTCCGGGGTATATTGCAGGCGTCAAAAATATTTAAATTTTAATTCCCCTTAAATTAACAAAGAAAAAAAGTTAATTTTTTCTTTTAATAATAAAAATTAAGAGTTGAAGCCAAAAAAAATCTGATGTGGACACCACTAACTCCTTTCAGCCTATCAAATTACATATACACATTTTTTTTTTAAATGATAAATACATATATACATATTTCATTATAAATGAATAAATGATAAAAACATATGATAAAAACAAATGATAAATGATAAATACATATTTCATTAATAACTTCTGATATTTTATTTTTATTGTTATTATTGAATTATTATTTATCATAAAACTTTTTTTACAATCAGAGATTAATAATTATTTAATCAAAATATTTAAATTAAAAAATAAAGTTAAAAAAAAGGAGATGAAGTCTGATTCGAGCCGATGTACCTTCCCCTTCTAGGTCCAAATAATTCAAGATAAAGGTATCCAAAAATGAAGTTTTTTTTTTAATAAAACAAATTTTTTAGTTGAAAATTGATAATATTTTTACTTTATTAAAAAGTAGTGAGTGACATGAAGGTTATATGTGATACCAAAACATCTGAAAAAATAAGCGTCTGCCTTGACTACACATAATTGCTCTTTTGACAAAATTTTCTAAAACATGTTGGTATATTTGCTGGGAAATGTCGGTAATATTGTATTGAATTTCTTATTTGACGTTCTTAATTACTTGTGGTTTATTGATGTACACTTTATCCTTAAGATAACTCCAAAGAAAAAGTCCAACGGTATCAAGTTACATAATCTTGGAGGCCAATTCACATCACTTCGTTGCAAGATAATGTGACCATTAAATACTTCTTAACTCTATGGTTTCATGTGTAGTGTTGGATTGTCATATTGAAACCACATGTCTTCCACAAACGAATCATTAATTTTAGCTCATAAAATTTTAAAAATATTTCACGATTCGAACTCTATAGTAACACCTCCATTTTCATTTTCAAAAATATAAGATCTAATCATCAATCCTCCAGCCCAAAATCCGTACCAAACCGTGACCCTTCGAGAATGCATATAGAAGTTCTTCAATCTTTACTGAATTTTCTAATCCCTTAATTTGAAAATTTTGTTTTTTATATAAGCCAGTAAGAAAAAAAATTGCTTATTGCTAAAGATGATATTTTTCAAAAAAATTCGTTATTATGTTATTTTTAAAATTTCTACGTGTTGTTCAACTGTGTACATTTCTATAATTTAAGTTCAGTGTTTACTGACAATAGCATATAAAAATTTTACTCTAGTTTTACCGCGAGAAAACTGGCGGAAAATTTAAAAGTTCATTATGGAACACTCTTTATATGAATATATATATATATATATATGCAGGGTTATTATAAAAGAATGGTGCAGTTTCAGTAATTCATAGGAAGATTGTAGGGAAATTTCTAGATGTTATATTGGTATTTCTGAAAGCCTCCAACCCTGAAGTTAGTTTATCAGCAGTTGTAACCACAACGTCAGTTCGTGTTGCGGTGAGTTTAGTGAGTTACTATGTTCTCGGATAAAGACAAAGCAAAGTGGCTTTTATTAATGGCTGAATTAAAATCCGTAATTTTAGTACAACATGCGTTTCAACGTGAATTCGGAAGAGATCCACCACATAAAAATAACATAACACACTGGTTCAAACAATTCAAAGAAACCGGATCGGTTAAGAAACAGAAATCAACCGGCAGACCAAGTGTCCAGACGAAACGGTTCAATTAATTAGACGATCGGCAATTAGAAGTCCAGAGATGTCCATCCCCCGTCGAAGCGTCGAATTAGGTATTCCAAAATCAACAGTTCACAAAGTTTTACGCAAAAAACTGAAATTACACGCTTATAAAATCCAGATACTGCAGGAATTGAAACCCGTTAATGGTGTAAAACGTTACAATTTCGCTGTTGAAATGTCGGACAGAATAAGTGAAAACGAATAATTTTTAGATGATATAAGTTTTACAGAGGAAGCTACACTCCATGTGAATGGATGTGTTAACAGACACAATTCACGAATATGGGACTCTGAAAACCCACACGCAATTATTGAGAAACAACGCGATTCGGCTAAAGTTAATGTTTGGTGTGGTGTGATGAAAAATCGTGTAACAGGCCTTTCTTCTTTGCAGAAGAAACAATTAATGGAGTTGTATATCTTGACATTTTAACCGATTATTGCTTTCCTCAGCTGGTGAACTCAAAAACATTCATCGACTTCATTTCCAACAAGATGGTGCTCCCCCGCACTTCAATGCATCGGTCACGAACACTTTGAACGAAAAATTTGGAGATCGATGGATAGGCCGGCAAGGACCCGTACTTTGGCCTCCAAGGAGTCCAGACCTGACACCTTGCAATTTTTTCTTGTGGTGGTACATCAAAAGCGTTGTTTATACGCAAAAAATTCACGATCTAAACCTCTTTAAAAACAGGATTAATGAAGCGATGACAACCATTAACGAAAAAATCTTAACTAATGTTTGGAGAGAAGTTGAGAATCGTTTGGACATTTGTCGAGCGCCTAAGGGCGCACATATTGAAATTTATTAATTATGTAAAAAAATGTTTGAGAAGACAAATTTGAAAAATAAAAAAACATAAACTGTAAGTAATTCTGTTTTAATTTAAACCATGTTCAAAACCGCACCATTCTTTTATGATAACTCTGTATATTAGATACGTAATATTTTAACTGAGAAAGACGTTTGAAGACAACAAAAGGAAAAAAAAACATTATATAATCGATACTAACACAGGATTTTAAATAGGATTAATTTCGTTCATAAATATGGTTGAAAATTTGCAACCTCAATATAATAAAGTAAAAGTTACAAAAAATAAAAAAATCATTGGGATATAGAACATGAAACGGACACAACACACATAGACATAAATAGATAACATTAAAATCAGTACTTTAAAGATGGATTATTGATTCAAGGGGAACCAGGATTATAAATCAGGATTGACGTTTGTTGATTCTGAAAGACCTCTAAGCCATGTGATAATTTTTTTTTTTTTTTAAACAGGATTAATAACTAAGCAAACGTGAAATTGTTTTGGTGTAAGTATTTTTTTTTATATCTCATACAAATCGATATTTATTAGTTCATATTCTTAGTATTTCAAATTATTTTGAAGCCATTATGCAGTAATAAATTTGTTTTTTTTTACCAATATTATATTAAAACTTTTTACCTTTGTTATAAAGCATCTTGAGAAACATTGTTAAATTTACTGATACGTAGTGACGCAAATAGCTGATGTTATTGTAATAAAACATGTCTGTAATATTTTTAGAGATTGTAGGCGGAAAAGTAATGCAAGAAAAATAAAGAAGAAATTTTTTCAAATAAATATATAAATCATTAAGAATGATATATTCATAAATTTTAGAATAAGTACGCAGAATATCTTTCATTAACAATAAGTTGATGGGTAGATAAGTCAATATATTTAGTACTATTAATCTATATTAATATTGAATATAATAAATAGACATGCTGTAACCCTCTACACACATATTAACTGTAGTAAGTCCCGCAGTGCAGACATGACCGCTAATGATTAGGAGGCCCTTTTGACAAACTATGCCAGGCAACAAATTGAATTTACTAGCGCTCCTCTGTATACTCAATCCCCAATCATACTTTTCCACCCCTTTACCATTACCACCCCTTTATATTTCTCCCCAATAATAACTTCTACCTACCTCCTGTTCTACCCGCTTCTCCTAATCTACCCTCCTAACCTCGAATAAACCTAACCTCTCATGCCGACCTACCACCCGTTTTCCATTTTCATCCACCCTTTTTCCGATGCGACATTTGTGCAATACTCAAGTGGTGAAAATCGAACATGACATTTTCTGTTCCATTTACATTAAAATTGTGCGCATTCACAACATTTCACACTTCAAAACGACCGAATGTGACAAGCGGATGTACTTGAATGTAGTACACGTAACGCCTAAAGCTAGAACGAAATACAATTATTAGCGAATTTAAATCAAATATTGTTTATTTAATATATATATATATATATATATATATATATATAATACAAATATAACTTACCATTTAAAAAAGAAAGAAAAAGTAATTCATGAATCGATATAATTTATGTAGCTATCAATTGTTTATAATTAGACAAATAGTAAAAGCAGAAAACTTATATAATAGGAAAAGTCGAAACCACCGTACGTTCAGTTTTATACCCTGATAAAGAAATTTTAAGCTCTTGGAAAAGAATTTCAATTATTATAAACTCTTCTGGTTATTTCAAACTGTCAGCTCCATTTAAAACACACGTCATGGAAGAACAGCCTGGGTGATAATCGTTTAATTTTCTGAAGGTGAAATATCTAATGTGGGCACCTTGTACGCCTATTAAATTACATGTACACATTTTCAAAAGTAGATACAATTTTATTTCACTAATAACTTTTTCATATTTTTTTTATTGTTATTTTTGAATTATTTATTGTAAAATTTTTTTACAATCGGAGGTTAATAATTATTAATAAATAAATATATTTAAATTAAACAAAAAAGTTAAAATCAAGGAAATTAATTCGGATTTGAACCGATATGTCTTCCTCTTGTAAGATACAAATATTTCATTAATTAAAATCTTATTTGGCTATAACTCTGAAACCAATGAAAATAATTACCACTTATGTTATATCGTTAAAAAACTCTCAATGATGGCTTATTACTGCAGTTAAGAAAAAGTTTAAAAACCAAAAAAGTTCGGGCTTTTTTGGACACTTTTGGTCCAGTCGATTATAATCGAAAGGAGAGGTTCAGAACTACATATTAAAACACTCCTAAATTCAAAATTTCAACATTCTCTGGCTACCCGTATTTCAGTTATGCGAGATACATACATATATACCGACGTCACGTCGAAACTAGTCAAAATGGATCAGATTTCAACGGATATATTCATTTTGACCGTCCCTGAGTCCATTTTGACTAGGTTCAGAGTGACGTCTATATGTACAAATATAACTCGCATAACTGAAAAACGATTAGCCGTAGGATGTTAAAATTTTGGATTTAGGACTGCTGTAAAATCTAGTTGTTCACTTTTTATTGCAATCTACTGCACCAAAAGTGTTCAAAATGTCCAAAATCCAAAGAATTTGGATTTTGAACTTTTTCTTAACTGCAGTAAAAAGGCCCCATGAGATTTCTTCAACGGTAAGTGGTACTTATTTTCATTGGTTCCAGAGTTATAGCCAAATAAAATTTTAATTAATAAAATATTTGGATGTTACATGGGATATATAAAGCATAAATAAAGTTGGATTCGAACCGAGGCACATCGGCTTTGTATACTTTGTATACACATATTTCTTTTTTAACTTAATATATTGATTTATTAATAATTATTAACGTATAAAAAACAATTACAATAAATAATAATTTAATAATAACAATAAATTTTTTTTTAAATCATAATTATTAGTGAAATAAAATTTTATGTACTCTTCATTTTAATTCAAAAATGTTTATATAGGTTAATAAGTATTAATAAATTAATATACTTTAAAAAAGAAAATAATAGATTTTAAATAGATGTATATGAAGTCGGATTCAAACCGATGTGTGCATGGTCACCGATTTGACACGTTCTCACTAACACTATATAATTACTCGAGCAACGTGAAACAAAATTAATATATAAACTAATATAAAATGTTGGTACAGACACCCCAAAAAATGTGATGCAAACGTTGTGACCATCAGAATGCAATTGTGTAACTGTCTACTTTATTAAAGAATTGGAGGATCATATCACACTTTCAAATGAAATAAGTTTAAATGAAGTGCAGTAAAAATGTTTTTTTATGTAATTTGATAGTTCTTGCGTAGGACTTCATGTATGCCGTTCATTGTTTCTTCTAAATCCTTTTTACTCCCGGCTAGAATTACTATATCATCAGCAAATCGTAGCATCTTTATCTTTTCACCTGATTTTTAACATTCTCCAACACCACATTTCAAAAGCTTCTAATCTTTTCTTCTCAGATACTCCGATCGTCCGTTTCACTTCCATATAAAGCGACACTCCAAACATACACTTTCAAAACTTTTTCCTGACATTTAAATTAATTTTTTATGTAAACAAATTATATTTCTTACTGAAGGCTCGTTTCGCTTGTCCTATTCATATATACAAAATTCTATATATGAATGTTATTTTTGAGATTATCGGGCCACAGAATTACATGAATAGTATTTCTGTAATCCTCGAACATTAAAACGTAAAGAAAACTCATTTTCATCTTAGAAATTCCACCGTGTCACCGAAAGTTATCCTGTAATTTTGTTCGAACAGTTAATAAAAAAAGAATTAACATTATTTAAAATAAAAACAATAAATGACTTATTATTATCTCACTAAACTGAACGATAAGTTAATTATTTTCGATATATATTATACTAGTAAGAAAAAAATAAAAACGTAGTTGTCATCTACAGAGATCGGAATATGGATCCTCTCTATATGATGTAAAAATTATGTAAGGTTGTACAAATGAAATTAAAAATTACAACAAGATTGAAAAATAATTTGAGCTTAGAACAATATGATTTATATTTAATACTATTTTGGAAAAAATGAACCAGATCTGGACAAATTTCTTTGGTTTATCATTAAATTCTTTTAATTGCTAATCGATATAAACCTAAAATAAAAAGTAAAAAAAAAATAATTATAATAAAATAATAGATAAAAACAATAAACCTGAAGTATAAAAACTGCCAGTTTTAACTTGTACTTAACTTGGAAAACTGAAGTGCCAGATATTGTGTATTCATTGATGTTTTATCAGCGTACTTCTAATGATGTTTACGCAAATTTAATTGAAATGGTTCTAATGCAGTATAAGTAGATTTAATTTTGATATTAAGAGCAGATATACCCTATAAGATTATACGTACTTCAATTTTAGTACAAATAAATATATATATATAAGATTGAAGTACTCAGAGTCTTTTAGACTATAAAAGGGCAATATATATATATATATATATATATATATATATATATATATATTACTAGCTGCAGGGTGTGCCTAAGGCACGTCTCCGCACCAGGTCCTCCGAGCGCGGGTTGCACTGGCGCTGGCGGCGTTACGGGAAATGGGACTATTAGGTGTCCAAAACTGACTACCTCTTGTGTAAAAATGTTGTTTTTTTTAATGATGAAAATTTATCCAGAAAAAACGAAAAAAGTATCATCAAATCTTCCCAATTAAATTTCGTTTAGATCGGCTTACGCATCTTTTAAAGACTGCACTCACACGTTTTCATAATGATCCACAACAACCATTCACTCTATACGAGAGCTAGAAGCTTAAATAAATAAATAAATGTATAATATATATGTTATATTCAATTTACAAAATAAATTATGGTAATACGAAACTAACCTTCTTTGACACAATAAAAAAAAAGAAGTTGGCTTCAAAATCAATAAATCCCTAACGAGGATACATAGAATTCAAAATCCTTCTAATTTTGACCTTTATTATTTAGTATTTGATTTGATCCTGTTTTGACTATTTGTATGTTTAATTGTAACTACAAGACCAAAAAAAGTCATATATTCGATTCTAAATCGATAATGGATATTATTTTCAGTATCGATATATTTGTATCGAAAATAGTGTTTTAAGATGTGCTACGATATTGAGTGAATGCATTACGGTACTAAAATTGATTCATTTATTTTATAATTATTATTGCTGTTATTTATTGTTAATAAACATTTAAGAAAAAGTCTTATGATTTTTTGACGGTCAGTACAAGTACGTTTAATCACGTAAGCGTGTTCTTTCTTATTGCTCTTATTTGTTGGTGTTCCTTCTTCTTACTTATTGTTTATAAACATTTAAGAAAAAAATAAATAAACATGGTTTTTTGACGGTCAGTATGTTCGATCACGTAAGCATATTATCAGATAAGGGGGAAGCACACACAGGCAGACCCGGATACAAATGCCCTTTACTAGGGTGGAATAAATAGATAAATATATATATATATATATACACCCAATTTCAACTTTTAGAAGTAGGCTCCAAATTAAAAACAAATAAATATAAAAAAATTACTAACCATATCATTTCGCAATGACTTTAAAAAAATTTAAATACTATTTTTAATTTTTACTTTTTATTGTGTATATTTATTAATATCGGTGAATATTTTTATGCATTTCATTAAAATTTGATTAAAATGTGGCTGGAACTACCAAAAATTGCTACGTAAAACAGAATCGTTTTAACAAGAAATACGAAAGCAAAAAATTTACATTTTATAAAATAAGAAAAAGCTGACAACACAGTTGTAGGACTTTGCCGTTAGGCGGCTAAAGCAGAATTTCCGGAAAGTCCTACGACTGTGGGTTGTTTTTGATGAACTGTTTACACACACAACTTAATTAAAACTATTTATCATTTTATTTAAATATAATAATTTTTGGTTTATTTAATTTAATGATTCTAACAAAAGCGCTCGCGTATACCGTATTTAATTCGCGCGGTTATGGCGGTACTAGCGGCGACGGTCGGTAATAAATAAACTAATTTCACAACTTACATAACAAAAACTTTTGCTTGTCGGCAAACTTGACTGGTGTATTTACGATGTTATAGAGGCTGTTAGTACGGATCTGAGACATTCAGTAATTGGCTCTTTAATAGTTAGGACTAGGCGAGGGGTCTTCATTCCGCGGTTAGGCTTCTAGCTTAGTTCCTGAGGGCGACGTGGTAGCTGCAGATGTCCGTTGTCTTCTTTCTGAAGGCATAAACACGTAATACTATCTCGGGGTGAACTTTACCGATGCAGATGTCCCTCGGGGCATCTGCATCGGTGGCATCTCTGCTGGACTGAAAGCTGTGGTGCGCAATCAGTTTGAGGGCGAGAAGATGTCCTCCGTTAAAGCCACTACTGGCTAGGAATGGAGGGGGTGGTGTAGTGACCGGACACGCTACGAGGTGGGATCTTCTCCCCTCGGGGGGGAATCGAGATGGTGTAGCCGCGAGGCTTAACGCACCAGGTACCGAGAAAACAGGGCGATCTAGTTTGAGACTCAGTTACTTATTTAACTTTAAATATTATACATTTACTTTTTTATTCTACCGCTCACCTGTGACGTCACAACATAGCAGACGATTATAACAAACCTTTTTGGGAATGGAGTTCGATTTTGCAAAAAAGATTTTTTCAAATGTTTTTTTTAATTGATAACAAGTGCGCCTAAGAAAAATATGAACTTAATTAGGCGAAATCTCGAAATACTGAGAGTGACCTTGCTCTACAGCCTTACCCTCGTGACCTTTTAAGTTGAAATTTAATGACATCAATACCCCGTATATAGAAGTAATCTGACCAACTTTTGTCAAAATCGGTCCAGTAGTTCTAGAGATATAAGGTGATTTAGAGACCAACACCGAAAATACACGTACATACGAACATTAACATCCGGAATATTTCCATTCTGTTTTCTAAGTTCCTAACGTAAGATCCAGTGAAAACCGCATATGCCCAAATTTGACAGATTACAATACTTTCCCTTCTACTATTATAGGTCTGCTAAAGCGCTAGACGGGAAAGTAAAAAAGATCAGATTTATTATTATCGTGTATGAACTAGGACTCTTTGGAATTCAGCAGCAGATATTATGACTACCTTAAATTGGCAAAGAAATTTTTGTAACTTTCACGCTAAAAACTCTGTACATTAACAACTTACAAAAATATAATATTAATCAGATCAAAAAGTCTGAACAATTTACTTTGGTAAAATAATCTTCGGCTTAAATTATTTTCCACAATGTAATAATAAAAGTAGTCTCGTTAAATGAACACAACGGTACAACCAGGGAAACCTTTTATTTAAATAATATCAAAGTAGGTCCGTTTGCTCAAATTAATATCCATCTTTTTGAGCCATTGAAGTATAATAAATATTATAATAATTAGAATCATGAGGATAATCACATAATATCAATATTCAGGATAAATTACCTTTAAATCAATGTAATTTCGGGGAAAAAAGTATTACCGTAGCTAATCATTTCATTAAAGCAATAAACATTTATTAGCATTTTTTAGTTAAACGTCCAGGTAAAATTTGACAGGTTTCGGATTTCTAGCAGTCAGCAAAAAAGAAGCTTAGAGGTAGAAGTCCTTCATCAAGATTCCCTGGCTTCGTCTGTTAATGGAAAAGGTTCTGGTGTACAAATCCGGGTTCCTCATTGGTAATGTAGTTGATATTATACAGCATCAAGTCTTTGTGGTCTTAATAAACACGAAGTCAGGCGAGAAAGAGGATATCAGCGTAATTAAGAGGCAGCTCGCCACACCAGTTGAATTATCAATCATGGCTAGGTAAGGTATCAGTGTCCCTGTTAACAAGCTTGATTTCTTCGTCCGTCTTCTAGTTAAGTACTTTTCGAGGTGACTGGAACGAACTTCGCGATCTTCTTTGAGGGGCTAGGTACCGACAGGACCAATAAAGATGCTCCTCTCGTAGTGCAAGAAGAAGCGGCGAAAACTGTGGTTATCAAGTCTAACGAAAAGTCCTTCACCGATCTCATAAAATCGATTAAGCTAGAGGTATCCGACGAGGAGGCGAAGAAAATTCTGTCTATCCGTAAGGGGAAGGACAAGAGATACAAATTCACGTGATAGTAGTAGGAAACCCCTCTTGAGTCTTTATGGAAAAAAATAAAATTTAGGGAGGACGTGACCTTCCGACGGAATTGGACAGGAAATCCTTCATACACGTAAAGGCGTCCTTCCGAGTTTGAAGGGGCTCACATGAGCTCTTGGTGACAAGACCCAGGTGACGGTTACGTCCCTCAGTCCGGCCTTTGGAAAATTTCTAAAGACGACCTTGGCCTGCCCGTGGATGCTAAAGCTGAATCCTGCTTTAGGGCAGGATCAGTATCGAATGAGCCTGATGTCATGTTGCAGACGAGAAGAAGAAACGAAATACTTTAGGTGTTGGGAATCAAGCTACCTGTTCTCTAAGTGTAAGGGCCAAGACCGCTCGACCCTTTGCATCAGTTGTCGTAAAGCTGGCCACAAGAGGACCAAATGTAGAGAGACATAGATGCGCGGTTCTCGAAGGTAGCTCCCACAGACTGGTAGCGAACAGTGTCCAAAATCTCTCAGATTAATGGCGGAAGAAGTTTAGGAGGAGGTTGTACTCCTTGATCTTTCCTGCAGTAATGTTTGTAGCAGATCCGGTTCCAAGGTGGAAAAAAAAATAAAAAACTCAGGATGCTGATGGGTTTGAGGCATAGGCCAGGAAATGGAGGTATGAATAGACTTAAGACACATGAAATGCTGTGATAATATTTTAAGACCGGTATCTCATGTTGTAAAAAGGGAGACCCATAAGAAATAGCGCCATTCACCAATTGGGCTTATTCAGGATTTCCCCTCCTCCTGTAAAAACAAGCTTTCGTATTCAAATTAAAAAAAGTGAATAAATAATACATCGGTGATTTTAGGGATTATTATCAAAATAATAAAGAGCTCATAATATAAAACAGGAATATTTACAGGAATAAATTTTTGCTTTAGTTTACAGTCAAACAGACTTCTGTTCTCTAACAAAGCAGGAAATGAATAACGAACTGTTTGTTGTCAAACTTATAGCTTAAAAGCGTGTAACTTGTTCCCTATTAAACATCGAAAAGCTGCAACATTTGAACCGAATGGAAACAGAACGGGAAATGGATACACTAAACTCAACCCTTTCTATCCCTTAATCTAAGTCACTCTCTCTCTTCAATACCACCGCTATCTTTATCGCAGATTAATAATGGTCCAAGTGATAGACAAATACAAAACAACTTCCTAGTAGAGTAACCGCTTGTCATTAGTTATAATAATAATAATACTTAACTAAATTTAACCTTGAAACCCTATTCTGTGTACCATTTAATATTCAGAAACACAGAGTTTCCTCTTTAAACCAAACACAGTGTTAGTGACAACACTCTCAACTGACTTTTATTATAAAACAAAGGATTAATTTATTATTTTTTTGTTAAAATTTAATATAACAAAAATAAAATTTAATAGAGTTTTAAATATTAAATTAATTATTACGGAGTAATACTCCGTTTTATTACGGAGTATTATGGATAATTATCTGCTTTATAATTTTTCACCATTTATTACTCTTTATTTTTATCCATTCCCATTAAAAAGTAAATTACAATATTTTGTTGTAAAAATTGTCATATAACTTCAAGAACAATAAAAATACAACACAGATAATTTTACTTTCCCTGCAAATGTAGCTAGGAGGGAAAATCTGGTGATCATAAAAAAAAAACGGAGTATCCGGTTTTTATCAAATCTTTACATTTTAGATACCAATTACGTCATCTAGACCAAAAATACATATGTATGTATGTATGTATCTACCCATGTGTGTTGCACTGCTTTTGACTTTATATCCCATGATTGACCGACCCGATTTTCTTAAAATTTTGAATTTTATACATTGGGCATTGATGATATTAATTTTTTTTTCAAATATCGTTTAGGAAGTGGGTATATCGCGACAAACCAATTTCGATTTTTTCAGAAGCATTTTAGAAAAAAACTTTATAAAAGCAAATTTATTACAATGAATAAATAAGTAATTTAGTTTTTTTTTAAATCACCCCCCCTCCCCATTCTTAAAATTGAAATAAATATTTTTACTTTAGAAAATTTGTTACCCTTAACATTTTTTCCCTGTTTAGCCGCCGGGAATCACCTGACGGTGATTTCCAGAGGCTGAAAATGATAGTAAGTTAATAATAAAGCTCTGATTTACTATTAACTTACCATCAATTTCATAAAAATAAAAGTAAAGCCCGAAATGAAGTAATCTAGTAGCGTTAAGTCAGGTGATCGTGTTGGCCAATCGACTGGTCCACCAAGTCCAACCCAGATTTAAAAGTTTGGAAGTAATTTCTAACTACCAAAGGAAAATGTGGAAAATCATTTTCAATCTAGATTGTAAAGGTACATCCTCCAAATGAAGTAGTAATACTTCAGAGGAGATGAATGAGGAGGATATGTATGAGTGTAAGTGAAGTGTAATCTTGTACAGTCTCAGGTGGACCATTTCTGAGATGTGTGGTTAATTGAAGCTCAATCACCAAAGAACACCGGTATCCCCGATCTAGTATTCAAATCCGTATAAAAGTAACTGCGTTTACTAGGATTTGAACGTTGGAACTCTCGACTTCGAAATCAGATGATTTCCGAAGAAGCGTTTACCACTAAAAAACCCCGATGGGTCTGTTACGCTTAACCTAAGTACGTATATTCCACACACATCTTAATAATTATTCCATACCACTAAAAAATATAAATTCTGTTTATTGTTTTTTTTTTGTCTCTAACTCTTTTAATTTTTATTATTTATAGTTGGGAAAAACATGATACTATTTTATGACAACTTTTTTGTCAATTTATATTTAATTAGGGCATGAAACTATTTTTTTTATAACAATCTTCCACGTAAAGGAATATTTTTTCAATTCGGCGCTATGTAAATTTTTAATATTTAAAAAAAATTTTAACTAAATTTACACGACCAACTGAATGCATCGAATTTGATTTTTACCATTACTTTTGCAGGATTTTTTTATATTTTGTACAGGAAATTAGTCCGGTAGTACTGGAATAATAGGGTAACAGCTCTTTTGGTAATTACTGAGAGCTTTAATTACGATATAACATGAACAGCAATCTACTAACATTCAAATCGGCCGCCAGATTGCAATACTAGCGCTCAATCATTCGCTAACCTCATTCGTAAACATGTTTGTACATAAAAAGGAGTTTATGTTCTACAATTTAGGAAGGTAGAATCCGTAATAACGGTTTAGCTTGCGTTTTTGTTAACTTTTTTCCTGTTTACCTCCGGGAATCACCGTCAGGTATTACTTCAGAGGATGAATGAGGATGACATCTATTAGTGTTAGTAAAGTGTAGTCTTGTACAGTCTCAGGTCGACCATTTCTGGGATGTATGGTTAAATGAAACCCGACCACCAAATAAAATCGGTATTCACGATCTAGTATTCAAATCCGCCTTTACTAGGATTTGAACGTTAAAACTCTCAACTTCAAAATCAGCTGATTTACGAAGACGCGTTCACCACTAGACCATCCCGGTGATCTATTAAATTAATTAAGGTTATCTATTCTCTGCTTTAAATATTAACTGTTCAAAGCAATGAAAAATTTAAATTATATTTTCCCATAAAATGGATTTCCTTAAATTTTTTATTACATTTTATTTTATTTTTTAACAATATGATGATTTCCTGTTGGTTAAATTACTTCCTCGAGTTAATAATCGCTAGGTCAGAATTCTGAATATGAACTACACAAAATGTGGATATTAGAAAATACATAGGTCTGGAAGTACAATTTTTAAAACTCTGAGTAAAAACTGGTACGCTAAATGTATTAAAACAAAGTAAGACCTTTTTTAAAACCATACACGAGTTCAACCACGCACGATGAGTGAATAAAATTTGCACCATTTAAAGGTCGCCCCCCCCGGTACCTGGAATTTCAAATACCGCCGCCAAAGTCATATACTAGTGATAAAATTTACGCTAACCTCAGTCGTAAACAACATGGAGTGTATGCAACAGAAGGTGTTTTGTGTTCTACAATATAGACAGACAAGTTCGAAATAACGGTTCAAGTACATAACGAAAATGTTTCTAAATTGATTCTCCATCGATTAAGAATATTCGTTGCTAGTAAAAACAACTTGAAAATCGGTGTGTATATGTAAGAGAATGAATCCAGGGCGATCGTGTACTTCAGACGAAAGTGTACAATGAATTTAAGAGGCATTATAACAAAGCTGGAAAAGTCCACTCATCGCATTAGCAAAGAAGTTGGTGGGTTTAAAGAAGTAACGACAGTAAAAATTAATGAAAGTTTTTTTTTATACACAGCGTTTTGATAAATTCAATTTTTCCGTATAGTTTTCACCAAATCAAAATATTTAATTCCAGAATTGGTTCTCGTTACTCGATATGTAAATTTTGCCAGTCAATCTTATTTTATAATATATTTTACATTTAATTTTTGAGATGCATAAATAATCTACCTTACAATTTTTTAATACAATGAATAATTATCGAGAAATTATGAAATATTTGAAAAAAGTCCTTATTTTTTATAAAAACGCAAATTTTATATTTTAATAATTGCTTCTTTAATTATTAAATTAAAATAAAATTTTGTTTAATTAAACAGGATGAAGTATTTAATTTTTTTTTTATTAAAATATTGTTTTCTGAAATTTTTTTGAAAACGGTTAAATTTTGCAATGTTTATTAAAATTATAATATAGATCATATTTTACTCGCCAACACAATGGTTATTCTACGTTTAGACATACATATAAAATAATGGATTCATTTAATCGTAATATTATAATTTTCCCATACGTTATAAATAATTGGTATAATCATTGACAGGATTGTATAAAGATATTTCCAGATGAATGTTCCTGGTCATCTATTTTTGAGGAGTTGTTGATAATGGGGGGGGGGGGGAGGAGTTTGTTAGAATGGGTAATGAAGTGATATATATATATATATATATATATATATATACCCATACACACACACGTGAAATTCAAGCTAGTGCTTATCTGACGTGTGTGTTTGGTATGATGACCATTGTGTTGCGTCCTTTTGTTAATGTTCAACACTCTGTTATGAGATAACATATACCATATATACACAATAATCATATTCTCCAATCCCATTCGGCTTTTCCGTTAACCCCTCCCCCAAACTTAACTATTGTTACATTTCCCGGTAACAATCAATTGAAAAAAAAAATTAATAAAAAAAAACACATTTTTGTATACAACAGATAACAACCGAATAATCTAAACTTGTTATAAATAACGAAGAAATGAGTTTCAGATATTTAAAAAAAAATTAATATAAAAATTAACCAATCTTATGATTATAATTATTATGTAAAATAAACACGAGGTGTATTAAAAATGTAAATATTAGTTTTGCTTCTGATTCCTTACAACCTCTAATGACGTTTATTTAAATCAGAGGTTCCCAAACTTATTTTTCTCGTAGACCATTTTCAAAATTTTGCTGGTTCTGGTGGACCCCTGTAGCTACATTTCTACCATATTTCTAGTCGACGGAAAATGTGAAGATTAGATCTAACTATGAAAATTTGCGTTACGGCTGAGTTCCACGAACTAACAGCTTCCGAAAAAAAAAGAGAATTGATCGGTTAATTTTTGATTGACTGTGCTGTGAGTGGATGTCAAAAAAGTAAAGTTGACCGATCAAAAAAAATGCTTCCATCCAACTTTACATTTTTGACATCTACTCACAGGACAAGAAAGCAATCAATTCTCACTTATTTTATTTAGAAAACTTCCCATTCAGAGTGGTAAAAAGCAAAAGAAAAATAGTATATTTCTTTCTGTTGCATTTATTCAAATATGTAATCATTACACTATTAATTATTATTGTTATCATATTGCAATGTAATATAATAAAATTGCCGTAATATAATTATAATTAAACATTAATAACGTAATGTAACTTCTACAATGACAATGACAAAATAGTTACAATTTTGCTTTTCAAAATATTATCTGCCTAGATTGATACGCAAAGTCAAGCCAACATTTTAGTTCTTCACTGTCGAAACCAGATGTATTTTCGTGGATCCCCGCTTACGAATTGTGAACCCCCATTCTTTTTTCACGCCCCGTCGAATCTCCCGTGGACCCCTGGGGGTCCACCTGGACCACTTTGGGAATCAATGATTTAAATTGTCAACATGTGTATGTAAAAAAAAATATTTGATGACGACACAACATGACTTTCTAGTACATCTATTAAATTACATATATACATTTTTTCCGCACTTCATTTAAACTTATTTCATTTGTGAGATACGATCCTCTAATTCTTTAATAAAAGAAGATAGTTAAACTATCGTTAAAATATTAGTTTTTATTAACATCAAATATTTATAAAATTATTAATTCAAAAATCTTACCTGAAATTTTAAATATTAGTAAAAGTACCTTGTTTAATCTTTAAATAAATTGTTTACTAAACAATCCAATAATAAAAATGGATTATTCTACACCGTAAGGTCAAAATTAATATTTGTAACCAGTATACAGGAGTTCACTAAACGGAAGAGTTTAATTATTATTAACATATATCATATGTGTCATATCTCATGTACCATATTATTCATATGATCCACCAGATATGTGAAATACATATCAGAAACCTTTCTGCATATTACGCAGAAGTGAAAAAATAATTTTCAATAATCATTTTAAACTGAATAAAATTCATTTTTGAATTTTATATTTCTGTCAAATAATTAAATAAAATGATTTTTAAAAAAATAAATATACGATTTTTATAAGAATTTGTTAAGAAAATCCAAAAATAATACGATTCTAAGTTATGATTTTCAATTAATATTAAATAATCAGATGTTTCACCAATGTACACATATGTAATGCCTAGTAAATTACAATTTTAAAAATACATAAAATGTTATTTCTCTAATTTTTTTTTATTATCATTAAATTATTATTTATTGCAATTTTTTTTTGCAACCAGGGGTTGATAATTGTTAAATCAATATATTTAAATTTTAAAAAAATATAAATATAAATATAATAAAAAAAATTAAAGAAAAACAAAAGGAGATGAAGTCTGATTCAAACCGATGTACCTTTCCTTTAAGATCCAAATATTTCATTAATTAAAATTTTAATTTTAATTTCGATTGCAATGAATAAGTGAGGTGCAAAACTAGATGTTACTACAGCCCTAAATCCGAGATTTCAACATCCTACAGCTAATCGTTTTTAAGTTATGGGAGATACATACGTACGTATGTACAGACATCACGCCGAAACTAGTCAAAATGGATTCACGGATAGTCAAAATGGATATTTCTCTTGAAATTTAAAAACCGAAATGTTTCGCCATTAAAAAATTTCCTTTACTTTGTATAAGGAAGAAAAAGAAATTGAAAGACTGTTTTTAATTTAATACTGTAAGGAAATCAGCTAAGAATGAGTTATTTTTGTAAATAAATCATTTCTTTATAAAGCCATTATCGAGAGAGATTATTTAAATTAATTATCGTAATTAATTGAAACGGTAGTTTTTTTGCGTTTACGCCAATAATGGACCACGCAAATATAATTTCTAATGGTTTCTTTCTTCTTTTCTCCTAATATTCTTTCATTCCTTCCACCTGTTTGTTCTTTCTCTCTTTCTACGATTTCACTTTGGTTTGATTTTTCCCTTTCTCACAGTTTCAAACTTAACTTTGAATATTTATTATTTGAATAGCTTTCTATCTTTCATTTCCTGTTCTTGGATGATTAGGTTGTGTAATTTTTTCTTAATTTGATATAGATTTATTTTATTTTATTTTTTAATATTGATGTTCGATAAAACTGAATATTATTTCGAATATTTTTCTTACTTAATAGTGAAAAACTCTACTAAGTGTTATTATGATGTTTTAACAAAATCCATAAACTTATGTGATTTTGATCAAATCTCTTTGAATTTATAACATGTCTGTGTGAATTTTTATAAAATTTATATACAGTAAGTATCGTTTATAATGACATATTAGATATACTGACCATAAACTTGTCTCTTGGTTGGTCTGGTATGCTGTTAATACATAAATACAGTATGTATGTTGTTTATAATTACATAACGGTTATTATGACTTATTTTTTCTACTGCAATGCAACATTTTATCGCTTATAATGACGGACAGAAGTAACTCATCAGTAACGTAGAATATCTACATTGTAGCTACAGAAATATTTTGACGGTTCCTTTTTTCTTACATTGTACTGCATTTCTATTTTTTAATGAAGTTAATAAAATTTTGAAAATTTGTATAAATTGGTTTTAACACGTGCTTTTTTGTAGTTATCAGGTAAAGTAAAAAAAATCATTTCTGTTGTATATGTCTATTCTATCAGATTATATAACTTTCATACATAAATTACTTTCCTGTCTAGATGTAGACAATATAATCTTTAGTGATGATTTAGCGTTTCACATCTGTGACAAGGTGAATACCCAAAACTGCCGAATATGGGGTAATGAAAGCTTCATGAAACTTCAACAGAATCGTGATAGCCCTAAAATCAATTTTTTTTGTGCCCCAAGCAAACAAAAAATTGTATTTTCTTCCAAAAGGGGACCGTAAACGTTAGCGTTTATTTGAACATGCTTCAAATTTTTTTTAATTTGAATGAGAACATCACCTCAATACCACTTAGTAATCCGAGATTATCTTGACATTCAATTCCCAGATCGGTGGATCGATCGTATAAGTTCAATTGCATGGCCAATCCCTCCCCAGATTTGATTACGCTAGATTTTTTCTTCTTGGGTTTTATTAAAGGTAGGGTTTACCCAACCTTTGCCTGCTGATCCTGTTAACCTACTACTTCAAATTAACGCCTCATTCTAAAGACACCTGTCTTGTGACACTTCCGGTCGCCACACCAGCCTCACCGTTCCTAGCCCTCATGGTCTTTAACGGAGTCGTCTTTCGCCCTCTAACTTTTTTACATCTCATAAAAATAATCCAGGCCTCGGGATGCTACCGATGTAAATGCTCCGTAGACATTTACATCGGTAATTTTAAACTCAGCTTTTGCTTTCGCTGCAGGTCACATCCGGAGATCTTGAATGTCCTACATCGTTAACCTCTGAACTAGATAACGGAAGCACAAACCCCGCGCCTAGTTCTAAATTTTACAGAGCCAATTGTGAGTAAATATTTCATAATATTTGAGGTAATAGAATAAATAACATACCACCAAAAATGTTGCCGCAACAACGAAATTTACTCCTAGTTCCCTTACTGAACTCAGACTTTCAGTTCATACCTTTGACTTAAAAAATTAATGCCACAGCTGCAATGTTAACCCCCAACTTTCCGGCTACAGTCTGGAATGAAATATACTTCAAGTGGGATGTATATCGCATTACAAATGACAGCCATGTGAACCAAAGTTAATGTTGGATTACAAATTTGATGTGTTTTTCTATGAATGAGACCTCAACCGAATTTAATATGGAAGTTACTACAATAAATTTTTATATGCTTATAAATCTGTGAAGTTTTTTTTGAATCACCGAGGTATAAAGGAATATGGAAAATAAATTATAAAGATTTAATAGTATTATTTTTAATGTTATTATTAAAAGATACGAGAATATTTTTTTTTTTTTGAAAGAAAATAAGTAAAATCTTAAATACTCGTAAAATCTTAAATACTCGCTCATGTTTTAGTATTATTTGATATAATGGATGGTCCAATTCCTATTCAAAAATGTTTAGTTAAATTCAATATGTCAGTTGTCCGATTGTTATATACAAAAATGATTTTTTCCCGATGTATAATATCTGTTCTATCTTATTCAGTTTTTCCATGATACCTCAAGTATATTTAATAAGCTTATTAAACGCGCACGTACTTATTAAAATGAAAAGGAACATTAACAATTGAAAGTATATATATATATATATATATATATGTCTGTGCCTCTGTGTGTGTGAGTTCGCGCGCGCGCGCACGTGTGTCTGTGTGTATATGATTTTAAAATAAAGAGGTAGAAAATTGATAGTTTAAGTTGCCTGTTACAAGTTGTTCTCTGTTAACATAGATTTATTATTATATCTGTCTGTAATCGGTGACCGGAAATTTTATTACGATTTTTGTTTCATTTTTATTTATTTAAAAGGAATTATATCAATAAAATGAATTGATCCTAGATAAAAATTTATTATTAAAAACAAATAAATTATTTTTTTAAATCTCCTTTTATCAATAATAGAAACAAATAATAATAATAATAATTTTTTTTTTTTTTGAATGGACTCCTCATAACCCTTACAGCCACTCCAGCCATTCATAGGGACCTACAAGAGACCTACGGGGGGATGGAAAGAGGCAGGTCTTAGAAGCTAAGTGGTAGAACAGGCTAATAGACCTTAACATGCCACCGTGTCAACAAGAAACAATAATAGAAAGTACTTCAGAATAAAAATACATTAACTAACACAAAAGAATAATAATTATTCAGAAGGTGATTAAATAATTATGAATAAATGAATAATATTTCAGATATTGTTCATAAATAATATTTACGAAAAGTGAATACATATACCATCCAGCATAACCTAGTCAATAACACCATCTACTACTCGACGTATTTCACCAATAGAAGGACGAGAAAAAGGTTCCAATAGACCAGCAATCCTATTTGCCAAGCCAAAGCATCTTAAAATTGAGGAACACTCAAAAACTCTCCTATCAAAGCAGGCCCTAAAGCTCCTGACGTTTCGAACTGGGACTCGCAGTTGTAACTCCTGACATTCCGGCAAACTACCGTGGTTATATACCAGTAGTATATGCTACAAACATTATGGTAGTACT
Organism: Lycorma delicatula; assembly: GCF_047948215.1. Lineage (NCBI taxonomy): Eukaryota > Metazoa > Arthropoda > Insecta > Hemiptera > Fulgoridae > Lycorma > Lycorma delicatula. Next base: position 34,713,462 of record NC_134465.1, read on the forward strand.
AAGCTCTATTTCTAACACATGAATCATCATCCTTCGATGCCTTGTTTGTATCTATTAAGAGCCTTTTAGTAAACCATAAAACGGAGAGATGAGCACTCATCTCTCCGAACCAAGAGTCTGCCGCGTTCACAGTGGCAAAGTCAACTTCATCTACCAGCACGTAGAAAGAGTTATAAGAAGGGTGGTTCGTCCTAACCTTTTTTTTTTTTTTTTTTTCCCCTTCCCGTACTCTCCCCGACCGGATATCCATTTAAGTATACTCAGTCGGGGAGAGTGTCCTTTTACTCTAAGGGAGTGTTCCCCGCCCACCGGTTGTACACCCGGCACGGCAGGTTAGCTCCCCCGGTCTCGGATCTTTAATTTTATTTTATTCGCTTGCCTCTAATCCCCCGCCTCGGAGACGGGGTATGGCTACGCCACCTCCCATCTCCTCAGCAGGGAACCGGGTCTCGGTCATTATGTCTTTGCCTCTAATCAGCGGTACCGCCCCCACTAAGCGCCGAGGCACCCGCAGGAGCGGCACCGCCAACCGGGACTCGGTCTTTTATTTGTCCCACACTCCCCAGGAGTTCCCCCCCTTCTCAGGAACCCGCACACCACGGCGTACGGGCCCTCCACGGAGGGACTGTCCTCCCTACCCTAATTTCATAAACCCCTTCTTCTGTCCTCTTCTTCCTTGGTGCGTAAGATTTCCCCGGCAAACCTACGGAACCAATCCCAGTTATCGTCACTATAGACCATCCAATTTAAGAGGTTTTCAGGTGTAAGTCCGTTGTCCGAAATTTCTCTTCTATTTGGAGCCTATCTTGGGCATACAAACACAGTGTGTTTCGCATCATCAGTCTCTGGGCAGTACAGACATTGTGGGGTAGGTCTTTTTCCAATTCTAAACAGATAATGGCCGAACGAGCCATGCCCCGTCAACAGTTGTGTCGTATAAAAATCTACATTACCTATTCTATTACTAGTCCACATATTTATGTTGGGGATTAGTCGCCTGGTCCAATCCCCAACTCTAGAGTGTGTCCATGTATCCTGCCACTCTTGATCAATTAGCCGTTCAATCTCATCTTTGGACATACCCCTATATCTAAATGTTCTTTGTTTAATTTGTAAATCAATGGGTAGAACCTTCGTTAGTATACACAACGCATCGTATGACACTGTTCTGTATCCCGCGGCTACACGCAGTAAAGCAAGCCTGTGTACTCTTTTTAATTTTGTTTTGTTTCTCTGAATATTCATTGTATCTCCCCATATCGGGGCCGCATATAAAATTGCTGACGTGGTAGCCGCAGTTATCAGTCTCCCTATTACCATTTTCGGTGTACCATGGTTCTGGAAAAGAGTCCTCAATGCCTTAATCAACGGGGTGACCTTGTTACAAATCATCTCTACGTGTTTGCTAAATCTTAGGCTTTTATCCAAAAGAACCCCTAAATACTTTGCTTCTTTGACCTCCTTAATTCTCTCTCCTCTAATGTTTATATTGAGGTTTCTAATAGGTCTTCTACCTGAAAACACCAAACAACAAGATTTGTTAGGGGATATCTGTAGCATGCTTCCTACCAGCCATTCATCAATTATTCGTAACGCCTGATTTGCTTTATCCTCTAGGTTATTAACTTCTCTGTCTTCTACTAGGATAGCAATGTCATCAGCATATCCAACAACAAAAACCCCCTCGGGATAATCTAATCTAAAAATTTTGTCATAAAAAATATTCCACAGTATAGGCCCAAGGACTGATCCTTGTGGAACTCCTCCAAATATCTCAAATGTGGATTTTCCTTCTAACGTTTTAACCTCAATGAATCTATGGTAAAGGTAATTGATTAATCTGGTTGACTAGATAATCACTTATATTCATGGCTTGTAATGCTGCGATAATGGCTCTCCAAGGAATAGATCCAAAAGCATTTTTTATATCCAACATTATAATAAGTGGGATTTTCCTAGTTCGTCCTAACCTGTCTAACCTCAACCGAACCAAGAGTAAGTCCTTCAACATACTACTCACAACACCTAGCATCACCGAGGTATGGAATCAGGAAACAAACAATGCATTTTTCTTTGCCACAATAAGATCGGGTTTAGCCCCATTTTTTCCATCATGGTACATGATATTTATTTAAACTGATATTCGACAACAATTTTGTTCAGCATGGGTTTGTGATATGAGAAGTAAGAGACATAAAATATAATAAACAGCGATAGAGGTGCTCACGCCGTCGGCATCGTTCATTGAAATAGTCTGGCTCGCTCGGAACCGGACATTGGGGTACCAGTACGTGGCCCATAACCTCCCCTTTCCTACCATATTTTAAATTTACATTTCCGGCTGGCTTTTACGCGGGGTGAGGCTGACATATTGAATTTTTATACGTTTTACATGTTTGCTTTAATTTTTTACACATCAATATTATCCAAAATGCACTTAAATCGATCTATCTCGACAAACTCTAAACACAAACACACGAATCACTGCGCTATCAAGTCAAAGTCGTGAGCTACACTGAATGAAAATGAGCGAGAGCGCCAGTTTTAACCGATCTGCGCTGTGTTCCCTCCCCGCCAACCCGATCGCCAGTGACGCAAACTCAAAGTCGAGCTGACCATCTAAGTTATAAAATGACACCGTATTTATATCTCTGAGACTAATAGTTTGGGAGTTATTATGGCAGGACGATATAGATCTTTTCGTTACGCTAAAAATTTCTGTCTGGTACTCGTATGTTTCGGTATGATTTTAAAGACGTTTCACGTCAACAGAAAAAAATTATTTGGATTAATCTACCAATCAGCAGTATATGGCGTCAAGTTTTATAACCAATAGCGGATTCCGGTGGGGGGGCATGGGGGGTTATAGCCACCCGAAAGACCCGAAGGACATTTTGGAAATCCAGATGAAAAGAATTGAAAAATTTTACCAATACTGTATTGTCAAAATAACCAATTGCAATTCTGTAATTAATGTGAATAAATTATATGTTTTTTAATTGATATTTAAGACAGGCTGATGTCACTTGCTCTATGCAATTCATAACGACATGCAAATTGATATACATCATTTTATCGATCGGTATATTAAGATGAGTAATCATAGAGATGAATTTATTTTGTAAATAAATTATTGTATTCTTATGATTATTATTGTATGAAATAAAATGTGTAAAATTTTAGATTGTAGTGGATGAATTATATAAATATTGAAATAGATGACAAATAAAAATCAACTTAAATCTTCATCTTATTTTTTATCCATTTTATATTATTATATAATTCTGATTGTTTGCACGGTAGTTTAGATTAAAGTTGTTAGGATTATACAATCTAAGATTAAAGTTAATTTAGCCCTTGCAGTACCCGTGAGGGTCACTTTGAATAACTTACAGCTTAACTTTTATAAATCGGAATAAACTTGATGAAATTTTAGCAATTTTTTAATTTTACCGAAATCAAAAGATTTTTACATCAATAGTAATGATTGGTTAAACAATTTTTTTTGTTTGAAAATAGTTCAGAATATAGTATGTGTCCATTAAAAGTATATAAAATATTATGTACCTAACCCAATCAGAAAGGAGTAGGAAAATATGACCCCTTGACACCAATTGCCCTCCCCCACCCAAATTCGATTGCTGGTTCATAACAACGATAAAAGAAACGTGCAAAATTGGAGTACTTGTAGGTTATATTGTAAAAATCACATTTAAATTTATGGAATAAAACTTAATTAAACAATAAACATTAGTCTCTCTAATTTCTAAACAACCCTTGCAAATCCGATTGGAAAAATCAAAGGCATCTTCCTGGATCCGAAAACAATTAACACTACTTAGTGGTGATCAACCATTTTAAATTATAAATAAAAAATTTTATTTTTTTAATTCTTCTTTCTTCTTTAGCGAATCTGACTGACAAACATCAACAAATATTATTTTCTGGTACATCTAAGTTGCGTTTTCTAATTTACTATAAAATAGCTGTCGAATGTAATTTAATTTTAGAATATGGCTTATGAAATTAATTTGTTCTCTTTTTAATGATTTTTATTCTGTTTTGTTACATACTCAATTGTTTCCAATATTCTCATCAATTAATCTCTCTTTTCATATTATAAAATATAAAAATAAATGGTTAATCGGGGATGAATTTTTAATAACAAACTGTTTCTTAATAAATAAGTAGGGATGATTGAAAAATAAGTATACAGTACTTTATTGCAAGGGGTTTTTATTATTTTTTTTTTCGAAAAGGGCTTAACTCTGTTTGACAATACTTTATGAAAGAAAAGAAAGAAAGGGTGTATTTTGTGGTTGGTAATAAGAAAGAAAGGGTAGCTTGAACGTTGTGAGTTGTAGGGTTGATTGAAACGTACACACATGGCCTTTTTTCGTGTGATTAAAATTCGTCAAGGCTAATATTTCTCTTGTTATTATTACTTTTTTTTTCTTTTAAGAAGTTATGATTAATATTGTTGAATATTTTAAAACGCAATATGTATATCGGAACCGAGATGTGCTGTTTTATCTCATAAAAAGAGAGAAAGAGAATATGTGCATAAATTGAAAGGGCGTAGTAAATTTTGTATAGAAAAATGAAATGTAAAATAGAATATGATTGTATTGATAACGTTATTGAGAGGGGTTTTGGGTTGATGGGAGGGAGAGTGATTTTTGTATTTGGCGACATCTGCGCAAGGGCTCCCTCCTAAACACCCTCATCATCCAGATACTGTTCTCTTCCTACTCTAAAGTTATAAACCGACAGTCCAATCCCTCTATAATTTAAAATTATTATGACGTCATTTGGGTGGGTCATGGTTGTTCATACTAATCATTAAACTGATGTTTCAAAATCGTTTTTATTTGATACCTTTATTACTTTTCGCTCTTTAACACTGTTTTCCAGTATTATCTCTAAAACAGAATATCACCCGTTAATGAATATTCAAATAATCATAGAATTATGAAAACCGCAAAGTATTTTATATGAAATTTTGATAAAACAAACGAACACGGTAACTTGTAACAAATGATATAAATAATAATAATAACTTGTCTTAACTAGGAAATCTCATAACCCAATTTGTAAATATGATAAATTAACAAAAATTACTTTCCTGACTATATCGATATACAACGGGAAGGAATATAGATCGATAAAAAAAAATTGGTCTTTTTTTAAAGTTTTCTGCCTTTAAGGGACATTTAAAAAATATTTAACAAAAAAATAGCGTCTCGGTCTTTCATCCGGAGGTCCTAGGTTCGAATCCTTGTCAGACACGGTATTTCCGTGTTCCCAAATTTTTGAAATATTTTTAAATAAAAAAATAAAAAAAATTCTTAATTATGTTGATTGTTTTTCAATAAAAAGTAATTAAATAAAAAGGAGAACAAAACAAAAGAATGAAAGAATACTGGATGAATAAAAAGAATAATTCTGTTTGACTTTATATTTGCATGGTCCCTAGAGGACTAATCGAAAAAAAAAGAATTATTTTAGCATAAAAATACAAATAGGGCTTAAAATGATCGAATTGAAAAAAATAAATAACTTAACTTCCCCGCCGTAGCGGGAAAGTTATGCAGTTTTAATACATTACATATATATTTTTTTGTGCTAATCAGAAATAAAATTCGTACCAGAAATAGTAAATAATTAGATATTTGGATGAAGAGCTGAGTAACAGGTGCCTTGATCCTAGTCGCAAAACAAAACTAGCAAACAATTATGTCACAAAAAAAGTTGAGATTTTCCATTTATCTTTACGACAGGATGTTGAAATAAAGATTATCTATTAATGAGTGAAAAACAATTTTACTATTATTTCATCTAGCAAGATAGAAGAGTATATATAAAGTTGTCTTGTAACACAATGATAATTGTTTATCATTTTTCTTTCAACGATCTTCTCAAAGGTTTTTGTGACGCACCAAGTTCTGAAAGGGAACCTGGGACCTCTTAGGGGGTCTCTTTCTTAGAGGCAAGGCAAAGCGAAGATCGGAGTCCCGGGAAGGGTACCCCTCCTAGGGAAATTTGCCTCCTTAGAGGTAAAGGTAAGAAAAAGGTACATAGACCCGGCCAGTCAAGCGGTCGGCTATGAAAGCGTAGCTGGTTCTGGTTCGGATCGTTCAGCTGGTTAGATGTACAAATCCATCCTCCTAAGAGACCGCGTAGTGCACTACTGCGGGGCCCGTTCAAATTTTCAAACGTTTCAGCATTTTACCATAAAAAAAACCCTAATTTGAAAGTGATCTCGCAGAACGAACTACTACTGAATTAATGTCTAAAGACGTTTTTATTTGATGGTAGGTAAGATGCCTGTCTTTCTCAAGTATTTCTCAAACTACAGCCACGTTTTCCTCAGTCACAGACGAAGCTATCGATCTGACCTTGGAGTATCCTCAAGGTCAAAATTCTTTCGTTCTAACAAGGAAAATCGTACGATGAGGAAAATCTTCTCGAAGTACAGGATTCATGTCCTTCCTCTATACGTTAATTAACAAACATTTTACCCATATGCAAAATTACTCGATATTCAGTACTGCGGGGCCGTTCTTAGGAGGGTACGGAAAGTATGAAAAAAATTTCATCTAGTAGAAAATCAAGAATGCGGTAAAAGAAGACTCACCCACAAAGATGTACAATCTTTTATCGCTTAAATAAAAAAGCTCTCAAAAATATATGACAAGTGCTTAAATTTAGCGAGGGATTATGATGAAAATTAGTTTCATTGCCACTGAATAAATAATAATTTTTCCACAGTAATTTGTATCTTTCATTACTAAACGACTCTCGTATATTTAAATTTTAGGAAAAATATAAATAAAATTATTTAGTGTTATTCATACGTATCTCAATCACTAGAGTGAATCCTTTTTAAAGACCAGTCAATGTTATCATCCAAATAAACTGAACAAAAATTAAAAAAAATAAACAAAGGCAACAAATTAAGGAATATATATATTTATATATATACACACATACACAGTGGATATTTCGTTATTTTGTAAAGAGTACATCGAAATACGTTAAATTTTACATTACTTGTTACCATTATGTAATAGTTACATAAATGAATGTCGGTAATAACAAGTGTTACATTTCATTCATTGTTATATGAGAGGGGGAAATTAGTTCTGTTTGATGTGGGAGAATTGTGTAGAGGGAGGTTATGGAATACAAAGACAATATTACAATTTATTCTTTTATTATTGAAATAGTACAGTTAGGGTATTGAAAGTATGAATGAATATATACATATACATACATGTACACACAATAGAACTAAGTGTACTGAAAAAAGAAAGGTTATTCTACATCTGTCAGTTGACGTCACAGAATTATCCTATTTAAAAAAAATATAACCGGCAAAATAAATCCCTTCATTTGTAATCTTTAGTTTTTATTTTCCGCGGTTAACCAATTTTTAATATTCTATATTTAATGGTTCCCTTTCATTTATTTTTTTATTTTTTCTCTGCTAAAAAGAGGCCTTTTTTATTTTTAATTTCTGATCATTTATTATGACAATCAAATAATAACAATTATAAGGTGAACAAGTATGTAAGGTGCATTATGCATTTTTAAGTACACAGATTAGCCCACCGGGTTGGTCTAGTGGTGAACGCGTCTTCCCAAATCAACTGATTCGAAAGTCCAGAGTTCCAGCGTTCAAGTCCTAGTACAGTCAGTTATTTTTACACGGATTTGAATATTGGATCGTGGATACCGGTGTTCTTTGTTGGTATTAATAATAATAATAATTATGAAGCAAATATAAATTTATAATCAATATATTGAATCTAACATAATATTTAGTAAAAAAGTAGGATAAATTTTTTGGCTATTATTTTACAAAAAAAGCTGACAACACAAGTGTACTGTATGACTTTCCCGGAACACGGTTTTATGTGCGTGACGGGAAAGTCCTACACTGTGGACTGTTCTTGAACAACGTCTTACACAGAGAACTTAATTTATTATATTTATAATTTTATTTAAATATAATATTTTTTTGTTTATTTAATTCAATGATTCCAAATAAAGTGCGCGCGCATACCGTATTTAATTCGTGGGGGTGTAGCAGTACTAGCGGCGACAGTCGGCACTAACTAAACTAATTTCACAACTTACATAGAACAGTTTTCGCTTGTACGGTTGGCAGACTGGTATAGCCGTGAGGCTTAACGCAACAGTTTCCAAGTCAATCGGGAGATCGAGTTCGAAACCAATCCGAGTTAATTTTTCACAATTTAGATATTAATAATTTATTAAATTCTACCGCTCACCTGTGACGTCACAACATAGCACAGACGACTACAACAACATTTTTTTGGGGGTGGAGTTGTAGGACTTTCCCGTCACGCAGATAAATCCGCGTTCCGGGAAAGTCATACAGTACACTTGTGTTGTCAGCTTTTTTTGTAAAATAATAGCCAAAAAATTTATCCTACTTTTTTACTAAATATTATGTTAGATTCAATATATTGATTATAAATTTATATTTGCTTCATTAATATTATTATTATGGTAATATTTGTAATGATTTTTGCACTCACACTGTTTAATACTATCTACGACTGTACAATATCATCCTCAGTGACGAAAGTTTGTCACGTTAATTGATGATAGTTAAAGAATGGAAGAATTTCATGCTCACCTAGTGATAGACAAATTGGAATTGGTGACTGACGTCAAGAATAAGTCTTATCAATCTGAACGAGTTACTAAGTAGTGTTGGCCTGAGAAACATCCGTTTTACCATTCTCTATCAAACTTGTTAAAAAAATCAGATGTAGTTTTGAAATAGAAATTTTTAATGAAAAGTAATTATATTTTAATAATTTCTTCCAGTAAAATCGTACCATTACTACAAAATTTCTTAAAAACACAAAACGCGTTGGTTATAATTGCGTAAGCAATACACAACAATCCAAGTTTAAATTAGGTGGCAATTTTAGGAAAGTTGAAATAACTTTTCTGATATAAAAAAATCAACCATTTTTCTTTACCTAGTTCCCAAAAAGTTTATGAGTATATTAAAATATACAATAGATAAATGAATGTGTACCTGACCATTACCTAACCACCCCTTCATTTTTCGATCACTAAAAATCGTAGATTAAGTTCCATCGAAATTCTGAAATTTCTTAGAATCAGATTTCAGTAAAAGACAGAAAGTGGTTCCAATTAAAAGTAATAGATTAAGTCTGATAATTTACTCCAGCTGAATTTTCCCATTATCGCATCAACCCTAATAAAAGCTGTTAATGAAAATATAGTATTTTACGCGTTCTCGACAACGTGGGCCTCTTGAGGCCCAAGTAAACTTTCCTTGAAGATAGCATTGCAAATTTATGGCCCGCGCAAAGAATTAGTATTGGATAGCGAATGTTTCTAGAGGCCATATTCTTTCATTTATTAGTACGATTTGATTAACTGATTTACATCTTTACTGGAAAATAGACTGTATTTTATTTATAAAAATGCTGGAGTATAAGAGTTAAGAAATATAGAAATTAAAATAATTTTTATCAAAATTATTCTTAAAATTTTCAATAAAATTCTTTACCAGTTAATTTAGACGATCCGATTCGATACCCTGGAGAAAGTTTTTAATGATTCTAATGATTTAATCATAAAATTGACAGTGTTTTTTAATAAATTTCTACTTAATCTAAATACTTAATAAGTTTTTAATTAAATTAAAAACTAATTTATTAATTAAAAACTAGTTAATTTTCAAGTGAAAATATTTAGAAATTTATTTAATAAAATTAGTTTCCATCTATATATATATATTATATATCATTTGGTATATATATATATATATATATATATATATATATATGTAATATAATAATCTCATTTTGCAAAGTTTTTCGCGAGTAAGTATTTTGGATTTCTGTATTTTGTGTTTCACTCAGGATAAATAATTAGAATGTAGTTAAAATATGAAGTATGCTAATCGTAATAATTTTCTGATAATTGATCTGAAGCCATTATCATATAGATAAGTAAAATTTGCGTACTTACAGAATGTTTAAATTCTATAGATGAGTTTATTGATCCTATCTGTTTGAAACAGATTAAAAAATTCAGAAAATCGAAATAAAAATGTAAAAATTTCTGAAAATTGTGAAATGAAAATGTACATCATTGTTATTTTTAATAATTTTCTTTCCAGGAAGTATTTTTTTCTTAAATTAATAGAAAAAATTCCTTAACCCCTCTTGTTTTTTCTTACCAGCCAGATGATATTATATTATATAATATATTGGTATTATATTTTATTATATATTGTTATTTCTTGCAGTAATTTATATACGAGTAAAAATGTAAATGTTTGTTTGTTCAAAATATTAAATCTCCGAAAGTTCTTCACAGATTCTTTTAAAATTTATTTATTGATTTAATAATTACTAACCTCCGATTGTAAAAAAAAATACAATTAAAAAAGAATGTAATAAAAAAATATAAGTAATTTAATAAGCGTACAAGGAAGTCATGCGGTTTCCACATTTAGATTATTTTTGTGGATGACATTTGATTTAATGAAAGGAAAACATTTTTTTTAAATAAAGTTTTTAAACAGATTCCAATAACAGGGCTATGAAAAAAAATGTAATGGAAATTAAATACTGCTGGATGAATTTAAATAACAAATAAGCCATATTTCTTCAAGTGCATTGGTATTTAACTTTTTACTTCTTTCGATTCTTGACGTACATTGGATTGAAAAAAGGAAAAGAAAAAGAAAATTTTATAAAGCAGGATAAGTTGACAAGTAGTTTTACTTCGAGTAAAACAAACCCGTAATTAATTGCTTTGATTCTAGAAATCAAACTCCACTAGTACGATTTGTTCTAAAGTCGTTTAAAACAAGATGCAGATGTCTTTTATATTGTTAATTAAAACCGTCATTCTGTCTGGTTATATATTTTTTCACTTCGTATTAACGAATACCGTTAAGTTTTATTTTTAAAATAAGTCATTCAATATAAAGTCTTTTTATAAAAAAAAGTTTCGGTGAAAACTGAACACAAAATCTTTAAATACAGATTCGTTATTTTCAAATTTACTATTATGAAACATAGCGTTAAAATAAATTTTAGTCTTTCCATGTTTTTATAGTATATTACTTTATTAAAATAGTATATATTGAACCATAATAATATATTAAAAATAAGTGTATAATAAAACAAAAATTGGTAAATATGATCGGTTTAACATTGACAAATACAAAATCTAAAGTGAAGTTTCGTAGCGAATTTTCCGAAATATTTTACATAAAATCCGGACTGAGACAAGGCGACGGACTTTCGCCTTTATTATTTAATTGTGCCCTAGAATTTCTGATGAGCGAATGGTTTAAAATTAATCCAAAAAATATTCACATAGCATACAAAAGAGATAACTTAAATTTAAATTGCCTAGGATATGCCGACGACTTAGCTTTATTAGATAATAGTATCGCAGAAGCCAGAATAAAATAATAAGTATAGAAGAACTTGCGAAGAAAATTGGACTTAAAATTTCTTACGAAAAGACTAAAATGATGGCTATAGATCCTTTAGTTATTAATTCTGTGAATATTAACGGAAACAAAATAGAATTTGTAGAAAAATTTAAATATCTTGGAGAGATCATTATTTGTAATTGTAACGAAAAATAAAATTGGACTGAAAGACTTAATAAATTATTTAAAGTGCTACAAGTAACCACAAATACTTACAACAAAAAATCGCTCTCGATTAACATTAAAATTAGACTTGCTTAAAGTTGAACGCAGAATTCTTAGAACCTGCATAAACAAAAAATATAAACACGAAAATCAGTATAGATTATCGCCTGATAAATTTCTGTACGAAAACTTGGAATCCTTAATTGATACTATGAAAAAGAAGCGAATTTCTTTCTGTGTACACTTCTTAAGATTACCGCAGGATAGGATTACTAAGAGAATTATCGATCAATTTTGGTTTTTAAAAATTACAATTTTAGTTTATTTCAACATTATACTCGTAAGTTTACAAACGCACAAAATTTTATAAAAACAGCTTAAATTACTTACGAGGGTCATTCAGTAATTAGACAAAAATATATGTGGAGGCAAAACGGTTGGTAAAAAGGTTATGGTACTTTAAAAACAGTAAGTTGGTTCATTTGTGGACATTTTTTTACAGCGGTTTCAGTAAAATTATTTGGTTCATACCCGTCAATTCAGCACATTATCTTTGACGTCAATATTTTCCTAAACTTCTTACCATGTAACACCTTCTTTAGTGAAACAGACAGGTGGAAATCCGATGGGGCCAAGTTAGTACAGTATCGAGGAGGATAATAGCTGACTTTTTATCAGCTGTTGCAGTAAAATTATTTTCTTTATAACCTGAAAATTTTATTTTATTCCAACTAGCTCGAGTACCGTAAAAAATATGATCAAGTTAGGTTCTAAGAGAGTTAACAGTTCACGATAAGGAGACAAGACTTTACATTTGCACAAGCTAAATCAACGGTATCAGCAGGAAGGCGATCTTTCCACAATATTCTAACCTGAAATTCGACGTAGATAAACCGTTAGAAAATGAAATTAAAAGAAAGAACAGTGAGTGGATAAACACTTGTTAATTTTTCAGAAAAATCATGATGGCATCTTTTGAATGCAAAAGGACTGGGATTATTCAATTTTCTAAATGATCAACAAGCAATAATCAGCGCATATTACTGTGACATTTTTATCGACAAAGTGAAGGTATCAGCGTTTGTAAAACTCCCTGATATTAGCGAAAAGGCATAACTGTGCTTCATGATAACGCCTAGCCGCCCTCACTCAGGTAACTTGAGAAACCGTTGAAAAGTTGTACCAGAAGCACTATCTCACACCAGATAGAGCCGTTACTTGGTCGCATCTAATTTCTATTTGTTTGGTTCACACAAGGAGCCACTATATAGTAAAAAATTTAATGGAAGTGACAATATGAAAGAAAATGCACAAAATTGGCTCCGTCATTTTAACAAAGATTTATTTCCAGCAGGAATAAATAACCTGATTTAAAATTTGGATAAGTGTATTTTTGTTAATTGAAATTAAGTTTAAAAGTAAAAAAAGGCACACTGATTAAATAAATAATTTTAACTCTAAAAAAATTTGTATCTTTAAATAATAAATGACCTTCATATTATTCGATTACATATTTAAAATTAATAATTTTTTTTTTTAGGCACTCGTCTATAACAACACACTATTTATGTTTTCACCGAGATTGTCCTGTTAATTAGCTCAAAAGTCCTTTAGAAGAAAAAGTACCAGTATTTTTTAAATATGTTGTTATGCTTTTTAATAATTTAAAGAAAGATATACCTTATAGAAATAAAATTGTTCTTGATGGTAATTTTTACGGCGCTTTATAATTGCGGTTAATGTGTTTCTACATATTTATTTTTTAATCTGCGTACTTTCTTTTTTTCTTTTATTTGTTTAGCCACCGGTAATTACCGTTCAGATAATACTTTAGAGGATGATACGTATAAGTTTAAGTGAAGTGTAGTCTTGTACAGTCAGTTCCATCATTCCTGAGATGTGTGGTTAATCGAAACTTAATATTTTTGATAGATTTGATTGTAATGTTTTTTTCTCAGTGATATTGCTGATATTTTTTAATCATTAATAAATGTACCTAAGAGAAATATGACTGTAATTCGGCGAAATCTCAAGATATTGAGGGTGACCTTCTCTACGATTCAGCCTTTTGAACTTTTAAGTTAAAAATTTAATGGCAACAATGCCTCATATATAGAAGTAATCTGACCAAGTTTGGTCAAAATCGGTCCAGTAGTTCTAGATATAAAAGGTGATTTAGAGGCCAACACCGAACACACAAACGTACATACGAACGATAGTATCCGGAAAATTTCCATCCGAATTTTTGGGTTCCTTGGGTGTCAAAATCTCAAGATGAAGTGAAAACCCATATGCTTATATTTTATAATATACCCATATTACTTTACCATTATTTTACCATATTACTTTAACATACCCATATTAAACCGATTACCATATTTTCCCTTCTAGAGTTATAGCTCTGCTATAGCGCTATCTATACGGGAAAATAAAAATGTATGATATTATATTTCATTAAATTTTTTTGAGGTTTTATACTTGTCATAGATCTTCAAAAATTGGTACTGAAAAATCAGTTACAACCAATGATGTTATCAAAGATCTCCAATGATCCTGTCGTAGATCTTGTCATAGATTTTTAAAAAATGCAGATGGTAGAGCGTAGTGATCAAAAGTACTGATTGCACGTTCATTGTATTATTGTAGAACAAAATATACTTAAGTATTTTCTTTAAAACATTTTATTGCAAATATTTCTACAAATATCAGCAATATCAATGAGGAAAAAATTACAGTCAGTACCATCAAACCTATCAAAAATATTAAATAATAATATGAGGTTTATATTTTAAAAAAGGTACATGATTTATAGTTTATGAATTTTTTAAAGTTATAATTCATGAATTTTTACCAAACACATTGATTTTAATAGTTCATTTTTAATTCTATTTACTTCCTTGTACGAAGTAAAGAAAGTATTGTGATCGAGAAAAATTTCGGTTTTAAGATTTCAACGGAAATATCCACTTTGATCATCCCTAAATACATTTTGACTAGTTTCGGTGTGACGTCTGTACGTACGTATGTATCTCGCGTAACTCAAAAACGATTAGCCGAAGGATGTTAAAATTTTGGATTTAGAACAATTGTAACATCTAGTTGTACACCTCCCCTTTTGATTGCAATCGACTAGATCAAAAGTGTCCAAAAAAGCCCAAAATTAAAAAAAAAAAAATGGATTTGAAATTTTTCTTAACTGTAGTAATAAATCCTAATGAGAGCTTTTCAACATTATATTATAAGTGGCACTTATTTTCATTGGTTCCAGAGTTATAGCCAAATAAAATTTTAATTAATGAAATATTTGGTCTTACAAGGGAAGGCACATCGGTACGAATCATACTTCATCTTCTTTTCTTTATTTAAATATATTGATTTATTAATAATTATTTACCTCTGACTGTAAAAAAATTGTTACAATAAATATTAATTAAATAATAACAATAAAATAAAAAAATTCGAAAAAATATCAGAAGTTATTAGTGAAATAAAATTTTATGTACTTTTAAAAATATGTATGTATAATTTAACAGGCGTTCAAGGAAGTCACGTAGTGTCCACAACAGATTTTATTTTTTTTGGGTAGTTTTTTCCGTAGCTCACAGAGTTGGTGTACTGCTGAACGCGTCTTCCCAAATCAGCTGATTTGGAAATCGACAGTTCCAGCGTTCAAGTCCTAGTAAAATGAGTTATTTTTTTACGGATTTGAATATTAGATCGTGGATACCGGCGTTCTTTGTTGGTTGGGTTTCAATTAACTACACATCTCAGGAAGGATCGGAGTGAGACTGTACAAGACTAGACTTCATGTACATTTATACATATCATCCTCATTCATCCCTGAAGTAATATCTGAACGGTAATTACCGGATTCTAAATAGGAAAAAAGAAGAAGGTAGTTCTTCCCATGAACCAGTTATAAGTTTTCCTTAATATAATCAGGAAGATAACAATTATTTCATTTTACATTATTGTGTATATCTGTTTTAGTGTTGTGTTAAGAACTTAACACCCTCCTTGTAGTAGTAATTGTGATATGTCTAATGATAGACTATGCATTCTGAAACATATCACTATAATAAATGATTCATTAAAATCAAAAAAAACAAACGTATTAAGTTTTCAATTTACTAATAAGATTATACCATAAACTAAAATATTTATCTAATATATTTTTATTAAAATTTTCAAACTTATTATCATTAGGGAAAACTGCATCAGTAAAGGGTTTTGAGCTGTAGAAATATTCTAAACTGGGAATTTTTTTAAAAGTGTTCTCTCTTTTTTTCTGTAATTATTATTGGATGTACCACTCTACTGGAAATTGTTAAAAAGTTTAATAAATTACTGAGTCGTTTAAAAAGTTTTCCCAGCAATCTATTTATAATAAAATTAAAGGTGTTCTTTCACAGGAAAAATATTACTTTGATGATGAATTTTTTCATAAAATTAATTTAAAAATCCAGGATGTTCTGCATCCTGTTTAACTTAAAAAAAATTAGTTTGAATAATTTTCTTTAACGCCTTCTGAATTTATAATTATCGTGTAGTTATTTTTTATGTTTAGTGTCTTCCTGTATTTACCTCAACATTTTACTTTCCCGTCTAGATAGCGCTATAGTTCAAGATTTTGTTGGCCTCTAAACCACCTTATATCTCTAAAACTACTTGGACAATTTTGACCAAACTTGGTCAGATTATTTCTATATACTGATTTCATTAAATTTTCAAATTAAAAGGTCAAGGAGGTGAGGCTGTAGAGCAAGGTCACCCTCAGTATCTCGAGATTTCTCCTAATTAAGGTCATATTTCTTTAGGTACGTTTGTTAATGATTAAAAATTAACAATATCTGCAAAAAAAATTGTTTGAAAAATCGCATCTCTACCAAAAAAAAATGCCCTAAACTACTGCTATATTGTGACGTCACAGGTGAACGGTAGAATTAAATAAATGAATAATATGTAAAGCGTAAAAAAACGTAACTCGGTCTGGTTGGGTCTCGAAATCGATCGCTCGGTTGACTTGATACCTAGTGCGTTAAGCCTCCCGGCTACACCAGTCTGCCGACCGTACAAACGAAATTTGTTCTATGGAAGTTGTGAAATTATATTATTTTAATTAGTGCTGACCGTCACCGCTTGTACCGTCACACCCACGTGAATTAATTACGGTATGCGATGCGCGCGCACTTTTTTTAGAATCATTTAATTAAATAAACCAAAATATTATTATATTTTAATAAAATGATAAATACTTTAAATTAAGTTTTTGTAATGCCGTGCGTCAGAAAAAAGTGACAGTCGTAGGACATTTCCGGGACGCGGTTTTAGCCGCGTGACGGGAATTTCCTACAACTGTATTGTCAAATTTTTTTTACATGTATTTATATTTTAATCAATTAATATGGATTTTAATCACATCTATTTTTTATTTTATAATAAACTGTGTATTTTGTGATGGTCTGGTCGAGGCTTTGTCACAGTTTTCCTTGATCTATCCTAGCACATGCTGGGGCAGTGTTTTTTGCCTTGGAGAACAACATATATTTAATTATTTTTATAATGTATTATAAACCTATCAAAATAAAAAAATGTTTTATGTAGATTTTGTAGCAATGATATATTCACTCATTGAAATACAAATTCCATTAATTCTGCAATTGCAGAGGGGGGAAAATTTTAAATTCGCGCTATGTAAAATTACTAGTCGGCCTGCACATAAATTTACATCTAGGTCTGCTTTTCTGATTTTTAAAATATTTTTGTTTTTTCTTTGCTTAAATTAGTAGGTTATTAAGTAATATAGTTGAAAATTATAAATATATATGAATTTACTTTGTGTGTGTGTATGCGCGCGCACACACACACGCGCGCTATATCTACTGAAATATCACTTTATCATTTAGTTAAGAAAAACAAAAAAATGAAAGTTCAAAATTCTATGTGTTTAATGAACTTGCAAAAAAAAAAGTGTTGCAGACTATGATAATTTCTATATCAAACAGATTTCAACTGAACCCCTATCAGAATTCTATATCTATATGTTGGCAACTGCAGTATCACTTTTAACATTGGTTAGGTGCACACAGAATTTAACCCACCGGGTTGGTCTAGTAGTGAACGCGTCTTCCCAAATCAGCAGATTTGGATCTCAAGAATTTCAGCATTCAAATCCTAGTAAAGACAGTTATTTTTATATGGATTTGAATACTAGATTGTGGATACCGGTGTTCTTTGATGGTTGGGTTTTTAATTAACCACACATCTCACAAACGGTCGAATTGAGACTGTACAAGACTACACTTATACATATCCTCATTCATCCTCTGAAGTAATACCTGAACGGTAACTCCCAGAGGGAAAAAGAAAGGAAAGAAGGTACACACAGAAAGATTTACCTGCAACTTTGTCCAATATGTCAGTAAACGTAAAGAAAAACATCTTCATTACTGTTCTAATTACAGAAATGAACAATAAACATTGAAAAACAATTGGTGCATGAATACAGGCATCAAAAAATAAAAATAAAACAAAAAAATTAAGATTTAATTAATGATCTATCTGTTACAATTAAAGAAATCTGTTGGTTAGTGTTCTCAAGCAAAAAGGATGAGTGATATTTTGTTAGGAGATCATTTGTAAGTTGTCACACATGTACAGAAACTTGTAAATCCTTGAAAGTTATTCCACACCAGTTACATACATCTGTTGCCAGGTACTTTTCAATACTTATATTATTATATAGCACTGTTTATTTTATATGACTTCATATATCATTTTTACAATGTGATAAAAAGTTACTTTTGTTGTGTATTTATTTTTAGTATTGTTTTTATTTTATAGTTATATTTCATGAATAGTTATAAATTTATTAGTAAAATGGAATCAGAAGATTTGTAAGCAGTTTTATAGAAACAGTTTATCAAAACATCCACAGCTTTGTAGAACAACAGTTCAGATTATTTAAATTGAAATCAAAAAACTAAGTCGTAAGAAAAGATAATTGATTTAGTAAGCGATACTGATAAAGTCCTTGTAAAAAGAAATTCAAAATCTGCATTCAACCTTTCGGAAGGGATAAAAAATTCACGCACAGTTATGTGTAAGAAGACTGCAAAAAAAATAAAAACATGCCAACAATACATATCACAGATAAAGAAAACATCAACATTCCAATTTGTAGCATCATAACAAACCACACTTCTAACTTGTCACATTAAATTGCTATTATTGCTATCAAGTCTTACATGTATATATTTATTTTCGTATTTATTAACTTTTTAAAGGGAGAGAACTGTGCATCTTCCACTGCATGATTCAAGATTATCTGGTTAGTAACAAAAATTGGTGATGATAATAGTAGCTAGAAAGACATCTACATTCAATGGAATACAGGAACAGAAAGATAAAACATAATTTTTTTTTTGTCTTCAGTCATTTGACTGGTTTGATGGAGCTCTCCAAGATTCCCTATCTAGTGCTAGTTTTTCGGTATACCCCTACATCCTACATCCATAACAATTTGTTTTACATATTCCAAACATGGCCTGCCTACACAATCTTTTCCTTCTACCTGTCCCTCCAATATTAAAGCGACTATTCCAGGATGCCTTAATATGTGGCCTATAAGTCTGTCTCTTCATTTTGCTATATTTTTCCAAATGCTTCTTTCTTCTTCAATTTGCTGCAACACCTCTTCATTTATCACTTTATCCACTCATCTGATTTTTAACATTCTCCTTACATAGTTCCTGCGTAGGACTTCATCCATGCCATTCATTGTTTCTTCTAAATCCTTTTTACTCTCAGCTAGAATTACTATATCATTAGCAAATCATATTATCTTTATCTTTTCACCTTGTACTGTTACTCCAAATCTAAATTGTTCTTTAACATCATTAACTGTTAGTTCCACGTAAAGATTAAAAAGTAACGGGGATAGGGAACATCCTTGTCTATCCCCGTTACTTTTAAAAGATAGATTAAAAGATAAAACATAACTATTTCCTAAATTTGTTACTGTTCTTATTCTTGTTGTGTGTTGTTGAAACACAGTTCAAGCAGTTGTGTTTAGATACATTAAAGATGAGGGTACACAATTCTAAATTGTTATTTTAATTTATATTCATCTCTCTTAGCAAAATAATACATTATCCAATTAAATTCGCCAATACACTTATTTATTTTTAATTTTAAAAATCAATAATAGAACAAAAAATGTAATTATTTTTAACAACAAAAGTTTTATTATCTGATTCACTAGGACTATGAATGAGTAGAAGTATTTAACATGGACCTTGTTGTCCGATGTTTTTGGTGACCTGATCTTATACTAGAAGTGATCAATATTACTAAATTTATACAAACTTATCTTTTTCTGGAGATAAACACAGGTTTCCTGATATTCTCCAAATGTATTCCATTTTATCAAAAATGCGGCTTGATATTCAATTAAATGACAACTTTATATCTGTACTATAACCAGAGGATAAAAGTGAGGTTAGGAGATGAAAAAACAGGAAGACAGGAATTTGAATGGGAATGTGACAGTGATGCTGCATGTCACCAACACTGTTCATCTGTAATAAACACAGTTTATCTGTTTATTTTTTTTTATTTGAAAGGAAAAGTAAATGCTGTTTGAATGTGAAAAGAGGAATATAGATCGATAGATCGAGGAAAGAACAACAGAATAAATATGTTTTGCTGATGACGTATTGGTACTGGTGGAGAGTCCAAGTAAATTTGGTTGTTTTCGATTTTTAGAAATTCATTAACCGAGATGTGGATCTCCAGAGACGCAAAATTTTAGAAAGTTGGATAAATTGGTTTTCTTTGATACTTCAGAAACTTAGAATTAATTTTTTGCTATCCTTCCTGTCCTCAGCGTGGAACTCATTGCTGTTTATCATGCATAGGCAATTTTTTTTCAGAAACAAGTTGTTTTATCAGGTAGCTTACAATTTAATGATACTCAACAGAAAGATCACAAATTCTGAAAAAGGACCATTTAGTTTTTGAAAAAACTCTCATTAGGAAACTTTCAATGGAAACCAACCACATTTACTTATTCACATTTATCTTATTCCCTATCATTTCTATAAATGGTAGGATTCTTATTGTATGTTTGATTTGCTTTTGAACTTTGATTTTGTATTTCTAAGTATTTTTCATGATTTCAACATTTTTAAAATTTTGTTTGTATTTCCTAATGTAATAATACCGATATTAACAAAGCTTGAAGAATATTTTATGTTAACTAACCTAAGATTAGTTGGTATAGTATTCCTAGTAAACATTATTATATTGTCAATTATTATTTAATTCATCTCATTTCCTTGTTAAAATGCATGTAGATGTCCAAAACATACTCAGAAATAAAATTGAATAAGTGTTATATTTTATTTAAAAAATGTTTACATTACAAAAAATCTTAGATGTTTAAATTTTCTAACCTTGTTTTCTAGTCTACCAACACTATACGTTTGCAAGATTCAGCCACAGTTAACGTCAAAACATCTTCATTTCACATATATATAAATATAATTAGTTAGATTGTACAAAGTTGTACAACCTAACTTTATTTACTGTTTCCATTTTTATCTGTAAAAATGACCAAATCTCTCAAAATATTATAGGCAGAATAAGTAATGTTGTATTATATTTTATGAAGAATGAGGAAGCCTAATTCCCAATAAGCACATCAGGTATAAGGCTTATTGAACATTCTCAATGTGTAGAAAACAGTATCTTTAGATAGGCGCAAGTACCAAGAATGTACTGGATTTACATGTCCTATTATACTCAATATGATTTGATGCTGTCAGCCTACACCTACAGAACTGAAACTAGAGAATAAAGGGATCAAGAATAAGAAAGAAGATAAGGTAGTATGAAATGTTCATATACCCTTGAAACAATTTCTGACAAGTAAAATAAATTCACTCACAAGAAAGCTAAATTCTCTTCGTCAGCATGTAACTATCTAGCATACAGTCTCTCAGCAGATTGGCAATTTTTAATTAGGTGGTAGTAGAACGTTACTGATTCATGATGTAAGGACTCGTGAATATTTTTTTTAACAAAACTTTATTTACTATAGAAATTGAAAATTTTTTTTTAGAAATCTGTGAACATTTCAGATTGTTATTTCTTTAGAATCTTGAATACAAGGTATATGATTCCTAATAGAATAACTTTGTTTATCCCCAGAATTATGTGCAAAGATGCAATTGAGATATAAATCATTACTAAAAAAAAATACTCTTCCAGTGATAATCTTCACTGGAAGAATATATTCATAATTATTTTAAAAGAATAATTTAATATGACTATATATTTGATATTTAGTTTTCGATCATATTATTCTCAAATAAAAAATTGTTATAGATAAAAGTAACACATCATTCCCATCAAATTACAGGTAAAACAAAAAAAAGTATGAAACTTATTAATTTAACTGCTAAACATGGTTCCAATCGAGAAACAGTCATTAAAGACTGTTTTAAAGAATTAAAGGAAACTTAATGGCCGACTACACAGTCTGTTAAAGTGAAAAATATCACTCGTTTATTATGTTGATTCTATTCCTCAATTAGCGATTACTATGTCTTATGGACGGATTAGAATTCAAATCTACAAATATATATATATATATATTTTCTAACACAGTGTTCATTTCAGGAATGCAACAAATGGGATTACTAATCTAGAAATGTTACTGATAACTAAACATAGAAATTTTCCTCGATTTACGCATTTTGCATGCGTAAAATACATCCTACTGATACATTTCAAATCTCTATTATCTTTCCCAATAAGGCTGCAAACTTCATTTTTTTAAATAAAATTCCCTGATTTTTATAACTTTGTCAGGTACAAAGTTTATTGGATATACAGTAAATTGAATGACAATACTGAGGAAAAACAGTATGGGTTTAAAAGAGGTGTTGGGACAAGGGACTCTACTAATAGTAATAGGTGAGAGTTAAATGGAAAGGAGGCGGAAAATGTATATTGTTCTCGTTGACCTAGAAAACGCAATTGACAAAATTAAATGGGATAAGTTACTGTTAATTTTGGAAAAGAAGGGGAGTTGATTAGAAAGAAAGGTTACTAATAAAAACTCTACAACCAGAGGATAAAAGGGAGGGTAGGAGATGAAATAACGAAGACAGGAATTTGAATGGAAGTGTGCCAGGGATGCTGCATGTCACCAACACTGTTCATCTGTAATTAACACTGTTTATCTGTTTATTTTTTTTATCAGGAAGAAACAATTAAATGCTGTTTGAATGGGAAAAGAGGAATATAGATTGGGGAAAGAAGAATAAAATGAATATGTTTTGCTAATGTCATGGTGATACTGGTGGAGAGCCCAAGTAAACTAAATGAAATCCTTGATGACTTAAATGAAGCTTGTAAAAGTCAGAGTATGAGGATAAACAAAAAGAAGTGAAAATGTATGGTGTTAGGTGGGAAAGAAGATAATATATAAGAATAAAATTATTGGTTTGCTTGGCATTTCTCCCGCTACTACCCCATTCGGTCACCCTAAAGCATAAGACCTAATGTCTGTGCCACAAACGGCTACTGAGGCTCAAAACAGTTAAACGACCAGTGTCCTAATTAGCTCCTAGAGCTTACCTAACAGTATGAGCAAACTAAGTACAGTGCCATACACCACCAGCTTACATGTCCCAACCGCTCACTTGTCATATATTATTAAAATGGGTAGGCGCATCCCATCAACTACTAAAAATAAATATGACGTCTATAAATTAAAATTTATTCGTCTAGACAGCAATTCACTGTTATGCCTAAGTTGATGAATGCCAGCAAGTACCTGTACACCATATTAAATCACTTAGAGCCTTAATTGCTTGGTGGTCAGACATATATTTCTAGGTTAGCTTCCCACAGCAGTGCGGTAGGAGTCTTTCCCTTAAGTAAACTGCTTATGTTGGATGAACAAACCAACAGCATCAAGGAACTCCCACATGGTCTGACAATGTGGCAATCTGGATGACCTTCTAAGTTCCAAGGTGGTATAGTCTCTGCCCCCCCTGCAAGGGCAGGGCAGTCAAACATCAGTTACATATAAAAGCATATTTACTTTATATATATATATATATATAAGTGCCATGTTAATTGTATAATTGGATACCAGAAGGAGATGTGGAAGACCTCAAAAGAAATGAACACACATTTATGAAGAATATATAGGGAAATCAATATTTTGCTGGTTGGAGATTGGAAAGCTGTAGCATTTAAGAAGTCGTTGAAAAACTGAAGATGATGCAGTTAAACAAACGAATAAATAAAAAATACATACAGGTAAAATTTCTAATAGAGTCCAAACACCTCTCCTGTTAATAATTGAAACTCTCACTCTCTCTCACCACACACACACACACACACACACACACACACACACACACACACACACACACACACACACACACACACACACACACACACACACACACACACACACACACACACCACAGTCATCTGAATTAAACAAAACAGAACAAAAATTAATTCAATCAATTTTCCTAACAAAACACAATCTACGAAATTAAATTTTATAACTAATGGTTAAGGAGTTTTTGAACTAAAAAGCTAAAATAATACTAACGCATGCTCTAAGAATTATTATCCAAATAAATTACGATTCGTACTTTTGATCCTAAAGGTTTTCTGTTCACTTCTTTGTAAGCCTTGCATTTTTTTAATATGTTAATATTAAACATAAAAATTTATGGTAACATTAAAATGTAATAAACATATTGGCATATGTAACTTATTATTTAATAGGTTAATATTATTGTAATGTAATTAGTCAGCAAATGTTACACCATTAATATTGACAAATTAAATGTAAAAGTAAGACGTGTTTGTATCGATTTATTGCTTCCGATAAATAGATAAATGTTTAATTAATAAATAAAAACAAAACTGTTAAATTTTTACTACTTACTTGTATTCCGTTCAATTTTTTTCAATGAAACTTATTTGTTCTTATATTCACAACGTTATCCTACAGAATAGAAAAAGCAAATTAAACTTTTATATTCACAGAACAACTAACAAATCCGCGTATGCGAACAGACAATAGAAAGAAACTAACCAATCAATCAGACGCTTAGATGAAGTAACCTGCGTATAGACGGAATAATTCGATACGGACGCCGCGGCGCATCAAATGCCACTGCACAAATAACTACAGCAAACAGATACAGGTTGTTTGCCACACTTCTTTAAAAATCGTAGCGCATCATCAGTTATACAATTATATAAAGAATTAACGTCATGATTATTTCTTCTTTCATTTTAAATATTTACAAATAACTTATTGAAAGTCATCTTACGTTTTCTAATCAATTAATAAAATTAATTAAATTTTAAAAATTATGAAAAGTTTTAAAGAGAATCTAGATTTTAAAATTTTAAAAGCCTTTAAATTTTAATGAAAAAATCTGATGTGGATACCAGATGATTTCCTTGTACGCCTATTAAATTACATATACACATTTTTTGCTACTAAAAATTTTCTTAGCATTTTATATTACTTTATATATTAATTTTGTTTCCCGTCGCTCAAGTAGATATGTGGTATAAATAATTAGAATGTGTCTGATCCGTAACTATGCCTATGCCCACATCGGTTGGAATCCGACTTCATATTATTTAAACAATTTTTTTTAATTTAAATATATTGATTTATTAATAACTAGCAGACTCGGCAATGCTTCGCTATTGATAGATTTGAATATATATATATATATATATGGATTAAATGAGCACAATTGAAAGTTTGATGATACATTATCAAAATGAACATTACGGAACTTCAAAAAATGTAACCTTTCCTTTTCCTTTACCATTTCTCCTATTTCCCCTTTTCTCTTTTTTCCTTCCATTTTCTTATTTTAATTTTTACCGTATTCGCTTTCCCAATCCCCTTTCTCTTTCTCACTCCCTTCTTCATCACTTTCCTTTCTTTCCCACATTTCTTTTATTTCCCTTTCACCTTTTTATTTTTTCTCCTTTCCATTTCCTTTTCCCGGTTTTCCCTGTTTTCCTACTCTTCTATTTTCCATATTCCCCCTCTTCCCTTTTTACCTTTTTTCTTTTTACTGTAATCGATTTTGCCCTTTCCCCCCGCGCGTAAATCGGTCCAGTTTTTTAGGTTATCGCGGACACACATATCGGAAACATTGAAATGGAATCGTAAAATATTTAGTATAGCGTTTGTTGGATCCAGTGCTGGTCAAATGGATATTTTTGTTGAAATCTGAAAACCAAAATTTTTCGCGATCACAATACTTCTTTTACTTCGTACAAGGAAGTTAAAAAGGTTGTCTTTCGTTACTCCTTTCGCCATTTATTTTGTACGTATCTCTTCTGATTTAGCATTTCGGGGAAAATATTTTAAAAAATTCTAAGGTTGTTATATTAATTTGTTTTTTAATTAATAGAAAATGTGCAAAAAATATCCAATTTTTATTTTTTTAAAAATGCAAATTTAAATGATTTAATACAAAGTAATGAAGACTAAAACGAGATAATAATATTTGAAACATTGAATACATATATAATTGTGAATAAATATTTGCTACGTAGGCCAAAAAGCGGGAATATCTTATAGAACTGGTTGAAACATATTGCGATCATTCGTGTTCACTTTTTTCCGCCATAAGAATTTGCCTAAGTAAATCTCTAGACATTTTGTTGCTATGCCTGATTTACGGTAGTTTAATTTTTGGTTACCTCCCTATAGTCGTTCAATATTTTGAGTATGCGCCCCCCCCCCCCATAAGTTGACCAATTAAATTCTCCGAACGGTTCACAATATTGTACATATAATTCAACTACATATATCATTCAAATTACATATATCATTGTATACAGCCCAGGGATCAGAAATTATTATTTTACCCGAAGCAATTTGCTCTCCTACAATCGACAACAACATATCTACAGAACGGTTATCTACTGACAACATGAAACATTTCCTCGTTCCGCAATATAAACCCTTCGTACAAATATCCCTCAAGAGGGATTCTGCCGACGTTATTTTCCACCTTATGAATATATATACTGGTCGATCTCTACTGTCAGACTCAGGCCACCGATTACACGATTTGATTTTAAAAGTTTCTCGGCGAACACTTCCGATAGATAACTTCTCCAATCAACAGCTGTGTTGTGGTCGATTCGCGTTCACGAAAGGCCTCAATCGTAATCTCATAGTTCTATAAATAAATAAATAAACAGTAAAATTTTATTAAGGTTTGGTTCAGAGTCGTGCAACCTTATTGTTAATTTTTACGTTATTAAAAGACCGTTAATTTACTTTAAAAGGAATCATTAAGTTTGAAACTTTTATTTTCAAACTTTTCAAAATAAAAAACACAACTACTGGAACACGCAACTTCTAATAAAAAAAAAACACAAACAGTTTTCATCTAATTTTTCCTTATTTTTCATACTATAAAGAAAGAAACCTGGGCCAAAATAATTCCAAATACTGTTTGTAATTGTAAGCGTTTGACTTTATCTTTTTTCTTTTGTATCTTATTGGTTATACGACCTACTTGTTCTAGTTAACGTATTCTTCTATTGATTGACTTCAACTTTTTTTTTTTACATTATTTAAATTTTAATTATGGATGTTAAAATTTCTTGGAGATTATAACGATTATTTTTGCTTCAACATGAAATAATAACTGTGTTTGGGCCATCGAAATAAATGGTATATTTTTTTGTAAAATACTTTACTTATAAGTAATCAGTTTCATTAAATGAAAATTTGAGTCATAGCAGAATTCGTGGTCGTATAACAAATAACACCTCTGTTTTTGTTTTAGTATAATTATTCTATTTACCTACTGAAAGAGGATATTGTATTATTCCTTCCAGAAAAAGATACATTAATTAATATATATTAACACTATCTTTCCCATTTTTCGTACGATTTTAGTATCTTTCTCTGATAGTCATGATGTTCATTATGAAGCTAGTCCCAGTGGTAAACCGAGTACAGATGTACCATGTGTAAGGTATCACCTACTTTGAAGCAGTTATTTTACAGAAACTAATTTAAAAAAAAAGAATTATTCATTTTACTTCATTACACTTCTATTGATATGGTGATAGAAATATAATGAAGTAAAAATATTAATTTATGTGTCTTTAATGAATATCATTAATATCTTAACCCCCAAGTGGACTACGGCTTCGACCTTAGCTTAAAACAGCGTTTCTCAACCTTTCAGTATTTGAACCCAAATTTCAATCATAATTTTCATCGCATCCTCCCGCCAAACAATAGCAATGTATACAATAATAATGTGTTTTGATTATTTTGACGCTAAAACTACACTATGACCTTAATTATTTTTTAAATTGTATTCCTAACTGTTTTTTTTTTAAACTAACACGGCAAGTTATTTAAAAAATCAGCTGATTTTCGAAATCTAGAGTTCTAAGTTATTTTAGACGGCAAGCTATTTTAGCAAAAAAAAAAAACAAATTAACTGAGATGAGATTTCTGTTTTCAGTTCAGAACTTAAAAAAAAGAGAATTTCAGATAAGTAAATCAGGAAGAAACATATCATGCTCTCTAAATGAGAAGATTTTAATGTTCAGGAAGCAATGAAGACAACTTAAAAGAATGGATACCTTCAAATTCTGGGTACCGACAGGGTATATATAACTAGTGGAAGAAAACATTTTGGATGATCAAGGAAAAATTGAAGATAATTTCATCTTGTATGACCTGAACAGTTAGTATGCGTGAACCTTGCTGGGAAAATATAATGAAGACAAAAACAAAAATATTCGTATAACGATTTTGCTTTAAAATGTTATATATACTGCAACAGAAATTGATAGCTACAAGAGAACAGGTATACGATTCGATAAGAATTATTACTCTTTAGTGAACTATGTAGCATGATGAAGAATCCAGTGACTGTATACTGATTTTATCATCTAGAACTATCAGCTAAAAATTCATCAAGTTTACAATTTTTGTATTTTTTTTTTACACGACTACCCAAAAATGAGTGTAATGTTTTTGGGGTATGTGGATGTATGTAGTATATTCCCGGATGTTAGAGAATTGAGAGCGGTTAAGTGGGTTTCTCTCAATCGGAACATAACACAATTTCTATCGGGAATTGTGCATTTAGGGACAGTTTGCTTAAGTTTGGTTTGGTCGATCGGGCCATTGCCCGGATTGTGGAGTTGATGACACTGCAGACCATGTCTTTTATTTTTGTCCCCGATACGAGGCTAAACGTACCAGAGACGCTAGGGGACTCGAGAGAGTAAATTCCTTTTTGGATCTGCGGGTCGACTGGAAGACCCATAGAGAATGGGTCATACACTCAGCTGAGAGTGTATGAGTAGAGTAGTACCCCGGGTTGTTAGAGTAGCGCCTGGACAGTTAGATTGGCCCGGAGGTAGGCGCATTGGCATCGCACCTAGGTAGGTTAGAAGTATATATATCCATGCAGCCATGAGATGTAGCGTCATCTCGACGATGGTAGTTATAGGTAATGAAGTAAATGTCACGCGGGACTCTACGATGGACCTGAGTGAGAGGCGGTCTGTCCACCTCTCCCTGGTAAACCAGACTGGAGTCTGTAGTTGTAATCCAATTGAAGGCTTAGATCAGAAAGAGCTGAGAAAATTAAGGGAAATAGGAATAAATTCCGTTTTTGCGATCAACATTTCTAGTGATATAATCACTGAAATATCTGATATCATTGAAAAATCACTGATATAAATGTCTACCGAGGCATTTTTTACATCGGTGGCATCCCAACCGAGGCCTGGCTTATTACTGTGAGGTGTAACAGTTAGAAGGTCTGAAGACGACTCCCGTTACGGCTAGCCAATTACGGCTAGGAACGGAGGGAGCTGGAATGGCGACCGGAATCGTCACAAGGTGGGTGGGTGTCTTCCCCTACAGGGGTTTAGAGGATGTGTGTATGTATGTTTGTTTGTTGTTTGTTTCACCGTAGCAGCTCAACGGCCGAACCGATTTAGATATATGACCCCGCGTTGGAATCCTTACATTACGGGGAATGTCATAGCCTATAGATATATTAATATGTGTATGTTTAACTGTAAATACAAGGCCAAAAAATTTCATATACACGTTTCTAAATTGATAATCAATACTATTTTCAGTATCCATTTATTTGTATCTAAAATAGTTGTCTAAAATAGTTTTTAAGATCTGCTACGATTTTAAATGAATGTAAAAATTACAGTAGTAAAATTTATTGATATATTTTACTGTTATTTACTGTTTATAAACTTTTAAGAAAATATTTTATGATTTTCTGACAGGCAGTATGTTTCGATCATGTAAGTATGTTCTTTATCGCTAAATATTAACTAATAATCCCTTTCTTTTATTACACGACTCTCCAGAAAGGAGTGTAATTTAGAGTGTATGTTTGTTCCACCGTAGCAGCTCAACTGCTGAACCGAATTAGATGTATGGCTCCACGTTGGAATGCTTACGTTACCGGGAGTGTCATAGGCTATATTAATTTAAAGAACTTGATCAACCTAAGTAAAGAACAATAAATAAAGTAGGATGATACTTACCTTATTTTATCATACGTACAAAAACGTTTTCGTGAATTTCTCGCATCCTCAGTTGTAATCGATTTTTTTTTTTAAATTGCTCACATCAAATTATATGTTACACATAGACATTATCAAGAATAATACCAATTTTTCTCTTTTTTATAAAATACAATAAAAATTTTGTTAATTTTTTTTATATAAATGATAAAAATCAATAATTTAAAGTTAAAAATTGAAATTAAAATTAAATATTTTTTAACATTTAAAAAAACTATTTTAATATACTAACATGTTTAAAAAAATTTTATTATTCTCGATAATATTTATCTGAAATATGTAATTTGACGTGAATAATTTTAAAAAATGGATTATAACTGAGTGAGCGAGAAATTCGTGAAAACGTTTGTGTATATATGATAAAATAAGCTAAGTGTCAGTCTATTTTATTTATTGTACTTAGGTTGATTAAGTTCTTTAAATTTGTATACTAGTACAGACGGATATGATTCTTAAAATAATTGACTTTAGAAAAATATCTATATATATATATATATATATATATATATACATATATATATTTATATAAATATATATGTAGTAGTACAGATTTACCGGTTGTAGCACAAACTTTAATGAATTGACTTAATGAACCGTGAACTGTGAGCCTCTATCACTATTTGAGCTGGGTTTGAACGTAATAATTCGAATAAATCGAATGAATAATATTACAAAACCAAAAGAATTAAATTTACGTTCAATAAAATAAACTAATATTAAATAAATTTTAAAAAAAATTCTGTTTAATAAAAATTTCTATTTAATAATAATGGACTCAGTTCCCCATAGGAATATGGGGAACTGAGTATGAGGCTAAACTGGTGAAGTAATACAAATAACGCGTCTGAGGCTAGAACAATAATCATCATCATCAATTTGTAAGAAACGCCACTCCTGGGGCGCTGTTTTGGGAGGTGAAATAGGCTTTTGTGATGTCTCTGTAAACAATCGTCCGATTGTAAAAATTCAAGCGGGGTATTTGTAAGTAGACTAAAGGCTAATTTTTTACATGCATCAAGTACATTTTCAATTTAAGAAATCACGGTTATTCGGAAATGTTGTATCTTCACAACCAATCTTCCGATTTCCAAAATTCAAAATGGGTATTTGTTGGTACACAAAATTGTGATGGAACCAAACCGGAACAAAAAGAACAATGTTTGTCGACAATGTTCTTTTTCGGCTGTTGTGATTTTTAATATTTACCTCTTGTTTTAATTTTAACATTTGTAATAATTAAAAAAGTATACCATAACTAATGCAAATTATATATTTGTTTTATTCGACTGCAATAAAATTTGTTAAATTCTAATTTATGTTATAAATTTTATATTTATATACTTTAAATTTATCATGTAAGTACATTTTACGAACATAAAATATATTATTATTATTATTATACTACATAGTTAAATTAAAATAGAATAATAAAAATAATTATAAACGCAGTAATGGAAAAAATAAATAAAAAATGAAGAATATTTAATTTTTAAATAATTTAATGAACGCTTAATTTTCCAAATTAACAGCAGTAAAAGTATTTTAATAGTATAAAAAATTACTTTGTATTTAAGAAGTATTAAATACTCTATTATTTCATAAAAATGAAAGTACGCACTATAATTTTCTTATTTATTTTGTTTACGTTAGATAGAATAATAAATCCCATTTATACGGCTTATGTGTATTTCGTTGACAATATGCCTAATTGTAATTCAACAAATCCATCTTCAAGCGATAATTCGAGTTACAGCTTGAGCTCAAATTCATTCAAGTGGTACTCATCACTTAAGGGATGTCGTCCCCAGGCCCAGCAAATGAGATCTACCGGGTTAGTCTAGTGGTGAAAACTTTTACGCAAATCAGCTGATTTAGATGTCTAGAGTTCCA
The DNA here is from genome assembly GCF_047948215.1 of Lycorma delicatula. Lineage (NCBI taxonomy): Eukaryota > Metazoa > Arthropoda > Insecta > Hemiptera > Fulgoridae > Lycorma > Lycorma delicatula. The sequence goes on from NC_134465.1 coordinate 34,745,716, forward strand.
ACGTTCAAATCCTAGTAAAGGCAGTTACTTTTATACGGATTTGAATACTATACGGTAAATGAATAGTATGGAACAGACTCAGGTTGACCACTCCTGAGAGTTGAGGTTAATTGATGAAACACAATCATCAAAGTAAACTGGTAGTCTAACATTTAAATCCATATAAAAAAAATTGCCTTTACAAGGACATGAAACTTTACAATTCTTGACTTCAAAAATCAACTGATTTTGCGATGACAAGTTTAACCACAACACCAATCCGGCGGGTTGATAGAATTGATTTTTAGACTAACCCGACCAGTTAGTTAAAAAATGGGCTGATTTTCAAAGTCGAGAGTTCTAAGGTTTGTGCCCTTGTAAAGGCAGTTGCTTTTATATGGATTTGAATATTAGACTGTGGATACCGGTGTTCTTTGGTGGTCGGGTTTCAATTAACCACACGTCTCAGGAATAGTTGGCCAGAGTCTGTTCAAGACTACACATTTACCGGTACATTTACATGACTGTGCGCAGATGCCTTGGCATCTCATCAGAGTACTGATGACATCATATTACTGTGCTGTTACTCTGTAACCTGGTATACACTTTTTTTTTGTCTTCAGTCATTTGACTGGTTTGATGCAGCTCTCCAAGATTCCCTATCTAGTGCTAGTCGTTTCATTTCAGTATACCGTCTACATCCTACATCACTAACAATTTGTTTTACATATTCCAAACGTGGCCTGCCTACACAATTTTTTCCTTCGATCTGTCCTTCCAATATTAAAGCGACTATTCCAGGATGCCTTAGTATGTGGCCTATAAGTCTATCTCTTCTTTTACTATATTTTTCCAAATGCATCTTTCTTCATCTATTTGCCGCAATACCTCTTCATTTGCCACTTTATTCACCCATCTGATTTTTAACATTTTCCTATAGCCTGGTATAAATAAATAAAAAATTATTAATTTATTAAAGGATAAAATAAAGTTGTTTGTTCACGCAGTCCAGATTGAACTAATTTCTAAAAAAACAAAATAAGATAAAAGTACTTTTAATCCAATTATTAATAATTTTTTTTTATTTTTGGATTTTTTTTGGGGGTTTTTCACGCCGGTGAAAACAGTAAAATTAAAATGTAAAAAAAATATGTTTTTTCTTAAATTTATTGAAGAAAAATTTCATTAATAAAATGAAATTGCACAGGTTAAAATCGTTCTCAATCTTTTACTGAAACAATAGAAATTATTACCTAACTACAAACTCAACCAGAAATATAAAACTTAAATAAAATAAATTAACTTTTTATTAAATTACGTAACATAAGTAATCATTTCAGAAAATATTCTGAATAACTATTCTTACCGTGTTTAAACAGAAATTTTGATCGCCTGTTCTACAAGAAATTGATAAATTAATATATCCAAAAAGTTTTACATAGTTTCTATGTATGGTTATCAATTTCTTGTAAATAAATCGACGTAATCTACTAGGGACTGACTGAAATTGAGTTTTTCTTTTTAGAATTTATTTTTAATTTTACATTCGAAATTTTTACTTTTATCTCAAAAATCAGAAATTGAAAAGTTGCATCATGTTTTAATCATAGAAATTCTTTCCTTCCGGCAGGAAAATAAAAAATAAAAGTTAAACTTTTTCTTGTGTTAAAACATTGAAACTTACAAAGGTAGTTGTGATTTTCGCTTTTATCTGATAATCAAAATCCTACAAGTAGTAATAAATTTTCTCAACTCATCAAACTAACTCTTAAGTTTATGAAAGGACCAGTTCATGATTATTTATTTGATTATAAATATATATATATACGTAAATATTGTAACGATATGTATCCGAAAAAAATATTTTTACTATGTAACATGAATAAAACATTTTACAACATATATTTAGATCAAAGCAATAGAAATCGAAATTGATTTTATTAGCATAAAAATTAGAATTTGTATTGAAAACAATCTGTATAATTTCTATAAGTTTTATTAGATTTTTTTTTTAATCAAAAAAGAACAGCGTAAGTTATATTGAAGAAAGTTGAGAGTATTCCCCTCATTACTTATTCATGCAATGTATATTGATAGAACTTAATTATTAACCCGGATATGTTCATAGAAAAATCCCTTCCGCTATTTTTAATGTATAACTAAAAAGTATACGATCAAGAACTGTTACTAAAAAAAAATATTTGTAGCTTATAATTTGTATTAAAGCGTGAATTTTTTTATTTTTATTTTTTATATTATCTTATCGAGCAACATAAACGAACCCATAACGTAACCGCTGCAGAATCGAAAGGTTATGTTGGAATAAAATTTTACGAATGATACGGATAAATTAAATAAGAAAAACATAAAACGTAATTTAAATGTTGAATTTATTTACTTTATTGTTATAAAAGTTGTTCAGAATGACCACCCTGGGCATCGATGCACTTTTGTACTAGACATCATATTGAGAATCATCTGACTCAAATCGTTGTTGTCATTTGCGTTGATTTCTCGTTGAATGTTCACCTTCATTTCATCAATATTGGAGGGATTAGATGCATAAACTCTTTCCTCTAAATCGCTCCAAAGGAAAAATTCGCAAGTAGACAACTCTAGAGAACGTGGAGGCTATCGTCCTTTGGTGACAGCTCGTTCATTTGTGAAAGCTGCATGAACGTGATTCAGTGAAATGTTTGATGTGTGACACATTGCTCCATCTTCATGTTTGGAAGAAGCTGTATAATTTTTCATTATCAGTTAATTGCGCATAGAATTCTTCAAAAATTGTGAGGTAAACTTGTAAACTTTTTGACAGTCCTGTCAAAAAATATTGTCCCACTATACGATTACCGGAAACAGCACACCAAACACTAATTTTCTCATCGTGAAATGGATGCTCGAATATCTCGTGACGATTCCTCGCCATCTAATACATAGTGTTTTGCGAATTAATATGACCGGATAAATGAAACCGACAGACTTATAGGCCACATACTAAGGCATCCTGGAATAGTCGCTTTTATATTGGAAGGACAGGTAGAAGGAAAAAATTGTGTAGGCAGGCCACGTTTGGAATATGTAAAACAAATTGTTAGGGATGTAGGATGTAGAGGGTATACTGAAATGAAACGACTAGCACTAGATAGGGAATCTTGGAGAGCTGCATCAAACCAGTCAAATGACTGAAGACAAAAAAAAAAATGAAACCATGCCTCGTCTGATATGAAATACGATATCGGGTCTACCTGTCCACCAATAATGTTTTTTGAGAAGCCAGTTGCAATCATCAGGTCGTTTCAGTTTGTCTGTCTCCTTCAGTTGTATCGCGGTATGGTTTCAATTTAATTCATGAAGAATTTAACGACAAAATGTGTATTTAACACCAGATTGTTAGGATAACTGATTTTTTTGGACTGACAGTAACTCTCGTTTCAATATCGTCAATCACCTGTGGAGTCCTAATGGAAGGTTGTACGTTTCGTTTTGCATTTGATACCAAACGTATTGTACGCCATTTTTTAACTAAATCGTGTATGATACTCTTCACTGGGATACAGGCATTCGGAAATTTTTCTACGAATACTTGACGTGATTCTTCAAACGATCCAGAATGAATATAGGCCTCAACTATAGTTATCCTCTCCTGGTTTGAATAAGGCATATTACACAAACACAACTGCACTGCAGCAAAACGTATATTACACTGATTCGTAATAACCACCTGACAAACGGCAGCAACAATCAGTAGTAACATATACATCTACTGATCTCGCTAGTTGTGTGTCTTTCATAAATAATGCTGGGTAGCGGTTTCATTATGGATTCGGTTTTATGTTGTTCACTCTGTACATTGGGGTTTGTAAACGATAGAGCGAAAATAAACTTATTAAAAATTTGGTACTGATAAAATAAGTTGCAAAAATAAAAATTGCAAATTTATATATATATAGCGAAAAATTAAAACCAAAAAAAAGAAAAAAGCTGACAACACAATTGTAGAACTTTGCCATCGCAGCAAAAAAAAAAAAAAAATTATTTAAATATAATATTTTTTCGTTTATTAAATTCAATCATTCTAACTAAAGCGCACGTGCATATCGTAATTAATTCGGGCGGGTGTGGCAGTACTTGCGGCGACGGTTGGCACAAACAAAACGAATGAATTTTTACAACTTACATAGAACAGATTTCAATTGAACGATCAACAGACTGGACTGGTTTAGCTACGAGGCGTAACGCACCAAGTACCGAGGCAACCGGGCAATCGAGTTCGAGACCGAGCCAGACCAAGTTACTTTTTTTTTTTTTTTAACTGAATTTTTACGGGCATCGACTGCTAAGGTCATTAGCCCTCGTCACATTCTTTAAAAGAAATTATTATCTCCATCAGGATCGTCATATGTAAGGGTGTAAAGGGCCCTTACATTTTATTTAAAAACACAAACTCCACAATAAACATTAAAACATGAAAGACAAGGACAATCACAAACACTTACGGGGTGTAAAGGGCCCCAATATTAAAATTTGAGATAGGTTCTCAAAAGACCATGAACTTAAAATTAAAATTAAACTAATCAATACCATATCTTTCTTTCTTCTACGAAGTCTCATTTATAGTTTGCTTAAGCACCCTCGGGGCGACCAGAACCGCCGTTGAGCAGTATATCAGTCGTGCCAGGGTGCCGTGGCAGTTGAATCCTTCTTATATCAGGCCATAGGCATGCACGGCGTACACCCATAGCCTCGCGCCCTCAATCCACCCTTGAGGGTCCCCCATGCCATCATCGGACACACCCCGACTCACTGCTCTTGAATGCAGGTGAGCCAAAATGGCCTAGGCAAGAGGGCTACCTCCCGTCACTATACGTGCCACGCTTCGAGACTCCCTTATATGTATATATAAAACTACCGCTTAGAGTATCTCTTACCACAGCTTTAAACTTCCATTTTATAGACTTTTAAGAAGTCCACTGGCGTGTAAAAATGCAACTATATTTTCTTCATTTCCATTATCCAGATCAGCACTAATATTATTTGTAAGACGGAACCTCTTTCTGAGGTCCTCATATATGGTACACTCTTCTATTAGATGCTTGATTGTCACTGTTTTATTACAAACACCGCACATTGGTCTCACTTCGCCGGTTAACAAATATAAATTTGTTAATCGCGTGTGACCGATTCTAAGTCTGGTCACCGCTACTTGTTCACGGCGAGTCAACTTAAAGTCGCTTTTCCATTTATAAGGAGAAGTTTTAACCGAGTTTAATTTTGTATTTAAACTCCTCCATTCAGCGTTCCACTTGTTTCTTACTATGTTTGTTAGACGGTTTTTAACATCTGCCACTCTTACAGGAAATGCATCCAAATCATCGCAGACTGTTACCTTTCTGGCAGCTTCGTCTGCGATTTCATTACCTGTAATACCAGCATGCCCCGGAGTCCATACAAATTCGCATCGCTGTCCTCGTTGTTTTAGTACGTATAAAATGGACAGGATGTTTGCAATTAGGACATCCTTAATGTTCTTGTTCCGAATTGCAACGAGTGCACTTAATGAATCGGAACATATTAGCACTCTCTCTTCGCAATAGTGTTCAGTGTAGCGAAGAACTTGCTGAATTGCAGTGAGTTACTTTTTTACACTTTAAATATTATTCATTTATTTAATTCTACCGCTCACCAGTGACGTCACAAGATAGCAGTATTATATATAATTTTTTGGGGTGGAGGTAAGATTTTGGAAAATATTTTTTTGCAAATAGTGTTATTTTTTATTATTAACAAATGTGGCTAAGAAAAATATGACCTTAATTAGACGAAATCTCGAGATATTGTGAGTGACCTTGCACAACAGCCTCATTATAACTATTAACTTTACCCCTCACCACCGTTGATCTTTTACGTTTAAAATTTGATGGCATCATTGCCCCATATATAGAAGAAAACTGACCAAGTTTGGTCAAAATCGGTCTCGTAGTTTTGAAGATATGAGGTGATTTAGAGGCCAGCACCGAACACACATACACGTATACACGAACATTAAGATTCGGAAAATTTCAATCCGGTTTTTTGGGTTCCTTAGGTGTCAAAACATCATGTCCAGTGAAAACCGCACATGCCCAAATTGTACAGATTAAAATAATTTCATTTCTAGAGCTATAGTTTTGCTATATATTACTGTATCTATACTGTATCTATACGGGAAAATAAAAAATTGAAACTAGATTAAAGGAAAATTTCGTACATTATTACGTGAATACCACCGAAATTGGCTGCAGCACAATATTGTATACAAACAACTTAGCAACTTAATAACTTTTGACTGGGTGATCCGATTTTTATAAAATTTTGGCATACATACACGAGTATGTGGAACAATCTGTTGGTAAAAGTTTACATGTTCATATTTAGGTCTGTTGCCTTATTATAAGCTTAATAACTATTGACTGAATAAAACGATTTTCATGAAGTTTTGTATACAAAATTATTTATATAGGATAATTTTTTGGTAAACTTTTGAGGTCATTACCACCAGTAGATAGGATAGACATTTTTTCGAGTTAATTTTCTCAAAATTTTGCAAACTAACCACATTTGTATTAAGCTCAGTATATGCTTACATTTTTATCTTTAACATTTTTAAAAAAACTTTTACCCCAAATATTCCCCCTTACCCAAATATCGAAAAAACTATCTTCTTTCTTGTTGCATATTTTTTAATTAAATATTTTGGGACCCAAAAAGATACTTTCAGGATTATATTGGAGAAGAGGTTGCCGAACACCCATCTACAAATAAATAAATTTTAAGTCGAAGTATAAAAGTATCGAATTTTGTTTAACTTTTTTAAAACTTTTTTTGGTTATTTATACTTTTATTAATAATATTACAATAAAATTTCATGATAAATGAGATCCACCATCAAAAAAAAGTCTTAGGTATATTTTTATTGATTGTAAATTTTTCAGTAGATTTTTTTTAGTTTTTTCAATTTAACAGAATAAATATAAAAATTCTTTTAAAAAATTTGGTAGTTGGGATAGCAGAAAAAATAAAAATTACTGATTTTTTGAATTTGAAACTATATTAAAGGGATGTTTCTTTCATTATCGATAGAGAATATCACAGAAGTTTGCTGTAGCACAACATTGACTAGAAATAGATCATAAAATTAGCTTATTAAGGATAAAAAAAAGTAATTTCCTTATAATCTATATTTTATTAACGACTAAATTCATTACTTTAGGTTAAAAATTATGGATAAATAAAACCTGAAGGCATTTAACAATTTAATTTATTTTATTTTATTATTAAAAAATTATTTTTTTTTTAATAAAAAAAAATTGTAATTTATAAAGTTGGCCCTAAATTAAAAACAAATACAAACGATTAACATTATATAAAACCCTTAATTTAGTACCAATATCTATATTTTAAATCTATATCACGTTTAAAGGATTAAAAAATTTTTGGATAATAAGCTTTTTAAAATCAGTCTCATTTAAAAAAATTCGTTTTCAGTTTTTTTTAGTTTTTTCTTATTTAAAGAAAGTATCATATTCTTACACAAATCTTGAACAAACAAGGATAAAAATCTGTTCGAAAAAAAACGTGTATCTTAAAAAAAAGAAAAGAAAGAGAATTCCAAGAAGAAAGGTGAAATGAGACTTTTTTCTAGCTAATGTGTGTATTACGATATTTATAATTCTTATCTAACTGTAAAAAAAGATAGGAGGATGGAAAAATATAATGAAGTCGAAAACGAACATACTCGTATAATAATGATTTTGCGTTAAATGTTGTATTTGTCGTACGCGAATTGAAAAATCAGGCTTATTGTAGAACGCCGTCTTATTGCAAAGCGCAAGCAAATTAAAAAAAAAAAAAAACTGATGTGGACTTCACATGACTTTCTTTTATAAATATAAATTTATATAGGATCTAAGGGGACGGTATACCTCAAGGTTGTTTTTAAGAGCAACGAGTGCCCAGGTACCCAGGTACTCACCAACCATGTAAATTTAAACCAATATCTGTTTCGGTTCCGCCTGGCAGCTGATGAGCTGTGCGTCTGTGGGGAGATCCAGTCAAATGAACACCTGATGTTTGACTGCCCTGCTCTTGGGGAGGCCTGGATATTAGAGGTCAAGGGGAAAATTGGCCACTCACAAGCGGCGAGTCACTCACAATGTGGCGAGAGCAGCACTGTCGAACCGTGTGGGAGTTCCTTGATGCGGTTGCTTTGTTCAACCGACATCAGTAGTTTACCTAAGTGGAAAAGACTCCTACCGCACTGCTGCGGGAAGCTAACCTAGAGATATATATGGCTGTCCACTAGTCAATTATGGCTCCAAGCGTTTTATTATGGTGGACAGGTACTTGCTGGCATTCAGCGACCTAGGCGTGGCAGCGAATTGCTGTCCAAACGAAATTAGTTTTAAATTATGGATGTCTTATATATTTTTAGTAGTTGACGGGGTGTGCCTACCCATTTTAGCAAATATGTGACAAGTGAGCAGTTCGGACACGTAAGCTGGTGGTGTATGGCACCGCGCCTAGTTCGCTCACACTGTTAGGTAAGCACTAGGAGCTACTTAGTATACTGGTCGCTAAACTGTTTCGAGGCTCAGTAGCCGTTTGTGGCACAGACATTTGGTGGTATACTTTAGGACGACCGAATGGGGTGGTGGCTGGAGAAATGCCAAGCAAACCAATGACTTCCTTTATTCCTATTAAATTACATATACGCATTTTTTTTTTAAATGAAAATTACATAAAATTTTATTTCATTGATAACTTCTGATATTTTTTATTTTTATTATTGAATTATTATTTATCGTAAAAATGTTTTTACAATCAGAGGATAATAATTATTAATAAATCATTATATTTAAATTAAGAATAAAAAGTTAAAAAAAGGAGATGAAGTCGTATTCGATCCAATGTACCTTCCCTTTTAGATCCAAATATTTCATTTGTCAATAACTCTGGAAAAAATGAAAATAAGTCCAACTTACGATATATTCTTGAAAAGCTTTGAATAAGGGCTTATTACTGCTGTAAATAAAAACTTCAAAATCCAAATTTGTTTTTGAATTTTGTGCTCTTTTGGACACTTTTGGTTCAGTCGATTGCAATCGTAAGGGGAGGTGCACAAGTAGATGTTACAACAGTCCTATATCCAAAATTCTACGGCTAATCGTTTTTGAGTTATCCGAGATTACATACAGACGCCCCGCCGAAACTAGTCAAAACTGATTCAGGGGTAGTGAAAATGCATATTTCCGTTAAAATATGAAAACCGAAATTTTTTGCGATTACAATACGTCTTTTACTTTGTATAAGGAAGTAAAACATTTTCTAGCAATTTGTAACCGGGTTAATAAATTTAGGATTATTGTAATGTGTCCACCAACTTAGGCTAATTAGAAAAAGTACATTAGTCTGCTCATAAAAGAGAAATAAAGGTCCAATATAAGCATTATAGCCTATAATTATAAGTATAATCTAATCCAATTTAGCAGCTTCGCTCGTTAGTCAAGCTAGGCGAACGAAGCGAGCGTAGGTTAAGTTTGGTTAGATTATATCTATTACCAGGGTATACTGAAATGAAACGACTAGAACTAGATACGGAATCTTGGAGAGCTGCATAAAACCAGTCAAATGACTAAAGACAAAAAAAAAGAATATCTATAACCTACCGGGTTGTTCTAGTGGTGAAAGCGTCTTCCCAAATCAGCTGATTTGGAAGTCGAGAGTTCCAGCGTTCAAGTCCTAGTAATGTCGGTTATTTTTACACGGATTTGAATAGTAAATTGTGGATACCGGTGTTCTTTGGTGGTTGGGTATCAATTAACCACACATCTCAGGAACGGTCGAACTGAGACTGTACAAGACTACATTTCATTTACACTCATACATGTAAATGTAATCCTCATTCATCCTCTGAAGTAATACCTGAACGGCCACTCCCGGAGGCTAAACAGAAAAAAAGAAAGATTATATCTATAATTTATTTGCAAATACCTACAAATATCCGCTGATTTGGAAGAAAAAATGTGCAAATAATTGCGTATTTTCTAATTAGCCTAAAGTTGTATAGGCTCATTACAATAAGCCTGAAAAAATATTAAGCTGATTTAGGAATTGGTAGATAATTTTTCAATTTGCCAGGCGCATTGCCAAATATGGTAGCCTCTTTACAAAACGCTTGATTTTTCATATCGCCTAGGACATATATATATTGCAAAGAAATTAAAAAGCTATTAGTAACTAGCTATACGATACTAAAACAATTCCCCGTCAATGAACGATGTAGCATGATGAAGAATCCAGTGAATTACAAAAACTATCACCTTACCAAATGAATGCTTATTGATTTTATCAGCTGGAACAATCACTTAAAAATTCATCAACTTTACAATTTTTGTATATTTAAAAAAAAATTAAAATGTTTATAGTAATTAAAAATGTATTATTAATAAAATAGTAGCATAATTAATGTAAATTAAATGTACGTTTTATTTGACAGCAATAAAAATTATTACATTTTATTTAGTATATAGATTTTATATTTATATATTTTAAATTTAAGTACATTTCACGAACATAAAATATATTATTATTATACCATATACTTACATTAAGTAGAACTATAAAAATAATTATAACCGTATTACTGGTTTAAATTAAAAAAAATCGTAAATATTTTATTTTTAAGTAATAAAATGAACACTTATTTTTACTTTATTATTTAAACTAATATAAATAGCAGCAAAAATATTTAAACTCTATTAAAAAAAATTTGTAAAATATTTCTGAGGCAGTATTAAATACTGTATTATTTTATAAAAATGAAAGTAAACATATTAATTTTTTTACTTATTTTGTTCACGTTAGATGTAATGGGAAAACCGGTGGATACGTCTGGTAGAAGTTTCAGTGAACCTGTACCTAATTGTAATGTAACCCATAGAGCTGCATGCAATAATTTAAACCACGGCTTGAGCTCACAAGGTATTACTTTAAATTCTTTTAGTAAATCTAAGCCTTTAAAATAATTTATTTTTACAGATTTTATTTATTTATTTTTTTGTAATATTGATTGACTTAATAAGAAATCCTTCTGTATGAAAAGAAGAAAGTTAAGAAAACGGAAAGAGGATAATAATATGTCGAGATAAAACAATGAAGGAAAAAAAAAGTTTTTAAATGTGGGTTACTGATTTTTGAGCAAAGACTAGCTAAAATGAGGCAATGAACACTAGTCAACTAATAAGGGTTTTTTCGTGTTTCTGGAATCATTCATGATGATTTTAACTAATTTTGGGGTGCTGAATTCTAAACTGTTATCAGAATTTATGTAATACGTCACATTTTTTAGATTTTTTTTTTTTTGTCTTCAGTCATTTGACTGGTTTGATGCAGCTCTCCAAGATTCCCTATCAAGTGCTAGTCGTTTCATTTCGTTATACCCCCTACATCCTACATCCCTAACAATTTGTTTTACATATTCCAAACGTTTCCTGCCTGCACAATTTTTTCCTTCTATCTGTCCCTCCAATATTAAAGCGACTATTCCAGGATGCTTTAGTATGTGGCCTATAAGTCTGTCTTTTCTTTTAACTATATTTTTCCAAACGCTTCTTTCTTCATCTATTTGCCGCAATACCTCTTCATTTGTTACTTTATCCACCCGTCTGATTTTTAACATTCTACTATAGCACCACATTTCAAAAGCTTCTAATCTTTTCTTCTCAGATACTCCGATCGTCCAAGTTTCACTTCCATATAAAGCGACACTTCAAACATACACTTTCAAAAATCTTTTCCTGACATTTAAATTAATTTTTGATGTAAACAAATTATATTTCTTATTGAAGGCTCGTTTCGCTTGTGCTATTCGGCATTTAATATCGCTCCTGCTTCGTCCATCTTTAGTAATTCTACTTCCCAAATAACAAAATTCTTCTAACAAAATTCTATCGAATCCTTGCTTCCTGATCTCGTTTGTGACCTTCACTTTGTTATGCCTTTCTAATATTTAACGTTGAATCTACTGTTTTGAAGTGCGTAGTTAATTTTCTTTTTATCACAAGCGTCCTTAACCCTCAAGCCAATTTCTTGAAGATCTCTTTGGATTTCTCTGACATATTTTCGAACGAAAGAAGTAAAATGTCTCAAAAAAAAATGACGACAAAAAGAAGTTGTTAAATATCGGTTTATGATTTTTAACTAATTTTGGGGTGCTAAATTCGAAACAGTTATCAGAATTTGTGTAATACGTCACGTTTTTTTAGATACAATATATATATTCACCAATAAATGCATAGTACTATGAAATCAATATTTAATTTTTTTTTTTTTTTTTGAGGCCACACTGGAACACTTTAGTCATACATAGTTCCTCTTGAATTGTTGTATTAGTCTGGCCTTTAGATTTTTCCAGTATTTCTTCATTATATCGGATCATTGCTTCCTGACTTCGTCTGTGACATCCACTTTGTTTCGTCTTTCTAATTTTTTAACGTTGAATCTATTGTTTTGAAGTGCGTAGTTAATTTTCGTTTTATCATAAGCGTCCTCAACCCTCAAGCCAATTTCTTGAAGATCTCTTTGGATTTCTTCACTATATTTTCCGTAAATTTTTTTTTTAATATTCCTTATGACTAGCTGTTTCAGAATTCGTTTTCAGACATTCTTAATACGTGAAAAAAACGAGAAATCCTTCGTTGTTTCGTTGCACTGAGAATCGGGTCGACTTTTTTGTAGACCGTATCATTTGTGGCAATTCGTCAGACTCCATTCTTTTGATAACTTTTATTTTTTACAAGTTCTGATAATTTCTGTTTTGAGTAATTGGTCCGTTTTACTTTCATTCTTAATCTGAAAAATAGTCTCACAAGCATAAAGCGCCACTGGAAGACTACTGTGTTATAATGGTGAATTTTGGATTTTATTGACAGATTTTTATTGTATGTTTGCCAAGTTAGACTTTGTCCTCTTTTAATTTTAGTTATTCTGTTTTGCCTTGTTGTTTCTCCTTCAATCTGCAGTAAATGATTTCACCTTTTTTTTTTTGTCTTCAGTCATTTGACTGGTTTTATGCAGCTCTCCAAGATTCCCTATCTAGTGCTAGTCGTTTCATTTCGGTATACCCTCTACATCCTACATCCCTAAAAATTTGTTTTACATATTCCAAACGTGGCCTGTCTACACAATTTTTCCCTTCTACCTGTCCTTCCAATATTAAAGCGACTATTCCAGGATGCCTTAGTATGTGGCCTATAAGTCTGTCTCTTCTTTTAACTATATTTTCCCAAATGCTTCTTTCTTCATCTATTTTCCGCAATACCTCTTCATTTGTCACTTTATCCACCCATCTGATTTTTAACATTACCCTATAGCACCACATTTCAAAAGCTTCTAATCTTTCACTTAAGTAATTAAATGTTTACACTATTTTTATTTTATTTTTTCGGTAACTTTGATTTTGCTTGTATAGAGGGAATCCATGGCCATTAGTCATTTTACAAGAAATATTCAGGCCAATTCTTTGGGAAATTTTTTCTAGGCTGGGGATTTGTTCTTTAACCTTTTCCATATATAGCGCTAGTAAGAACAAATCATCAGCAAATCCTAATATATGTTTTTACTAATATATTAATAAAAACAGGAACAGTTGGTTACCTGTTCCTATTATTGTTTTAACGGGATTTTCCTCTTGCCAAATTTTAATTACGTAGTTCAATGTAATATGGAATAACAAGTCTATCACCTTGTATCAATCCGATCTTTATCGGGAAGGGTTCAGACATCTGAAAATTATTATATGTGAGTATACATTTAAAATTTGTTTAAATCAACTTAATTTTTGTTTATTAACACAGATAAAATAAAATATTTAATACAATTTTAAATAACAATTTTTAAAATTTAAATCATTGGAATTGTCTTCTTACCGTTGATTTTTACAAAATTTTAAAACAACAATAGTCGCACATCATTCCCAGAATACCACCTTCATTGGTACTGATGGCCCATAGCCAAAATACCCTGATGGGTATTCCCTCCTTCCACAATGTTGACAGAACCCATATTTTTGCGAATCTAGTGGGAGTGTAGTAAATGAATTTTTAATGACATCCTACATCCTGAACGTTTGTACTTTTCTAATAGTTAATAAAAAAATTAACGTTTTCGTTAACTTCTTATTAACCAAAAAAATATAGTTTCATCTTTTCTATTGCCTAAAAAACCGTCAAAAACGTTTTTAAAAGACTTCCATACAGCCAGTTCACATTGACTAAGTTTATAAGTTGAATCCCACCGGGTCGGTCTAGTGGTAAATGCGTCTTAACAAATCAGCTGGTTTGGAAGTCGAGAGTTCCAGCGTTCAAGTCCTATTAAAATTAATTATTTTTACACGGATTTGAATACTAGATCGTGGATACCGGTATACTTTTGTGGTTGAGTTTCACGCATCTCAGGAATGGTTGAACTGAGACTGTACAAGACTATACTTCAATTTATACGCATACATATCATCCTCATTCATTCTCTGAAGTAATATCTGAACGGTAATTAAACAAGAAAAAGAGGCCTTGAGCACTTTCTTGATTTTCGGACCAATAAGTGTACCCTCCTTCACCTTAACATACCTCAATTTAGGAAAACTTATTTATAAATGATTAAATCCTGGTCAATCTTTGTCTAGTGCTTTTATAAAATGTTTTTTGAGTCCGAGTTTTACGTGAAGTAGTGAGAGTATGATTTTACCAATCTCAATTAATGTTAAATGCTAAGGATTTTTTCACTAGCCAAAACGTCTGCCGGAATGGCCCATTCATTACTTGGAAATGGTAATGAGATTTTTTTAGGAATACCTATTCTTTACGGATCTGAAGATAAATTAATATAACAAGCTATTTTAACAAAAAGATTAACTGAGATGAGATTTTTGTGGTCAGACCAGAGCTTAAAAAATAGACAAATTTAGATGAGGAAATCAGAAAGGAACATAATATCATGCTCTAAATGAGAAAATTTTAATGTTCAGGATGCAATGTGTCTTCATTGCATCCTGAACATTAAAACTAGAAAGAATGGATACTAATAAATTGGGTGGTGACATGTTATATATAACTAGTGGAAGAAGAAATTTTGGAATAACAAGGAAAAAACGAAAGAACCTGATCTTTTATGACCGGAACAGTTAGTATGCTTAAACCGTGATGAGAAAATATAACGAAGACAAAAACAAAAAATTCGTATAAATGATTTTGCGTCAAAAAGTTACATATACTCCAACAGAAATTAAAAACCTACCAGAAAACAGGTATACGATTCCAAGGAATTGTTCTCCTATGTACTATGTAGCATAATGAAAAATCCAATGAATTAAAAAACGATCACCTTACCCAATGAATGTGTACTGATTTTATCAGCTGCAATATTCAGTTGAAAATTCATCAGATTTACAATTTTTTTCATTTTATATTTAATTATAACGTTGGTAATAATTAAAAAAAGGATTATTTATAAAATAATAGTACATTACAAAAATAGTATTATAATTCTGAAGAGTACACCACATGACTTCTTATTAATTACATATACACATTTTTATAAAATCAATAAAATTTTATTTCATTGATAACTTCTGATATTTTTTCATATATATATATATATATATATATATATATATATATATATTTATTGTTATCATTGAATTATTATTTATCGTAAATTTACTCTTCAATCATAGATTAATAATTATTAATAAATCAATATATTTAAATTAAAAAAAGGAGGTGACTTCAGATTCGAACCGATGTGACTTTCCCTTGTAAGATAAAATATTTCATTAATTAAAATTTCATTTACCTGTAACTCTGGAACGAATGAAAGTACCACTTACCGTTGAAATACACTCAATGAGGACATATTACTGCAGTTAAGAAAAACTCTGAAACCCAAATATTTTGAATTTTTGGCTTTTTTGGACACTTTTGGTCCAGTCAATTGCAGTCAAAAGGGAAAGTGCACAAATATATGTTACAACAGTTCTAAATCCAAAATTTCAACAGCCTACCGCTAATCATTTTTTATGCGAGATATATACGTATTGTATGTGCATACGTACAGACGTCACGCCAAAACTAATCAAGATGGATTCATTGATGGTCAAAATGGATATTTCCGTTGAAATCTGAAAACCGAAATTTTTCGCGATAAAAATTTATGTTTTGTTTGACCGCAATAATATTTGTTAAATTTTATTTAATGTAATAAGCTTTATATTCCAATATTTTTAATTTATCATGTACGTACATTTTACGAACACAATTATTATTATATTGATAAGTACATGGCTATTGCTGTACAAAACACTTGTTCGTCCTTTGGTTGAGTATTGCACGGTCATTTGGAACAGGGATCGTGGTTTCACTAATGATATGATTGAAAACGTCCAGAAGAAACTGCTTTTGGGCGTTGAGATGCAGGTTTCCTGGTCAATTTGATACCACTTCCTACACTACTCAATGTGGAGATTTGAAGCTAGAGAAACTGGAAGATCGGCGAACTGCTTTCGATTTGAAGTTTGCTGCTGATCTCCTCCATGGTACTTTGCCGGAATGTCGTGAATTACAACTGCGAGTGCCATTTCGGAACATCAGGAGCTTTAGGCCCTACTTCGTTAAAAGAGTTTCTGAATGTTCTCCAATATTAAGATGCTTTGGTCTGGCAAATAGTTTCGCTGATTTATTAGATCTTTTTTCTCGTCCATCTATTGATGAAATACATCGAGCTATAGTTGGTGACACTGACAAGGTTATGCTAGATGGTGTATATGAATACATATATATATATATATATATATATATATATATATGTTTGTATCCATTTTCATTCTTATTTCAGTGTCTATTAACCTTTCCCATTTAATTCACCTTCTGAAATAATATTTTAACTTTATATTAGTTAAAATAGTTTTATTCAGAATTTTTTTTTCTGCTTATAGAAATTATATACTGCTTAATAATAGTGACAATTAATTAATACTCTGGTTTTATTATTTTTTTTATTACTTTGTAATTCTTACTGTTTTAAAATATATTATTATAAACTTATTTTCTGATTTTGTATATTATAAATTTTGAATTGTGTTTTTTAATTGTAAAATACTACATTGTTATTCTTTGTAATTGTAGTGATATCTATCACTGGATAATGTGATAGATATTAGTTATTATTATTAAAATTATTTTGGACCATTTTATTAATATTATTTTATGACTATGCACAGACTCATAACTTGCATTTATTAACATATATATGTAAAATTCTATTGATTTATAAAATTGTAAAGGCGATGATCCGATTTTCTTGCCGCAAGTTCGTTTCTTGAACGAAATTAATGTATTTTTGTAAACGTTTTGTGAATAGTGACTTAAACTTTAATTATTATTCCCATTGTTGTGAATTTATAATTTATTATTAGTATTGTATTCCGATATTTATGTATTAAATATTTTATTTTCAATTTATATGTGAATTGTTACTTAAAACTGTTTTAAAGATATTGTAACTATTGTATATAATTTTATGTAATACTGTGCAACATATGAAGGCTTAGTAAAGCTGTTCTGTTACATAAAAAACTAAATAAATAAATTATTATTATTATTATTATTATTATTATTATTATATAGTTACATTAACGTAATATAAAAGTAATAATAAAAATAATTATAAACATCGTACTGATCTAAAGAAAAAAAAATCGTAAATGTTTTACTTTTTAAATAATACATAATAATTCGGACTAGTTTAAATAGCAGTGAAAATATATAAACTTTGTAAAAAATTAATTTTTAAAGTAATTGTGAGGCATTATTAAATACTGTATTGTTTTATATAAATAAAAGTAAACATAGAAATTTTTTTATTTATTTTTTTCACATTAGATGTAATGGTGAATTTGGAGGATACGTCTGATGTGATTTTCGATGAACCTGTACCTAATTGTAATGTAACCCATAGAGCTGCATGCAATAATTTAAACCACGGCTTGAGCTCACAAGGTATTACTTTAAATTCTTTTAGTAAATCTAAGCCTTTAAAATAATTTATTTTTACAGATTTTATTTATTTATTTTTTGTAATATTGATTGATTTAATAAGAAATCCTTCTGTATGAAAAGAAGAACGTTAAAAAAACGGAAAGATGATAATAATATGGCGAGATAAAACAATGAAGGAAAAAAAAAGTTTTTAAATGTGGGTTACTGATTTTTGAGCAAAGACTAGCTAAAATGAGGCAATGAACACTAGTCAACTAATAAGGGTTTTTTCGTGTTTCTGGAATGATTCATGATGATTTTAACTAATTTTGGGGTGCTGAATTCTAAACTGTTATCAGAATTTATGTAATACGTAACGTTTTATAGAAACATACGGTAAATTTACCAATAAATGTGTAATACTGTGAAACAATATATAATTTTTTTTTACTTTTGAGACCACACGTGGACCAGTGTGGTAACCCATATTTCAGTTCCTCTTGTATTATTCTGTCCTTTCGATTTTCCCAGTATTTCTTCATTCTATCGGATTGCTGCTTCTTGATCTCTTTTGTGACCTGCACTTTGTTATGCTAATTTTTTAACGTTGAATCTATTGTTTTGAAGTGCGTAGTTAATTTTCATTTCATCACAAGCGTCCTCAACCCTCAAGCCAATTTCTTGAAGATCGCTTTGGATTTTTCCGACATATTTTCCACAGGTTTTTTTTTTGTTAATATTCCTTGTGACCAGTTGATTTAGAATTCAGTACTCATGCATTCTTAATACGTGGAAAAAACAGGAAATTCTTCGTTTTTTCATTGTACTGGGAATCGGGTCGACTTATTTGTAGACTGTTTTATTTGTGGCAATTCGCCAGACTCCTTCCTTTTGATAACTTTTATTTAAAGAAGTTCTGATAATTCGCCTTTCTGTCTTAAGCAGTCGGTCCTTTTTACTTTCATTCTTAATCTGAAAGATAGTCTCACAAACATAAAGCGTCACTGGAAGAACTACTGTGTCAAAGTAGTGAATTTTGGATTATATTGAAAGACATTTTTTATTGTATGTTTGCCAAGTTAGACTTTGTGTTCTTTTAATTTTAGTTTTTCTGTTTCGCTGTGTTTGTTTTTCCTTCAATCTGCAGTATAAGTACATAAAATTTTATTTCATTAATAACTTCTGATATTTTTTGCTTTTTTTATTATTGGTATTTTTGAATTATTATTAATCGTACATTTTTTTTACAAGCAGATGTTAATAATTATTAACAAATCAATACATTAAAAAAAAAAAAAAAGGTAAAAAAAGCAAACGAAGTCAGATTCGACGGATATTAATTAAAATAATTAAAATTAAAATTATAATTGAAATTAAAAATAAAATTTAATTAATTAATAAATTTTAATTTTTTATTTTTATAAAATTACATTTTTTTTTATTTAAAAAATTTTTTAATTAATTAATAATTTTTAAATTATTATTATTTTTTAAATTATTTTATTAATTAAAATTTCATTTAGCTATAACTCTGGAACGAATGAAAATAAGTACCACTTACTGTTATAAAGTTCTCAATGAGGGCTTATTAATACAGTTAAGAAAAACACCATAATCCAAATTTTTGGGGGATTTTTGGACACATTTGGTCCAGTCCATTGCAATCAAAAGGGGAGGAGGAACACAACTAGAATTTCACAACAGTTCTAAATCCAAAATTTTAAAATCCTACGGCTAATCGTTTTTGAGTTATGAGAGATACATACGTATGTACATTGTACGTACGTACAGAGGTCACGCAGAAACTAGTCCAAGAGGATTCAGGGAACAGTCAAAATGGATATTTTCGTTGAAATTTGAAAACCGAAATTTTTAGCTATAAAAATGTATGTTTTGTTTGCAATAATAGTTGTTAAATTTTATTTTATGTAATAATATTTATATTCAAATACTTTAAATTTATCATGTACGTACATTTTACGAACGCAATTTGTATTATTATTATATAGTTACATTACAGTAACATAAAAGTAATAACAAAAATAATTATAAACGTTGTACTGGTCAAAAATAAAAAATTCCTGATTATTTTTTTTTACTGTATTTTAATGTATTTTTTTTTTTTTTATTGTCTATCTCCTATTTTCACATTCAGTGGTCCATCTTTGTTATTTCTACTACATTTCATTAGTTTTGTTTTCTTCTTGTTTATTTTCATGCGATAGTTCTTGGGTAGGACTTCATCTATGCCGTTCATTGTTTCTTCTAAATCCTTTTTATTCTCGGCTAGAATTACTATATCATCAGCAAATCGTAGCATCTTTATCTTTTCACCTTGTACTGTTACACCGAATCTAAATTGTTCTATAACATCATTAACTGCTAGATCCATGTAAAGATTAAAAAGTAACGGAGATAGGGAACATCCTTGTCGGACTCCCATTCTTATTACGGCTTCTTTCTTATGTTCTTCAATTATTACTGTTGCTGTTTGGTTCCTGTACATGTTAGCAACTGTTCTTCTATCTCTGTATTTGAACCCTAATTTTTTTAAAATGCTGAACATTTTATTCCAGTCTACGTTATCAAATGCCTTTTCTAGGTCTATAAACGACAAGTATGTTGGTTTGTTTTTCTTTAATTTTCCTTCTACTATTAATCTGAGCCGTAAAATTGCTTC
This sequence comes from Lycorma delicatula, assembly GCF_047948215.1. Taxonomy (NCBI): domain Eukaryota; kingdom Metazoa; phylum Arthropoda; class Insecta; order Hemiptera; family Fulgoridae; genus Lycorma; species Lycorma delicatula. The sequence goes on from NC_134465.1 coordinate 34,766,446, forward strand.
CCTTGTCCCTATACTTTTCCTGAAACCAAATTGTTCTTCTCCTAACACTTCTTCCACTCTCCTCTCAATTCTTCTGTATAGAATTCTAGTTAAGATTTTTGATGCATGACTAGTTAAACTAATTGTTCTGTATTCTTCACATTTATCTTCCCCTGCTTTCTTTGGTATCATGACTACAGGTATTTCGTCTATTCCAGAAGCCTTTCTGCCATTTAAATCTTTTAATGCTCTCTTAAATTCAGATCTCAGTATTGTTTCTCCCATTACATCCTCCTCAACTTCCTCTTCTTCCTCTATAACACCATTTTCTAATTCATTTCCTCCGTATAACTCTTCAATATATTCCACCCATCTATCGACTTTACCTTTCGTATTATATATTGGTGTACCATCTTTGTTTAACACATCATTAGATTTTAATTTATGTACCCCAAAATTTTCCTTAACTTTCCTGTATGCTCTGTCTATTTTACCAATGTTAAAAAAAATGAATTCTTATTTTTCCTTTATTATTTCAACTAACATAAATAGCATTAAAAATATACAACTGTATAAAAAGTTACTTTGTATTGAAGCAGTGTTAAATATTTTATTGTTTTATAAAAATCAAAGTAAATATTATAATTTTTTTATTTAATTTGTTCACGTTAGATAACAAAATGAATCCGTCTGGTAGGAAGCCTAAACCTAACTGTAAAGTAACAAATTCGTGCGAGCATTCAAGCACTACTTCATCATCTGAGGGTATATCTTTATTTTTTTTATTACATCTAATTCTTACTTTAAAATAATTTATTTTTACAGATTTTAATTTTTTTTTAATACGGTTTTATCTAATAAAAAAATCTTCTTGTATGAATACAAGATAGTTAAAAAAAACGGAAAAACTCGAGGATATACTGTGCCTAACGCCTCTACAATGCTGTAAATGTCAAAATTCTTCTCTTTGATGTTGTGAAGCCACGCCTCAACATTTTGGATATAATGTCTTCAACGGACCGGAAACAGAAAGCTCTAAAAACTGTAATTTGTGTGAGATGTAAGGGAAGAAGATAACCATCACAATACCTGAATTAGACGCCTTATCAAGAGCCTAAGGAGATAGGTTTTATGGTTTTATCTAGTTACTGGTTACTCCTGTTTGCTCAAACCAAGGAGAATTTTATCAACATTCTCAATATACATCTGACAAGGATTGCCTTTTCTTCATTAAAAGAACATGTTAAACTTCATAACTGATTGAATATTGGTATTCTGAATATTTGTATTTATAAACTTTGTTAAATGCCTAGTTAGCGTAGATCTACTAATATTATATTTCGTCAGAAACGTCACTCTTCGCTACGATGCAGGACTACACACCGTATCCGAAGTGGGGGTGGCACGCAGACTGTTCGGGAGTGCGGCCGTGTCCGAACACGGCCATCTCCGGGATATCTGCCGAGAGGACGGTAATCCGCAGGGTATAAGAAAACGGCCTCATGCCGTTAAACGAACCAACGTGAAGAGGCGGTACGAGAGTCAAAAAATGACGAACCAGGCTTAGGAGCCTCTATATCGCGTAACCTATAAATGGAAACCGCACGAAAATTTAGGCCGCGAAAGTGACCGTTTTCGCAAGTAAATTTTGTTAAAACTATAAAAAGCTAGACAACACCCCACACCGTCCCACGAAGAGACCACAATTTCATTTAGTCAGCATATGCGAGTCCCTCCGGAGAACGGAGTGCATTTCTCCCTCCAAATAACTAGGGCTCCAATAGGCGCACTACTGCTAGCTCATAGGTGCTGGTACCGAAAGGACTTCAGCGAATGGACTGAAGGGGAATCACGCCGGGATTACTAGGCTCAAAAGCTTAGTCTCTCACGGTCAGAACCAGTAAATAAATTTCACGATGGTCCATACGGATAAGAACGCAAATTACCAAATCCCTCCATAAATAAAACTTAAAATTCATAACCACCACTAAATAACCGATGAAATCCGCCCGATAATAGAAAGATACAGCAACAAGGAACATTGTCCAGGCTCTGCAATCTGTAGGGAGAAATATTGAAACTTCCGCTATTCTTGTGTTCCGTTCCGTTCCGTAATATTATATATTTTTGCTACTTTTCAGCAAGTCAGTTTTTTTTGTCTAGATCATATGTACTTAGCACTTAATATGTTTTTTTAAAGGGTCTTCATCTACTGAATTTAGCTTTTTTCCTAATTTCCTTCAAGGTATGTTTTAATGCAGCCTTGAATGCATGAAAATAGAATAAAGAGACTATTTTGGTACGTCATGTACTACAAGCCACCGGTTCGAGAATCTGATTTCTAAAAACTCGAGCTGTCAAGACAAAACTACTTAACTAATAAATAAAAAAGTAATCATTTTACTCAGCGAAAAGTAAGCCATGCATATCTAAGCATGTCTATGCATCTCAGTTATGCACATCTTTTGCAACTAAAAAATCCTTGCGTAACGACGAAGGCGATAATTTCATTCAATTACAACTTTTTTTTTTTTTTTAAAGAGGTGGGGAATCCCATTTGCTAATAAGTGCCGCAAGATGTTATTAATATGCGTATGTAAACCTGCGCACTACCGACTAAACCGCCACCAATGGCTACCACCCTTTCTGGTACCGCGAGCGCAGCTTTCCTTCTGGAAGGGGGGGTTAAACGCTCACTTACACACTCATACGTCATAGTGCAATCGCATCATAATAGGAATATCAACAAAAACACATCAGTCACAGAAAAAATGATACATTACCTTACATCAAGATACAGGAAAGAGATTATGATACTATATACGAAGAAAAATGTCACACAATATATGCAAATACACGAGAAGAAAAACTCAAGAAGACAACAAGTCTCACAATGATATAAACGTCATAAAAGAAAAACCATCAAAACCAATACAGCAAGAACATAAAAATACGTCTGAAAAGAGACATTCATTAATATTACACGATCAGTTTAACAACACAACACTATTAATGCGTACATCGGACAGCAGAAAAAAAAAATCTGCAACCAAATAGCTAATCCATTCAATTACAACCTAAACGCTTTGCTTTAATCAATAAAAAAAAAAAAAAAATTATTGTTATTTGCACAAAATAAAACAGTCATCGCTTTCACACACTGACACTGAATACATCATAATTGGAAATGGAGTTGTTCGAGAGCCCGCTTGGCAACAGTACCATCCAAGAAGGCCAAGATACACCATGTTCATGAAAAAACACATTCCCCTATTGCAGTCGGGAGTATACTTACGAATAATAAATATATAACAATAATGAACTGTTATATTAAACTGTACCGATTGATTTTATGATAAGTAGCGTCAACTTGATCATCCCGTAATATCAAATACAATATTCAAAAATGTCCCTTTCGTCAATAGAAAAGCTATATTTATCATTAATAGCAATTCTATTTAACAATGTAATATCATTTTTAGAAATTATACGGTTGCCCATTTGGTAAAAATTAAGGCTTCAAAAAAATTTATAAACTAAATAAATGTACACAGAGGTCAAATCAAAAAACCGTCACTTTTTAACGTTGTTAAAATTTTTTTCTTTAAAATGACACTTTGTTTTAAGTTATGTAGAAAGCCGGCAAAGAATTACATAACTTTTTCAGTTTTATCATTGACAGATTTTTATTTCAAATATGCCACTGATGTTTTAAAAATATTAATGAATTAAACATTTTACTGCGAAAAGTATCAAACTGTTCAATAAAATATTTAATCCAAGTTAAACATCACAATCACATAATGTTTATGATGTTAATCATCAAATTTATACTTTATTTAAAGTAAAAAAAAATGTTTAATAAAAACATTTTGGTTGTCATTTGATTCTTCCTTTGCTCGATACTACATCGTATAACATTTTTAATAACCGTCACAAATAAAAAAAAAAAAAAAAAAAAAAAAAACAGATAATGCATCAGAAATTGGAGAAATTCCCCAAAAAATGTTTAAATTTATTCCTGAACTTTTTAAAAAAATGTTCCCATGTCATATAGATTAACACCAGTTACGGTTGGATTTTTAAAATAAAATTAAAGTTAAATATAAATTGATATTTGAAGCAAAGCCCCATTTAGCCTCCTCTTTTTTAGAAGATTGAAAGTTTATTTACTGGAGTAAATATGCTGTAATACCGTTTAACAAGATTAAAAAAACCGTAAAGTTCAAACAAAAAAAAATATTGAGATTCTGGTCGAAAATCATTCCAAAGAAAAGAATTTTATATATATATATATAATCTCTTGGGTTAACCAACCAATTATACAAACTTATAAATTAAATTCACTTCGTTTCATTTAAAATTCTCTGAGATTCCTAATGTGACCCACCGGGTTGGGCTATTGGTGATGAACACGTCTTCGCATATTAGCTTATTTCGAAGTCGAATGTTCCAACTTCAAATCCTAGTAAAGCCTAGTAACCTTTATACGGATTTGAATACTAGATCGTGGATACCGGTGCTCTTTGGTGGTTGGGTTTCAGTTAACCACACATCTCAGGAATGGTCAACTTGACACTCTACAAGACTACACTCATCATCCCCTGTAGTAATACCTGACGGGGATTTCCGGAGGCTAAACAGGAAAAAAAGGTTCCTCAGGTGACAATACACATCATTATGTGTGTGAATGTATATAGTTGATTGGTTTACCCAACAGATTGATAAAGATAATATTTTTAACTAAAATATGTCTTGTTATTGTATTTAATTCTATCCAATCAAGGAGAAAATAAACTTAAATAAATCACATTTATGTCAATATTTATATATATATATATAAACAATATAGAATGTACAACGTACTTCTCCCACGAATTTCATAACTTGTGAAAAAAATGGAAAATCTCATCTCATCTAACCCACTGAAATGAATTCGTATTAAAATTTTATGGCTTTTAGGTAGCGAAATCGAATAAAATATGTCCCAGAACCGTATCTGCAGAGGTTTTTGAGAAATCCGGGGTAAAATCTAATAAATTTAGATGATAAACTCTGTTTTTTATGTTTGAAGTACTTTGTTAAATAAGATAATAAACACATAAAAATATTTTAAGAAATTTTGTAAAGAATTTAATTTTCAACAAAATGGCGTAAGGTAAGATGAATAAAACAAAGAAAAATTAGAATTTTATTTAGAAACTGTACGTTACTACATTAGTAAAAAAAGTCCTTATTAAATGTAAAATAAATCCATTTTTGGTGATGTGAAAATTTCTTAAAACAATATTTACTTGTAAAAATTTCTGTTAAAAATTTTAAAAAAATTAGAAATGACACAACGTCGTTATTATTACGTCGTAATCGTTTTTATTGTGTAAAAAATAAAATATAAATAAAAATTACTTAGATAATATTTTCATTAACGACAGAAACAGTACAAATTATTTGAAAAATTATATTTCAAAATTGGCTATAAAATAACAACAGCTGATCAATAATGCGCAGTATTAAGATTCAAGTTGCCAAAACATTTAGCGCGGTTTTTCACAATCTTCAAGAAATACGTTCAATAACTAATATTCGTACCACCACCGAACGATCTATCCAACACGATCCTGTTATTGATGAATTAGTATCGATGCAGTTCAGCATAGTTTATTTATCAGAACGTATTTCTAAGCAGATTGGCGTTTCGTATTCTTGGTTTGGAGAACACATACAAAACATGTTACATGTCATCAAAAACAGCCAGTTCTACATCTATACCCAGGAGACGTTCCGCTTCTCTTGGAGTAACTGGTGGAATACAAATCGATAACTCTACAAGTATATTTTGTATAACAACGCAAATTTCACTCTAGATAGCGTCAATAACTTACGAAATCGGTGGCACCGATTAAGCGTCGATATTGGTGCAATCTTCATCACCCCCAGCTGTTTGGATCGTTGATATTACCAGGCCATTTAAATGCTGAAGTCTAGTTGTACTTTCTTCAAGAAAAATTGCCGCAACTGGTTAAAGATATTTCTTTAGTGCTAAGATGCAAAGTACACCTCAAACACGATTCCAGGATCTCCACATCTCTCCCAGTTTTCACTCACTTAAATCATTATTTTGCTGAGAAATAGATCGGTCGTGGAGGTCCACATTTCTGGTCACTAGCACATTTCTGGCCAGATTTATCACTTTTACATTTTTGAGTTTAGCGACGGATGAAAAATATTCAGTGCCGGCCTCGATAGCGCGAGTGGTAGCGTCTCGGCCTTTATCCGGAGGTCCCGGATTCGAATCCCGGTCAGGCGTGACATTTTCATACACGCTACAAATCATTCATCTCATCCTCTGAAGCAATACATAACGGTAGTTCCGGAGGTAAAAAAAAACACACCTAAGGACATCCTTGAAAGACTAAAAAGAGGACTAATAGGCAGTACCGATGTGTGCCAAGAAATATATTGGAAATGGCAGGCTCATTTTTGAAAATTTATTATAAATTTCTACGTATAATGCACTTTGGTGAGGGATACTGTTTCTAAATAAAATTTGAATTTTTCTAACTTCTTGTTTTATTCAATTTACCTTACACCGATCTGTTCAGAATTAAATTCTCTACAGGTTTTGTTGAAAATTTTTATTTGTTTATCAAACATTTGACAAACTTATTGTTCGTCAAATATAAAAAAAAAAAATGGTTTTTTACCAATTTATTGATTTTTTCCTCAGATTTTTCAAAGAAAAATACTGCATATAAGATCATACTTTTTTCGATTTTTAGGTCAATAACCATAATTAATAATTAACTCTGCTCCTTAATTAACGTCATAAAAATTTGAATACGACCTCATCTTACCGGGGTAGCTTAAATCCGAAAGAAATTTTTCACTACCCGTAACTCGCAAAAAGCATTTTAGGTTAAATATTTTTATATACTTTTCCCATTATTTTCACGAGTAGAATATGTTACGAAAGTCCCGGGTAAACTTCGTGATACACCCGGTATATATGTTTTTCTCTAGCTGAATCCGAAAACATAAAAACCTCCATACCCCATTTTTAGATGATCGCTGTTCTTTCCCCTCTTATATAGCTATCTAAACTATATTGGCCAGGAAAGTAAAAATACCGCAAAATATAAATATGTAGTTATGTTACAAAAATCAAATATATTATTAACCTACGGTTAAAAATACTTTTCTTTGTTTTTCAGAAAGTGAAGATGATTCTAATTCCAGTACATAAGAGGTTTAAAATAAATTTAAAAACATAACTAAAATTAATCATGTAAAAATAATTAAAGTTAATAAATATTTAATAAATTTTGGATTATTTTAACGTTTAACTTGAATAAAAGCATTGGGAAATTATTAAAATAAAATATTATTTATTGAATTAAACAAAACCAATTCATATTCAACAATCACAAAATCATCTACATTTTATTATTTATATCTGATCAAACTGAAAGGAGACAGATGAGTTAGAATTACAATTTATTTATTTTTATTTTTTTTTGTAATTGGTAAATACAAAATATTGGCTCCGATTTACATAAGGTACATCAATTGGTTTATTAATGTTTTTTTTTAAATAAAGAAAATGTTTTTAGTTATATTTTCAATCAATATTCTCAATAACTATATAAATTTAAACAAAACGTAATGTTAGATAAAAATATAAATATGTACATGAGGTGTATATGCGATTAAACCATATTATCTATATGATAATTGCCATATGTTTATGGTTATTAACTAGAATGAAATATATTTATTCAGGACCAGTATAACGGATTTATTCTAATTAAGAAGAAGAGAAAATAACGATGAAAAGAAAAATCTAAAAAGAAATAAAAGGGAATGTTTGTTAGACTAACGGATCCGTTTAACATTTTGTTCTTTGTAATGGCACCTCCAAAAACTTCTGTTTGACCAGAAGGGTTACCGGACCGGAATAATTATTTATAGAAAAATATAAGGACGGAAACAATAAAAGTTATTACGCTTCACCAATTAAAGGGTACTGGTTCTTCAGGCCAGGAAATTTAATACGGCCAAGGACTAATGGTCAGAGTCAGTAGTTTTGAGAGGCTATGTTCGGCGCAGTCGAGATAACAAGCAATAACAGTGAGTAGTTTTGCAAGGGCGCGGTTGCGGTGACAACAATATCAGTAAGCGTGTGATAATGACGAATGAAGAGTACGTCACAATTATTCTTGTGTGGACGGTGGGTGATAAGAAGTTGTTTGGTGAGTTATGGGTAAAGAGTAGTAGGAAATGATTATTATATTCCTTTATAAAGTGTAGGGTAGTTCTTTTATAAACAGTAAAAGTAATAATATTAGCAAAAATTGAATTGTATAAACTTTAGACTTTTCTAGTCTTATCTTGTTGTTAATTCAATATTAGGTTCTTGCGTTCATTATAACGTTTTTAGTAAATTTTATTGTATTCTCGTTTTCATAATTTGTCTTTCACTAAACAAATCTTGTCCTTTCTATTTGAATTACTATTTTGTATACGTGGAGTCATTATTAATATTATTATTTATTTTATCTTTTAAGTTTTTAGAGTAATTTGCAGGAAATTTTTAGTTTGTTAGTCTCTCAATGTCCTTGTCGAACCGCGAATAAGCGACAATATGCAACTCTGGTAAATGATATAGCTATCTCCAATAATTAAAAGTATACGAGTGTCAGATAAGGCAACATTAGAGGTGATTTCCCATACTTTTTTCATCTAGCCAAACACAAGGTTGAATGTCATTTCAGCCGATTACAAAAAGTTATTACAAAAAAAAGTAATAAATATTATTACTTAATAACAAAAGAGGTTTAAGATTAGGAGTACTGCATATTACATTGGGTTTCACATCAGCAGTTATTAATTAGAAGATTTCCCTGATTTAAAGACTTAAATACCATCTCATAATAAGATTAATGATATAGAATAATTAGATCAAATTATTTCAACTTCATATTCTAATACCGATGAATATTCATCTACGTAGAATATTAATCTAAGACCCATTGTTTTCAGTTAATCCTGACATAATGCTAATTATAACTATTTAAGCTGGATAATTATCAGATGTTATAATAAATTAAAGTATTCAAAATATGTCGTAACAAGAATACGATATAAGAAATTTTTTTCTAATAAGATACTGTACAACGTCCAAAATCTATGTTGCCCACTAAAAGACAGAAAGAATTTTAGGGTTCTTAATTTAAGTTCTTAATTCAAGTCGAGTTCTTAAATTAAGTTTCAAGAATTTAATATGAATTAATTTTATCCTTGGAATTAAAACGAAATTTTTCACAAGCTATCACTCCAAAAAGAAGCGTTTCAGAACGATATTTGTATACATTTTTTCTTTATTTTCAGTTGTAGAATATATTCTGAAATTTTTTCCGTCTCTTCATGTGACACAACAAATGAGATTAAACAAATTATGTGAAACATAAAACGAATAATAAATTTACTTCTTAATTTGGATACCAAAAAATACACTGTTGCTTAACTTTTACAGATCTTGCAGAAATTAGACCATAATCTTTCGCCGGCCGACACTCGCTAACAAAGCGTTTGTGAATCTACGTTTCATGAAATTTCTTCTTTATTATCACTAAAAGAATAAGTCCTGAAATGTTGTTACTATCTTAGTGAATCATACTGTATTTACTTTTATTTATTTTAATTTTTTTTTGTTTAGTTTTACAATTAGAATCAGAAAAAGCATTCCTCACCATTTTAGAAAAATTCTCTGTATAATCTGCAGGGAAATTCATTATATTGATAATTCTACGCGATAAATTTTTCTAGAGTAAAAATATGAAAAATCCATTAAAAATTATATTTACATTTTTTTCACTTTAATTTTTATTTATAAAATGCAAAAAAAGACAATTACAAAGTTTTTAGGTAAGAATAAACAATAAAACAAGTAATATTACACTTTTTTCTATTTTTTAATTGTAGATAAATATGGATTTAAAAACAATTATAATTTTTCCTTACGCAAGCAAATATTAAAAAAAAAAATTTTTACTTGTTTTATTACAATTAGTTTTGGAAATCTTATTTATATCGCGTGTAATTAATAATATTGTAATTTTATATTTACTTTCTTACAGTTTATTGCAATTGATTTTACAACTAAGAAATTTAATTAATTTTATTTAACGCATCTAATAAAATGTATGGCCCTTAATTTAGTGTTACTGAAAATAAAAACGTATATTAAATAAAATAAATAAATATTCAAATAAGATAAATAAATTGTTTAATAGTTATTTATTAATTAAATTGATTCTAAAGTAAACTAAAATTAAATTTTTACTCTAATTAAATGAAAAAAATATTGTTATTTTTTAACGATTTTAACTTCCAATACTAGTCAGAGCATTATGTCTCTTTTCTCGTAAATAAATAAAATTTAAACTCGATTATCTCACTAACTATTATTATTAATCTTTCTTCTGCTATATAACTATATATAGCAGATGTATATATACTAATATGAATATATATATATATATATATATATATATATATATATATACTAGCTCTACCCGCCACGCTTAGCTGTGGCACAATGTGGTTGCATGAGAAATGAGAAACAAAACAAAACATACGTTTCATAGAAGTTTAATTTTGCAATACTTGTGGATATACAATATTTTTTTTTTTGTTTTTACACTGTCTGCGTACATATAAAGTCTATCTGGTTTGCCGACACGGGAACACGCAACATAGAGTTGCCCATGTGAGAAGCAATCCGCATCTAAATCTAAACCACACAATTCTAAAGATTGACCTTGAGCTTTATTGATTGTGGTTGCAAATGCCAATCGAATTGGGAATTGCAATCTTTTAAATTACAATGGAGTATCGGTCGGGATTATGGGTATTCGAGGAATGAGGACATCTTCACCTCTGAAAGGCCCCGTTAAAATCGTTGCTTCCACTACGTTATTCATCAATTTCTTAACTGCAAGTTGCGTGCCGTTGCAGAGTTTTGGCTGATTAATATTCCGCAACAGGATAATTGTCATTTATTGATCGAACCGTTGCTAGAATCAATCTAATGAGAAATGTTTTCCCAGTTCCTCCTGGCGCATCCAAGAAGAAGGTCCTCCCAATACCGTCATTTATCATTTGCATTATGCGATCGTAAATGCCTTTCTGTTCACGCGTTTATTTGGGAATGTTTGATTGGACATATGACTGAAGATTACCGATGTTATAACTCTGTTCACGGCGTAAATCCACATCAAATGAAGCAATCGCAGCTCGGGTGGGTGCTGGCATTCCCAATTGACTAAGAACTTTATTTGCAGTAGATAAGCACTTGTCTTCAATATTTATCAACGCTTCGTTGTAAATGCCGTCTGTAAATTCCACGGTCATATTGGTGTTTTCTAGGCGTACTGTATGCAAAATATCCTCAGCCATATGCGATCGATATCTTTCCCATAACTCTGTGGGAGATGAAGGGAAGCAAGCGGTCAATATAAGTGCGAATAATGCGCGAATTTGGTTTGGATGTGCGGTGTTGCTCGCGTCATTAATACATATATCCCACTGTTGGTCGTTTTCTAATAAATTCAGAGCTTGGTGAAAGGCGCAGCTCAATCACGACACGATCACACAAACGTACCTCGATTAAAGTGAATATTTAATTCAGATTGTATAATAATCTGAATCAGATGCAAGTGGATACTTTTTTTTTTTTTTAATAAACAATGTAATTGGGAACAGGTATTGTTTCCCATGTAACTGCGGTTGTCGTTATCTAGTATGGCGAGCGTTCCCCTCGCTTCCGGCAGATGGCGCGGTCACTGGTACACAGCTGACCGTTAAGAAAACTGTTTTCTCGCGGTCGCGGGTATGTGACTGATGCGAACAATAGATAAAAACAATCTTTGATGCGGGTTATATATCGTGCTAAAATTTGAGCTCAATCGGTGCAGAACATTTTGAGTTTTTGAAGCGTACACGAACGAACTTAACATTTTTATATATAAAGATATATATATATATATTTTAACTGACGGAAATAATTTTTAATTCAATTTCCCTGTTGTAGGATTGAAAAAATAAATTAACCTTGAAAGAATTCTTGTAATTATTCCGCATAATTATTAAGAATAAGATAAGTTTTATCAGAATATGTTCTTAACGTCTATAGATATCAGTTACATCTAATACATTATTGAAATAAATTTAACAGTTGCAGTAAATTTAGAGATGGGCGGAAAAAAAATGTAAAATTATTGGTTGACCAATCAAATACAGTGATTAAGTTATTGTATTTCAATGAAATAAACTGTTTTACATATAAGGCACGGTAGGCACATGCAAGCCAATTATTTTATATTACATGTGATATTTCATATACACATATATATGTATATCTAAACTTTAGCCTGAATTTCGACCCCATAGGAAACAATTAATAAATTTAATTTCGGGAATCCCAATGAAATCGGTTTCCAGTATTTTTGTTTTTTGAGTGTACCTTTCCACTCTTTCATCATTTTGTCCAATATTCTGTTAAATAGCAGGGGGGAAAGTCCATCCCCTTGTCTCAGTCCCGTCAATTTCAAAGGGTTCTGAGATTTCGCCCATAAATTTTGTTTTAGATTTAGTTCCAGCTAATTTTTTTTTTGTTTTATTAACCTTCGAGTTTACTGAACTAGTCCTCTCTCTTCTAGAATTTGGAAAAGAGATTGTCTGTCTACAGAGTCGTAGGCTTTTTTGAAATCTACAAATGTGTAGATCATGGGTTTACTTCTGTTGTTTTTAATTTTTATTATCGTTTTCAGGCTGGGGATCTGTTCCGGTAAGAGACAGGATGAGAGGATTTTGTATGCGACCGGTAAATGGGAAATTCCTTTGTAGTTGTTTACGTCAACTTACTGTATTATATAACTTCTTATATAATGGGTTAATTAAAGCGGTTTTCCAGTCTTCCGTGATCTTTTCTGTTTTCCAGATGTCTTGAATAATTTTTGTGATTTCCTTCGGAGAATTGGATCCTAAATTCTTCAGGAGTTCGGCTATTATTCCATCTTCTCCTGTAGCCTTAGTGTTTTTGAGTTTTTGAATAGAGAATAAAATTTCATCTTGAGTTGGTGCAAGGGAATCTTTCTCTGTGACACTTGGTGTGACTCTAGGAAATCTTTCTTTCGGTTCGGGCAGTTTAACAGTTACTCAAAATATTCTGCCAGTTCCTGACAATTTTCTTTGTTCGTAAGCGTCAGTTTACCGTTTGTCTCTTGAAGCAGAGATTGAATTATATTACTAACTGTAATTTTTTTTTATAATCACAAGTTAATAATTATTGATAAATCAATATATTTGTATTAAAAAAAAAAAATTTAAAAAAAGGAGATGAAGTCGTATTCGAATCGATGTGCTTTCCCCTTTACATCCAAATGTTTCATTTGGCTTTAATTCCGGAACCATTGAAAATACAGTAGTTACAAAAAAGTCCAAAATCAAAAAAAAAAAAAAATGTATTTTGGGCCTTTTTGGAAACTTTTGGTTCAGTCGACTGCAATCGAAAGGGGGAGATGAACAACAAGATGTAACAGCAGTCCTAAATCCAAAATTTCGACATCCTACGGCTAATCGTTTTTTAATTCTGCGCGATACATACTTGTATCGCGTACGTACGTTCATACGTACGAACAGTCGTCACGCCAAAACTAGTCGAAATGGATTCAGATACAGTCAAAATGGATATTTCCGTTAAAATCTGAAAACCGAAATGTTTCGCGATCGTAATACTTTTTTTATTTCGTACAAGGAAGTAAAAAAAGGCATTTTAAATAAGAGTCTCATTCAGCCCCTTATTTTTTTGAAGGTTAGAAGTTTGCTTATTGGAGTCCTTATTTATTTCATAAGTTACCTGATTTTATATAAAGTTCTTCAACAACGCTAAAAAAATTATAATAAAAGTACCGTGGTGATTCTTTGTCCAGAAGGGGTCGAAAATAAGGTATATATATATATATATTTATGATAATACATGTATATAAAATATATAATTGTGTTGCATGTGCCTACCCTGCCTAATACATAAAACAGACCTTGTTTCATTGAAATGCAATAATATAATCATTGTATTACACAAAAATAATTTTGTATCTTTTCTTAAATCCGCCCATATCCGAATTTACCACAACTGTTAAATTTATTTCAATAATATAGATGTAATTGGAATTTATAACAGCATCTAATTTTTTTAAACACCAACCTCTGAATATCTTCATTTCATAAAATATAAATAACTATTAAATAAAATTTATAGATTTCTGATTTATAATAATGGGCTTCCCGTGGGGATTGCGGCGTGTGAAGCTTGAAGGCTGAGGTGATGGGAGCACCGCGTGCGAGATTAGACCAATCATCACCATCAACCGGTAATAAACAAGATGCCCTAGAGCGCTGTTTTTGGTGGTGCAATAAGATGATTTTATAATATCTCTGCAAACATTCGTCCGATTTTAAAAATTCAAACAGGGTATTTATAATATGTTGAAGGCTAACTTTTGCACGCATAAGGTACACTCTCCCATCTAACAGATCACGGTTGTATACAAATACTATATACAAAATTGTCACCTGCACGCTTTTTAAATATCCTATATTGGTAATTATTCTATATTAAAGAGCAATGTTTTATTTTGGGCAATCGTGTTTATTAATTTTTAATATTTCACAACATTTTAAAATAACTACTAATATCATAAAAAAAAAAAAAAAAAATTAAGAATAATATTTTGAAAAAACAGCTAGGAAAATGCTATAGAAATTTTATCTCCCCACACTAAAAAAAAAATCAGCAATGTACGTAACGTAAGATGAAAAGCTTAGAACAGTACTTGGTTGAAACCGTGTAGTAAAAAAATTATTTGAAAATGTTTAATTCCTTTACATTGCATTGTAAATTGATTATTTTTATTTATTAAACATCCTGAAAGCTCAATATATATTTTTTAATCGTTATCTATTTTGAGGATTACTTTTTTTTTCTTTAAATCATGTTTCTCCAAAGAAAATGATTAATCTAAATTCTTAAAGATTAGATTTTATCCTACTTTGAATTTTTTTTTACAAAAGCGTAGTTTATTTTCAATTTTTCTCACATTCCATTAGTTCAAACTCAATAAAAATAACTCAAAAAAAAAAATCAATCTGACTTCACAAAAGGTTTGATAAATGTTGAAGGGCAAAGATGTATAACATGTTCTCACTTTTTTAATCATGGTAAAAAATGAAAAATGAAACACTATTCAAATAAAACAAAAAAAAAAAAAAAAAATATTTAATGATATTTAATGTAGAAAAAAACTTTTCACAGTAAGGGCTTATTTAAACAATTTTTAATTTTACAGGATAGATTCTTGTTCAGATCACATTATTATAAATTAAATTACATAACATTATAGTTTTTAGATGTCTATATAATATACTAATAGAAAAAGAATGCTACTTAGTTTTTTTGTCAAACATATTGCTGAAGAGAAATAACTGTAAAAAATGCGGGTAATAAAATGAGTAAAAATAATCAGCGGTGTTGTTTTAAACAAATCTTTTGTAAACAAGGAAAGAGAGTTTAAATGAGATAAAAAAACGGGAATATATAATATTTTTTATTAGAGAAAAAATGACGCAATTTAAAAACTACAGTGAGTGAAGTACGAAGATTCTGTTGATTAAATATACGAGTATAAGGCAAGAAATTATGTAACATAATGTGTGAGTTGTAAAATTTAAAACACCTACACCGATACTGTTTATCTATTTTTAATTTTTTTTTTTAAATAACAGAAACTAAAAGATTTTATGTTAATATTAACGTGCCCGTCTTACAAGAACCTGGACCCTCTGGTTCAGGTCAGCCCAGGCGAATTCTGGAGCCAACTCAGGGATACTCGGGGCCTCCCGGTGCCAAGGGGCATACTCGATGGCTCAGAGCTCGCCATTCCCATCTACCCAGACGGCTCCATTCCCAGGATCCCCTCACTGTACGTTATCCTCTTGATCGCAAGAATGATACTGATAAATAATAATAACTATGTTATTCAGGATATATAAAACCTAAAAAAATAAACTAAATTACAAAAGGTAGAATAATAATAAATATGGTATCTCAGTTCACACACCTTTGACGACGAAAAATTCATAACCTATTTCTTTGCCATGGTGGCAGAAATATAATAATAAAGTAACCACACCACTTCATACTACTTAGGGGAGAAGAAATAATGACTAATTTTAATATTTTAACCTTCAAAGAACTAGGATCTCGGTCGATGGCTTAAAACCGTTCTTGGAATAACACGAACGTATCTTTCAAATTTGAAAGTAATTGGTCGGTTGGTTTTTGCGTGATGCGATAACAAACAAAGTTTACGATACGATACGAAAAACCGTGATCTATTAAATCGTGAGTGTACCTTATGCATGAAAAAATTAGCCTTCAACCTACTAACAAATACCCCGTTTGAATTTTGAAAATCGGACGATTGTTTGCAGAGATATTATAAGAACAACCCATTGCACCTCCCAAAACAGCGCCCCCCGTTTCTTATCAGTTGATGGTGATGATTGGGCGAGCCTCCCAGGAGGCGATCGCTTACCTCATCACTCTAGCCTCATAAGCAGTCCCTGTGAAAATCCAATTAATATTAAACAGAAAATATTTAATTAATATTATTTTATTAACGTAAATTTAATTCTATTTTTTCTATAATATTCATTCGTTTGACTCGAATCATTGAGTTTAAACCCAGCACAAGAAGTGATAGAGATTCACAATTCACAGTTCATTAATTCATTTCATTATGTTTGTGCTTCAACCGGCAATTCTCCACTAGATTTCTCGAATCTAGTAATAGTCGTAGTAGGATTCTCCACTAGAATTCTCCACTGTTTATACGTATACTACTGTATATAAAGGAAGAGAATACTTATTTGTTCCTGATAAACAAAAAATCTGATGCGGACACTACATGACTTCTTTGTACGCCTATTAAACTACATATACATACATTTTCCTTCACTTCATTTAAACTTATTTCATTTGAAAGTGAGATACGATTCTCCAATTCTTTAATAAAGTGGACAGTACCACAATTGCTAAATTATCACTTTTTATTATACAGTAAAAGTTCCTTTATTATCTTTAATTAAATGGAAGCCTTATACGTATCTAATAGTATGTTTTTTATATTATTATGATGTAACCATCAACAAAATGGAAAAAAAAAACAAAACGGGAGAAGGTTTCTAGATTTTTACTGAAACAAATGCATAAATAGAAAAAAATATATAGGAGAACCAAAAAAAGTATTACCTATTTAAGCTAATTAAATAAAATAATTTTTTTTTAATAAATATAACATTTTTAAAAGATTTTGCTAAGAAAATCCAAAAATAATACGATTCTAAATTATAATTTTCAGTAATTTTTAAATAATAATCAGACATAATATATTATAATTACCAACGTAACATTCAATTATTCTAAATGACGATTACCATCAAAAAAGGAGGTGCACAAGTAGATGTTACAACAGTCCTAAATACAAAATTTCAGTATGCTACTGCTAATCGTTTTTGAGGATGTGTAACAGGTAAAACAAGATAGGCTTTGGAAATAAGATTATTCAAATATACTAAGATCATGCTCAATTTAAAAATAAAATTTATTTTCGTAAGCGAGTTATTTCTAATTTTGAAAAAAAAAATTACTGAGCTTTTCCTTAAAAAGTTAAATCAATGTAAGGCACCTAAGATCCATATTATTGCAGCTAACAAGGGGAAGGAACGGCCTTTTGGTACACCGATTTGAACCATATGCGTGTTTGAATAGTACACTGTTCACGTGTTTTTATCACAAAATACTAACACGCAATATTTAGTTATACTCAAAATTTTTTTTTCCTTCAATACAATTATAATTATAATTGAGGGGCAAAATGTCCCTCAAGATAATTCCGGAAGACTAGGAAGTATAGGTGACGAAGTTGTGGCATTATTTTCTATGCCAGGTATCCATACCTTATCAAAGGCCTGTAGAATGTCTAAGAACGCCGCCGAGAAGAATTTCCGCACCTCTAGACACCACTGATAACTATAGGATTGTTCGATTGTAGAATGGCCACACCTGAACCCAAACCGGTGTCGAGACTTGTTCCCTTACTCTACAACACTGACCAAAGCCTGTTTATACTCAAGAAAAATGGCCCTAAAAATTTCCTTAGCCTTTTATATTAGTTTATATATTAATCTTGTTTAACGTCGCTCAAGTAGATATGTGGTGAAAGTGAGAACGTATCGGTTTCCATCCGACTTCATATACATAAATATATATATTTAAATATATTGATTTATTAATAATTATAAGCCACTGTTGTAAAAAAAAACTGAATTAAAATGAAAAGTAGATAAAATTTTATTTCTATAATAACTTTATTATTAATCGTTACTTTTTTTTTTTTTTTTTACAATCACAGGTTAATAATTATTAATAAATCAATATATTTAAATTTAAAAAAAAAGGAAATGAAGTCTGATTCGAAGCGATGTGCCTTCCCCTTGTAAGAACCAAACATTTCATTAATTAAAATTTTATTTGGTTATAACTGTGGAACAAATGAAAATAAATCCACTTACGATATATTGTTGAAAAGCTCTCAACGAGGGCTTATTACTGCAGTTAAAAAAAAGTCCAAAAAATTTGGATTTTGGGCTCTTTTGGACATTTTTAGTCAAGGCGAATGCAATGAAAAGAGAACTTGCACAACCAGATGTTACAACAGTACTAAATCAAAAACTTTAACTTTCTACGGCTAATTGTTTATGAGTTATGCGAGATACGTACGTACAGACGTTACGCCGAAACTAGTAAAAATGGATTCAGGGATGGCCAAAATGGATATTTCCATTGAAATCTGAAAACCGTAATTTTTCGCGATTACAATGCTTCCTTTGCTTCATACATTGAAATAAAAAACTACTCAGACAACAGACAACACACTTTTACACATGTTTTCAAAAGTTATGGTTCCAATTGATCGAGCATTTTTTTGTTTATCTCGAATATATAAAAACCTTTTTTTTTCCGCTTTATATAATAGTATATACATGTATTTTTTTTTTCGAATTGAAATATATCTAAAATCCTTGTCAGTTATGCCAAGAAACAAAGGTAAAAATTTTGTATTGGCTGATAAGAGTATTTATGTTTGTTTATCCTTAACACATAAAAATCCACTTTCCCTTTATATAATAGTATAGATTAAAATATTTAATAAGTTACAGAAGAGTTTTTAAGGAAATTTGTAAATCTTGACCTATATATGAATATTTTTAGAACAATTTCTCTTTACATGTCCTCCCCACTACTGAAAAATATTTATTCTGTTTTTTTTTTTACCCGTATCGCTATTAATGTTTATTATTTATAACTCAGAATGTCATGCTATAATTTTCTAGCTGTTTAACGATGTTTTTGTTTTTGGAAATCATTATTTATTTCAACATCAATTTTATTGCCTTAACATGTTTTTTAAATAATTAATTGGATCTATAAAAAATAGATTAAAAAAATGTATTTTATAACTAGTTATTGGTTTTATTATTATATTATTATTGAACATTATTAATTTATATAACTTTTAATAATTTATTTATTTATTCCAATGATTCTGAATACAAAAATTTTTATTTTTTATTTCATACACATAGTTGAAAAAAAAACATAACAGATATTAATTACAATTTATTTTAGACAAAATGATAAATAACAGTACAAATATGAAAAGTGTAGCCATTTTTCATTTATTTAATTTAATATTTTTTTTTTTGATTTGTAGTTAATACAACTGATACGTATTTTATTGTAAAAAATAAACTAACAAAATTGAAAAATGATGGAATACCATTAGATCTTACAAAACATCATGAGAAAGATAATATGTATAACACAGAGATATTAAATAATACTGGTAAAGTATGACGCCGTTTTGACGTGCCTTACAGACAACTAGATGATATGCTAAGACTGATATGTGAAATCAGAATTGGATGAAACTAAAACATGACTTTTTAACAGTCTTTAGGTAAGAATATTATAAAATCCTTTAATTTATTAGAGTATTCATTATTCAATGTTATTACGTAAAGTGAATGTTTCTTTACGTTAAACGATGGGTATCAATATTCTTTCCCAAAATTTTACAAATGTTTTATTTGTGGATCATAAGCATTACTCACAAATATAATTTAACATCTAAATAACGTACAAACTGCAAAACATATAAACAATTTTACAACCCATCATTTTTCTTAAGTATGACTAAGTCGTATTCAATAAATTTATAGGATATTCGTTGTTATCTTCAGAATTATTCAATTAATACTCGTATCTCATTACATATTTAGTTTCTAATTGTCTAATATTGGTTCATGCATTTCATTTTCACGGTACATTAAAATATGTTGGCACTAGAGTTTCGAATTCTATCCAAGTATTAGAATGTAATTACTTTATTAAAGTAGATTAAAATATATGTTTCTATTTACTTTGTTTCTTTAATTTTTTTTAAAATCTCCATTGAGTATTTCTTTTATATACATAGTTGTAAAAAATATTTGAAAGCGATTATTAATAAACCAATATATATGGATTGATTAAACGTTTGTTTTATCATAATAAATTATTATTTTTATAATAAAGACTGGGTAAGGAATAAATAAGTATCCAAATAGATTAAACATAAAAATAAAATGTTGCTTTCCGCTTGGACTGCTTCTAAAGATTTCAGAAGCTAATATTCATCAGGATATTGAGATATTGACAATTTTAATTGTTTAAATAATTAGAATTTATTGGTTTAAAAACAAAATAAATCGATGATAATAATAATGACATTAGTAAAAATAATAAAACAAATAATAAAAATAGTATACACAACAGCAATAATAATCAGAATAATAATAAAAACAGTAAACATTAAATAAAATAATAATAAATGATCATACAAAATAGTGATTACAAACAAAACAGAATTAAATGTAATTGTCAGGATTTATTTACACGTAGCTAAATAATGAAAGAAAGAATTCATTCCCATTGAGAACAGACATTAGCATAACCACTAGTCTTAACACTTTTAACTACTAACCTTGTATTTACAACAATACTGCAATAGACAAGACAAATATAAAGTTCTTTTACTGCAAATACCTTTGCCGTTCGCAAATAAAACTATCATAATTTATGACATTATCTCTTTCACTTATAGTCTTACAGTAACTCACGGAACCATTTCTTGTTTTCGTGTACTAGAATTACTTGTGACATCACCTTAATTACGTCGAACGTGTATGCCAAGAAATTCGCTTCTTCATTGATCTCCAAGCAGAGCAGAATAATCTCGCTGACTGACGACGACTCGCAAAACTCTCCTCACAGACTCGCATCATAACGTCTCGCTTAGACCCATTTTGCAAAACATATTTCAAGTGGTCTTCCCCAGACTTTTTATAAACCGCTTTACTTTACCTGCCGGACCGGACCCAAATCGAAGCGTGAGAATGTTCGTCCGCTCTCACCAATTCCCATGAAATTCCTACCCTGGTCCGGTAACTCGTCTCATGGAACAACATTTGTTTAAGTGTATCAGCGGGCAGTATTACAAAAGACGATTGTTAAACGGATCTGTTACCTTTACTAAAAGGGTTTCTTTTGGCCACTTTCTGGATTCCTCCGATTATTATACCTTCTATTATCTTCTTCTTAATTGATAGAAATCCTTTACTCGCTTCTGTTGCACCGGCTTTGTTACAATATTATGTTTCAGAATAGTTCGTAAAATGTTCGGTTTTTAGTTTTTGATATGCTTTTGTAAATACCTGTAATCTTTTCTTCATCGATTCATAAATGGTTTTTATATTTATGATTTTTTTAAATCTTTTCATAAATACTGATATCGATTGGATAAAAATCGAAATAAAAATTAGTTTTTTAAAGTTTCTCACATTTAAATGACTTACTAAGAAGAATAAATAAAAAGTGTTTTTCCAAAGAATCATTCGTTATTAATTATTCTGTGAAATTAGAGAAGATTTGGTTCCATCGGTGCTTACATAATAACTTTTCTGTGTTATATACAAATATATTCCGGATTTTTATTGTATTTGTGCAATAATTCTATTTGAGGATTTTAATTTTGTTCTTTTTTTTAATTTTATATGCTTAAAGTACATTAAGGTTTTACACGTACAACAATGACGCTATGTATAAAATTTGGCTATTTAATGTAATGTCTTTAAATGTACAAAGACATTAAAGTCGGTATGTTAGATACAAGAGTTTGAAATGTTTGGATGAAATGAAAAAAATTTAAATGGATATTTTTTTTTTTAGATTTCATCAATGGAGTTGATCCTCTTGGAATCAAAGATTACTAATTTAATTCGACTATAATTTAGTGCAAACTTAATTTAATTTGGTAAAAGTATTTCAACAATGTTACAATAAAGAACTTGCAAACTTTATATATCTATAATCTCTTTAGAATAAACTTTCAATAATAATGATCGGTGTTTTTAATTTTTCAATATATAAAATCAGAAATTTACGTATGTCCGGTTCATCACTTTATACAATGTTTCGGAACACGATTTTCGAACTATATACAGAATGATTCACGAAGAATAAAACAAATATTCAAGACATGCTCTACTGGTGAAAATAAAGAAGAAAGTTCATATATAATTATAGGTACGGAAACGCTTCGTTAGCGATATCGGCTGGCGAAAGATTTCACCCTGATTTCTGAGCCTTTGGTAAAATTAAGTCAGACTGCAATCTTTAGGTCCCAAATTAATGAGTAAATTTAGCTGTTTTATACTAAATTTGATCGAAACAATTGAAAAAAGTAGTTCGTAGAGTTATATTTTTATCACTTTTCCATAAAGGTGGTAAAACAAGTTTGACATTGAAAAATACACCACACCGATATGCGTAAAATAACTTTCTTAAATGGGTAATCTAAATGAATAAAAATGTAAATGTTCGTTTCTTGAAAATCTTAAATCTCCGAAAGTTCTTCACAGATTGCTTTGAAATATTGACGCAACGTTTCATTCGAATACGCGCGTGTTTTAATACATCTACTACTTACATACCTACTATTATGTAGATTTCATACCTGTGACAGATAAAAACATGCTTTTTTAAAAAACATCGCTATCTGTTGGACGTAATAGCAACATACGCAATTCTAAATATTTTACGATTCCATTTCTACGTTTCCGATATGTGTGTCCACTATAAACTAAAAGCTACTGGACCGATTTACACTCGGGGAAAAAGGGAGAAAGGGAATAAACAAAAAGGTAAAATGGAAGAAGGTAAAAAATGGAAAAAAGAAAAAAATTTGTTTATGTAAAACAAATTGTTAAGGATGTGGAATATAGGGAGTATACCGAAATAAAACGACTAGCACTAGATAGGAGAGCTGCATCAAATGTTGGAGAGCTGCATCAAATCAGTCAAAAGAATGAAGACAAAAAAAAAAGGTACAAAATAATTATTTTCACTTTAACTTGTATGTAACCGACCAGTTTTTGCGCATCCTGGTAGGCTTTAAACTTATTTATACACAAAAAATTTCAAATCTTCCGTCCAATATGTATGAGGAAAAAAATTTCCCACTGGGAAAAAAAAGGAAATTTCCAAGAAGGCGGAGCAATGTTAGGTTACATTGGAGTGTGATCGTAGAAGTCAATGAGTGAAAGATGGTTGGAGTGTGTGGGACGATAGGGGTTGGGATTACGGTAGTGAATAGTGATCATTATGCAGAAAATACAATTTTTATATGAATAATACTTTTAGTTTTTCTTTTGTTATCAAACATATGTATAAACATATTTGCATGACTAAATTATTTACATTGTTAAGATATTCTTTATTTATTTGAGTTACTACGGAAATGAAAAACCAATTTATTGCATAATTGTGATAAAAATTTAAAGTTTTTAAAAAATGTCTAAGGAAAACTACTAAATTTGATATATAAAATAATTACATGTATAAAATGCCTAGGCGTATATTAGACAGAGGATATTTGTTCACATAAATATTTGACTTCGGAGATATCTTGAAGATATCTGCGAAGTGAAAAGTTATGTGAAAAAATGATACTTCGTTCCAATAAAAAATTATAAATTATAAATTGTATGTATTTATAATTGTATGAATTATATATTGTGTTCATTTAATCGATATATATACTCAAATCTAGCAATAGAAAAGCATTACGGGTCTGCTAGTCAAAACACAAATGTTATTAACAAAACGTTTAAAAGTTTTGGAAAATTTTGGATTCTGAGTTAAATAGTAAGAATTTAAAAAAATGATACAAGTAAAATCCCAAATTTATAAAAAAAAACAAAAAAAAAAAACAAACTAAAAGTACATGTCAGGGAATTATTTTTTCAATTTTCTACATCAGATTTCATATAGAACCACTAAATTAACCTCTAATTTGGGTTTCAAGAATTTATCTGGATTAATTTTACCGAAAGAGGTGAAATCAGGTCCAAATCTTTCGCCAGCCGATACTCGGTAACGAATCGTTTCCGAACGTATTTCTACATGAAATTGGTAATTTATTTGTAGAACGTGTACTAAATGTTTGTAACAGTCTTCGAAAATCACCTGTATATACAATTATTATATATTTGGTACACTTCAAATACTTCTTTCTTCTTTCTTTCTTTTTCCTGTTTAGCCTCCGGTAACTACCGTTTTAGATAATACTTCAGAGGATGAATGAGGATGATATGTATGAGTGTAAATGAAGTGCAGTCTTGTACATTCTCAGTTCGACCATTCCTGAGATGTGTGGTTAATTGAAACCCAACCACCAAAGAACACCGGTATCCACGATCTAGTATTACTTCAAATACTAATATCAAATAATTACACGAAGAGCATGTGTAAACCGCATATACATTACTGGTTGCCAAGACCCTACTAGTTAATTTCAATTCTTCTCATTTAAGATAAACATGTTAAGGAAAGTAGTTACAGCATAATATAATATAATACTATATTATATATATATGATCCTTATCTCCTTATTATCTCCTAGAGGGAGATATATAATATATATCTCCCTCAGTATATATCTCCGTATTATAGGAGTTACTAACGAGATAAATGAATATCTCGTTACTAACTCCTATAATAAGTAGCAAATAACTAAGTAATTAATAAATAAGTAACACCTATAAGTAGCAAATTACGTAATATGTCGACTTTCATTTTTGCAAAAGAGGTCGCGATAGTTGAAAAAGCGTTGGAGTTATTGCGAAGTCGTACGTTTTACATCGGTTTGCAGTGGTGTTATCTATTATCTCCAAGCTGAAAAAGTAGTAATGTGTAATAAAACATAGAGATAGGAATATCCTATCTACAGGTAGGTATTATTCGAAGTTTCTATTTGACACAACTGTGGATTTCATTAAAAAATTCATGTAGCTTATTAGTTTTGAATAGCAAAGATAAATCAATAACTTTCTATATATAGATAACAACCACTAACCAGGATTTTTGCAAGAAGAAATTGTCGTCGTTACAGTGGAAGTATCTTCCGAGCATTTCTCATCTCATCAAATTTCGTTGCCATAGTTGTATATCAGCCAACTTCTATTGGTTTTACCCAACTTCTATCGTGAGGAAGTAGTAATCAAAGAGTTATCCAGCGTTCAAATTAATATATGTAGTATTATATGATAATATTTCAACTCTAAAACTTGTTTAATGTGGTTAAAATTGTTTAACTGTGATTCCTAATCTGCTGGAAGTGATGTATTAATTGTATTAGGTGCAGGAGTTGAGTATGCACTTATTAAATTGTATGTTTTATGTCTATATCATAGTTTATAAAAAGAAACAGTCTGATTACATTGAATGATGTGCAAACATCTAATTAGTTTTGTTATTCATTTTTATAGGCAATTTTTATCACAGCAGTCTTTAGAGTATTTGTAATAAAAAAAATGAGTTTAACAATTCTTTTAACGATACCATTTTATCCATTTTTATTTTTTCATATAAAATTCTAATTATATGTAAAACAAATAAAAAGTATATATATATATATTTTATTGAAGAATGGTTTTTTTCAAGAAGTATTTTCCACTAAATTATATAATTTTTATTTATTTGATCAATTTTGATTGAAAATTGTAATCGATCAAAATTCTAATTTTGAACTAACAGAAAATTTTGATCAAAGAAACTTCTAAATAGACATCAGTTTGTTCAGAATTAAGGTTTGGAATTATCCCTAATGCCAACATTTGAAATAAGAAACAAATATGAGAAAGATATTTTTTTTCTTTTCCCTGTTTACCCTCCGGAAATCACCGCCAGGTATTACTTCAGAGGTTGATCTGTATGAGTGTGTAAGTGAAGTGTAGACTTGTACAGTCTCAGGTCGACCATTTCTGAGATAATGATTAATTGAAACCCAGCCACCAAAGAACACCGGTATCTACGATCTAGTATTCAATGCCCTATAAAAGCCTTTACTAGGGTTTGAACGTTGGAACTCTCAATTTTGAAATCAGCTGATTTGCAAAGGCGCGTTCATTAAATTTACGTTTACCAAAAACAAGAACCAACCCGTTGGATTGATGAGAAAGGTCTGGAAACAATAATTTAAACGGATAAAAAATTATTATTTTTTAGAAAGGGAATTTACTAAAAATATTTTGATAAAGAAAAACATGAATATATTATTCACTACAGTATAAAATTTTTAATGAGTCAATCAGAAGAGGGGAACATATAACGAAATTTATCCCTACCATCAGCAACTCATCAATACTAACACAAGTGTGTGTGTGTGTATGTGTGTGTGGATGGGCACGCGCGCACACACACACACACACACACAACAAACAAACATACCATTTCGAGCATGAATCTGATAGAAAAGCGCCTCTTTAACTTGCAACAGTTAAACTGCAGATGGAATGGTCAGGTTTGTATTTTTTTTAACCTCCGGGTCCACCGTTAGGCATGCTTTAGAGGATGTGATGAATGATTTGCAGCGTGTGTGAAAATGCCATGCCTGACCAGGATTCGAACCCGGGACCTCCGGATGAAAGGCCGAGACGCTACCACTCGCGCTACGGAGGCCTGCAAGTATGTTGTATTTCAATCTATGTACAATACGTAAGCTGAAAGTTTGCTTCTAGTGTCTAATGTCTAGAATACTACTCGTGCAAAAAAACATGCGTCGTCTGTTCATATTCATTTGTTTTGATTTCTTGAGTTTTTTTACGTTTATACACGATGTAAATTTATTATCTCTACGTATTAATTTATATTTATTTTATTTGAGCTTGTTTTTATTTCACTTATTTTACTTTAACTGCAAGTAAATGCTAGTAGCATAAAAATATATATTTTGACTTACCGATATGGTGAACCTTTAACTCTAAAAATGTTGCTAAATCATCAACAAAATCGTCTTCGTTTTTGGATGAATAATTACTGTCTTCATCACTTTTTTCTAGTAAATTGATTATAAATTCATCTAACATCATCAACTAAATGTCTTTTCTCCAAATATTAAGTTTTCTCTTATCATTTCAATGGAGTCTAAATCCGGGTGGTATACTGGCAACCGAATGGCTGTATCACCGTGAGTTTTCAGAAGGCGACCGAAAATATACGTCTTATGACTTGGTTTGTGCAGTTTAACTACTTTGTAAAGTTTCGGTCTAACCATTTTAGGATAAAACGGTATTTGCTTCTCCTGTAATCAAGATTTTTTTTGGGTTGACGAACACATTCCGATTTATTAAATTTTTTGGTAGGTACTTACCGTAATGATTATTGATTATTCTAGTACGCAGCATTTCACCAGCACTACAATCGATCGTGGAGATAGAATTCGATAGAGTTTGTTTTTCATCCATTTCATGAAATTTTTAGACTTCTTGATGTGATAATCCTCACATGACGTGTACTTTTCCATATCAGCAAAGCATTATTTATAAATCCCATCTCGCCGCTACCATACACGATTAAAGTTCGGTCTCCTTTTAATATAAGCCGATGTATGCCCTGATCAGAATTGTTCAACCAAGATTTGTTTGAGATACGAGAAGATAAAATGTATGTTTCATCTACATAAACAATGGGAAGTTTCTCTTCTCTGTAACATTTAATACATGTTAAATAATGTATTCTTTGTCTTCGTATTTCATCGTTTTCGATGAAATTAATTCTATTATTTTTAGTTTTTCTCCATCAAAATCTCAAGGATTTCAAAAGTTTCCTGACGCTCCATATATCACTGTGAAAACTAATAGCCTCTTTCACATTCTTACAAATACATTTAGCTATAGGAAGCACTTTTTTTAGCAAATTGAAATCGTAAACAATTCACTTGACTGAACATGTTTCGTAACCTTCAAATTAGTAATTCTGTTATTCAGTATACATTTTTTTGTGGTTTGAAACGAGCATTTCATCCAACCCGACATTCCGTTATTTGTATTCAAATAGTTTTTTTTTTTCAAAAGTACTGGCCGAAACCTCACATTCAGCAGCAGTTTTCTCTTCTATACACTTTTTAACAGGAATAATAAATGGCAAGCTTGAAAGGCCCTGTTCTTTGAATTATTTGGCCTCTTTTTACCATAAACTGATTAACGTTACGTATAATTTCCCGAGCTCGACAATGAAGAATTTTTCTCTGTCTTAAATTTTAACGTAAGATTTTGTATAACTGTTTAGAGAACACTAAGAATATGCAATAAAAAATATTCACTAAAATTAAAATACAATTATAAATATATTATACGTAAGTTAATGCACTCATCTATGAACAACTAAAATACAGAATATTATAAACAAATTACCTTTACGCGCCATATACTACTTTACAGTTAAATTGTAACAATAGGATTCTTAATGTATTTGTATTTTACATACAAAATGTTAGTAATCGGGTGATGATATCTGGTTAGGTAGTATAACAAACCTCGCTCGCCCGTCCCGCCATTTGAGTAGTCAGTTGGGTTGACGAACACAGAGGAAAACCTTCACCTCACTTAGTATATGTATTGCAACGATTGGTAGCAATGGGAATTAAGTTTCGTGACGTATCCTCTTCAATTCACATTATCGTCTGGCATTAAAAATTCAAAAAAATAATTATAAAGTATTACTTTTATATTTTTATAAGATTTTAGATCAATCAGTTCATTTATAATTTTTTATGTTATTTCTAATTTAATGTTTTATCTTTATTTAAAATATGGATGTTACAAAAGATGTTTAAAAAAAAAAATCGTCTGGAAGAAAATGAAGTCAATAACCATGAGTTGAAATAATTTTTTTTTTTAACGAAAAAAAATACCGGGAAACGATGTAAAGAAATTGCTACAGAGTATGAGCTAATTACTTTTCAGAAATTTCGTATTATATAATTTTTCATTTATTTAGAATTCTGTAACAATCAGTTTAATTAAATATCTTAAATTTTTGCATGTTAATAACTCCAATGTACTATTGACATCAGACATCAGAATATCTACATCACGTAAAAATATCCATTTCTATACAATGATAACGATAAAACGTTTAAAGATACCTTCTATTTGTTTACGTATAAAGTATAATATTTTGTTTAAAAAAGATTTATTATTTATTAATTACATTAGTTATTTAGAAAAACTTAGAAATTAAAGTAAGAATATCTTATTAATTGCGAAGTGGCAGTGATGACGTTACATATGATACGTTATGTAAATATATATTCATGAGTGCAGAGTACAAAACAAAACACGAAAACGGTTAAATTACACTGGTCTACAACAGTTTTGTTACACAAATAATTTTGGCTTATTTTTATACAATTTTTGAAACTGAATACGAATATGACCTCAAATTTTCTTTTAAGGGCTTCTTCATTTTTTTCTAATTGTCACTCGTAAAAAATTAAAGTTTGCAAAACGATCGACTTTCTCTATTGATCCTAACATTTATAAATATTTGTTGTGAGTCACTGAATGAAATATGTCGACGTCTGAACATTTAAAACAGAGTCTTATTTTAATCATCTCAGGCAATTTTCTCGTAAACTACGCACAATACAAAAAAAAAAAAATTCATAAATAAAAGTTACTCAGACTGGAGTGGAACGCTCATGATGACCTTGAATTTGACGTTATTTCAAGTTTAACACAATTTTTTTAAATGTCATGACCTATTTTTGAACCCACCAATGAAAGAGCAAAGAGATTTTATATTGAAATGTGTTGTCACAATTATGACCTTGGAAAATGTTTCAAGGTCATATGGCTAACCATCAGAGATTGCGTTATACGGGTGTTGTATTATTTTCATAGATATTTACATCCCAAACCGTAGGGGAAGACACTCGCCTAGTGACCTAGTGACGTTCCGGTCACTAGTTTAATCCGGTTTGATTAATCAGGTGGATAAGTGAGAAAACTGTTAAAATTAGAAATTTTAGAAAATTAGAAAAATATAATACTAATAAATAATTTTATTATATTATATTAAATTACTTATAGCTTTAATCTTTTTACTTTTTATTTCAAATTTTCTACGACAGACTTTTCATCGAAGTCAAAAATAGTTAAATAACTTAATATTAAATTAAATTTTAGCAGTACTCTTCGGACGATTCTTTCTTAATGGAAATCTATCTAATCCGAACTCATTCTCATCCCTCTCGTTCGCCCTCCTTGGAGCTTTATGATGGAGGAGAGGATAACGGTGTGGGAGCAAACGTCTAAAGCGTAGCTCGGTAACCACGGGTGATCAATACTCCGAGGAACCGAACACTACAAGGGACAGCTCTGAAACGCCAGCTGCCACCATGGAGGTTAGCGATGGAAATTCCTGGCAACCTCCGGTCACTAGGCGGGAGAAAATCCCACCTATAATGTTGGACTGCCCCAAGCAGTGGCCAACGCTGGCGAGAGCAATCTCCGCCATTATAAGAGGGTGCCTGGGAGCCAAAAGTACCGGGCTCTCTGCAAGGGTGCAGCTAAGCAGCGAAGGCGACTTCAGGGAAGTACAAAGTTTTCTGCATTCGAAGGGAGTCGCCTTTCACTGCTTTCAGCTCCCAAAAGATAGGAAGCTCAAAGTGGTTATCCGGGGCATCCCGTATGGGGCCACCCCGGAAGAGGTAAAAGAGTAGCTAACCTCGCTCGATTACGAGGCAGTTTCAGTTATAAAGCTGATGACGAGGGACGGAAGGGAGACCCCCCCACGTGCTTCGTCGCCTTAAAACGAACGCCAGCCACCAGGGGCATTTATGACCTGGAAAATTTATTCTATTGTAGAATTGAGGTGACCGCATTTGTGTTTCGAGGGGTCCGCCCCGATGCTAAGGATGCCAAAAGTTCGGCCACTCGTCGAACTATTGCCGCAGCGCACAGCTGCCGCAGGTAGTTTTACCGGTAGCAACGGCGGAAAAAGAAGAATCACCTACCCCCACACCAACAAAGCCTAAACCGGCAATAATTACTAGAAAGGTGGAGGCGAAAAAGCCGAACAAGCCTGCGACGAAGCCTGTTTCGCAGGAAAAAAGGCAGCCGAACAATTGGCAAATGATTTAAAGGATAGGTAAATGAATTAAAGTTTTTAAGCAAATTTGTTAAGCTTAACCTACATATGAATATTTTAAAATAACTTATCTTAAAATGTATCCCCTTCCTCTATAAAATATTATTTGTCATTTTTGCTGTTAACTCCTTAAATTTTTGTTATTAACTATAAGATCCGGAAATGCGAGAGTATATATGTATATAGATTAAAGGAACACAAATGAAAGTTTGATAAATCATTAACAAAATGACATTACGGAACTTCACAAAATTTAAACTTTCCCTATTTCCCTTTTACCTTTTCTCCCTTTCTCCATTCACCTTTTCCCCATTTCCTTTTCCTTTTCCACATTTTCATTTTTACCACAATCCCTTTCTTCTTTCCCATTTCCTTCCCTCATTTCCCATTTTCCTTTTCTTTCCATTATTTACCTTTCCCCTTCATTCCCCCCTTTTTCCTACCTATTTTCCTTTTTTATCGTTTCCATCTCCTTTTCCCCCTTCCGCCCTTATTATTTTTCAATTTTCCTCTTCTTCCTTTTTTACCTCCTTCCATTTTACCTTTTACGATTTTTCCTTTTCCGATTTTTCTCTCATTCACTTTTCCGATTTTCCCTTTCTCCCTTTTACCCCGCGCGTAAAGCGGTCCAGTAGTTTTTTAATCCATAGCGTACACACATATCATAGAGGAAACATTGAAATAGAATCGTAAAATATTTAGTATAGTTGCTTTTACATACAACAGATAGCGCTGCTGTTAAAAAAAAGCGTGTTTTTACCTGTCACAGGTGTGACAGGTAAAAACACGCTTAGATATAGAAATAGTAGGCATATAAAATAAAAACCTCCAAGCGCGTATTTGAATGCAACGATGTTTCAAAATTTGAAAGCAATCTTTGGAGAACTTTCGGAGATTTCAGATTTTAAACAAACTAACATTTACATTTTTATTAGTAAAGATAGCAGAGAAAGTCACGCAAAACTTTTTCACCTTTTTATTTTTGAAATCGTTTTTATTTTTATGTTAATTTATTAATTGCTTAATCATGTTTTTTAATAATTCAGTTAACTTTTATGTAATAGAAATAAAATAAAATTTTATTACTAGTTAAATGGTTTTTATTTATTTATTATAATTATTTTTATAAAAAAAAAAAAAACTTTTTATTCCATTTTAATTAGTTGAAAAAACAACCCAACAGATATTAAATTCAATTTATTTTAGATAAAATGATAAATAACAGTAGAAATATGAAAAATATAATCGGTCTTTATTTATTTTATTTAATATTTTTTGGGTTTATAATTAATCTATTTGATATGAACCATATTACTGAATACGATCTAATCAAATTGAATTATAGTGATGGAATACAATTAAATTTGTTAAAATATATTGTCAAAAATAATAGTTATAATCCTGTTATTTTAAATAATACTAATGAAGCACGACGCGGAGTTTTTGATATGCTATTCCATAAAATACATGACACATTTTCAGATCTTGCTCATACAGTTTAAAATATGGCATATTTGTTATATTCAGGTAAGAAAATCATAAAATCCTTTAATTTATTCGAGTAGTGACTTACTCGATTTTATTCTATTCAGTTATTGTTTTTTTACATTCACATCCGATTGGTATCATAAACTTTTTACAAATTTTACAATCAAGGACAATACTTTTCACTCTTATGTAAAAATTAACATTTGAAATAACGTATGAACTGCTGAACTGCAAAATACGTAACAATCTCTTTTTACAAACATTTTTCTTAAGTATGTCTTAGTCGTATTCATAAATATTCAGGATATAAGTTGTTATCGTCAGAGAGTTATTCAATTAATACTTTTATTTTTTTATTACTTTTAAGACCGTAATGGATCACTTTAGTTCATTTTTTTTTTGGCAAGTTCTTTCTTTACTTGCTGATTTGTTGTTTTTCAGCTTTTCTTTTTTGCCAGTAATTTCTAAGGGTTTCAGATCTTCTTGCCGTTCTTGTTCAGAGTATACCCGGCTTATTGTTTTCTTGGGTTTTGATAGGAATCTTGTTTCTTTATTTTTTAATTTCTCATAGTTTCCGGTTTTCTTTTTTAGGTTTTCACGGGTTATGTCTAATTCCTCCATGTCTTTCTGTACTTTTTGTCTTTCTCTAACTTTTATTTTATTACATCTTTCGTTTGTAATTTTCTAATATTGGTTCACACATTTCATTCAAAAGCGGGACACTAAAATATATGATATTTGCATGGGAGTTTCGAATGGCAGATGAAGAGTCATGCTTAAAAAATCGTATATATCACGCGCCGGATCGATTGAGAGTTTTTATTTCCGAGAAACTTGGAACGCAAGCTTTGCGCTTGTTGGTGGTTGTACGTAATAAGATCTATTCCTTATTTTTAATTACTTTATTAAATTAGCATCGTAAAAAAAAATATATTTTAATTTGCTTATAAATAGGAAATATATTTTAATATAATTTTTTTTTAGAATTGTACCTCTTTTAATATTTTCATTTAATTTATGTTCGTTTCATGGGCAAAAAAATAAAACAAAACAAGAAAAAAATTAAATGTTGGTCATATTGGACAGAACTGTAGATTTTTTTCTTAGTTTATTCGAACTCTTATTTAATATTCTATTAGATGTTTTATGTTTTACACGACTTTCATAATTTTACTATGTTTATTATTATTTAATACATTTATTTTATATATCCATCATTTTAATTATGGATGCGCGATTCTCGCTCAAATATTATAACTCGAAATTTATAGATTCCATCCAGTAAACACTAAAGATTAATTGAATTATGATTTAAAAATGACAGCGAACGAAGGATCGGTACAATTATATATAAAAAATACGATAAAATTCTGTTGTAAAAAATTCAGAGGATACGCTGCAGTTTACAAAAAAAAAAAATTGAAAAGCTAGAACGATCATTCCGTGAAGGATCGGTACAATTATATATAAAAAATACGATAAAATTCTGTTGTAAAAAATTCAGAGGATACGCTGCAGTTTACAAAAAAAAAAAATTGAAAAGCTAGAACGATCATTCCGTGAAATAGGTATTCGCATTGGTATTTAAAAAAAACTATTCAACTGAATATAAAGAATCATAAAAAAAAAAACTGTTGACATCCTCAAAAAAATGTTTAAAAGTTCAGGATTATCTTTCGCTAATTCTTTTAGTAGGTAAATATGCGTATAAGGTTCCAGTCTGTTTAACTACTTTTTTTTATTTATACTCTTTTGACGTTCATCATATGACTGTAGCAGATGTTGACGATTTTTTTTGCTGATTAATAAGCTCATGGTTTCACTTAACTATGTTACAAACAAACCTAGGTACTAATAAAAATACGACACGCCAAACATTTAGTGTTTCATAAACTCGATAGAATTTTTAGAATGCATATTTGGAACGTTTAACATTTTATTTTTTTGTCTATAAAAGAATGTGCAAGGATTTCTCGTTCAAAGTGTCTTATTCTGATTTCTCTATGTTAAACTATTTTTTTTGGTAACGAAGAATATTACACTTAAAAATTCGTGAGTAAGTACTTGGGATTCGAAGAACGCGTTCTAAATATCTGTCTTAATGACTTAATAAACAGTAGTATTAAAAGAAAAATAAAACATCATTATGAATTCAGATTAAAAGTGAGTAAAGAATTATCATTATCAATGATACAAGAAGACCAATAATTTTTCCGTAAAAAGGATTGTGGCCTGGTTTTGTTTGTCTGTTTTATATATGTGCTCGCACTTTTATTTTAGCTACTATTGGCGCAGAGCGAACCAATGGTGGTGGTAGTGCGCCAGGCGGCTGCATGCGGCGCACGAATGATTCATTCCTTCAAACGGTTTGTGCTTTTAGTCACGAAGAATTTATATAAAGTTATATTGGTGTTTTGATGATAAAAAGTTTGATGTGTACACCACATATTTTCCTAGTACGACTATTAAATTTGATATACACATTTTTATAAAATGAAAAGTACATAAAATTTTAATAAGATTCTAAATTATAATTTTCAATTAATATTATATAATCGTTGTTTCGCCAATTCTGATGTGTATACCATATGACTTCCTTGCACGCATATTAAATTGTATATACATAGTTTTAAAAGTACATAAAATTTTATTTCACTAATAACTTCTGATTTTTTTTTTCATTTTTTCTTCTGTTTATTGTCATTATTGAATAATTATTTATCGTAAAAACGTTTTTACAATCGGAGATTAATACTAATTAATAATAAATCAATAAAATTAAACTTTAAACAAAATTTGAAAAAAGGAGATCGATCTGCTTTTCCATTGTAAGACCAAAATATTTCATTAATTAAATATTTTTTGGCTTTAACGCGAGAACCAATGAAAATAAGTACCACGTGACATATCGTTGAAAAACTGTCAATGAGGGCGGCTTATTGCTGCAGTTAAGAAAAAGTCCGAAATGCAATTTTTTTAAATTTTGGACTTTTCTCGACATTTTTGGTCTAGTTGACTGCTATAAAAAAGGAAGATGTACGCCTAGATGTTACAACATCCCTAAATCCAAAATTTCAACATCCTACTGCTTTTTTAAAAAAACATCGCTATCTGTTGGACGTAATAGCAACATACGCAATTCTAAATATTTTACGATTCCATTTCTACGTTTCCGATATGTGTGTCCACTATAAACTAAAAGCTACTGGACCGATTTACACTCGGGGAAAAAGGGAGAAAGGGAATAAACAAAAAGGTAAAATGGAAGAAGGTAAAAAATGGAAAAAAGAAAAAAGGAATATGTAAAACAAATTGTTAAGGATGTGGAATATAGGGAGTATACCGAAATAAAACGACTAGCACTAGATAGGAGAGCTGCATCAAATCAGTCAAAAGAATGAAGACAAAAAAAAAAGGTACAAAATAATTATTTTCACTTTAACTTGTATGTAACCGACCAGGTTTGCGCATCCTGGTAGGCTTTAAACTTATTTATACACAAAAAATTTCAAATCTTCCGTCCAATATGTATGAGGAAAAAAATTTCCCACTGGGAAAAAAAAGGAAATTTCCAAGAAGGCGGAGCAATGTTAGGTTACATTGGAGTGTGATCGTAGAAGTCAATGAGTGAAAGATGGTTGGAGTGTGTGGGACGATAGGGGTTGGGATTACGGTAGTGAATAGTGATCATTATGCAGAAAATACAATTTTTATATGAATAATACTTTTAGTTTTTCTTTTGTTATCAAACATATGTATAAACATATTTGCATGACTAAATTATTTACATTGTTAAGATATTCTTTATTTATTTGAGTTACTACGGAAATGAAAAACCAATTTATTGCATAATTGTGATAAAAATTTAAAGTTTTTAAAAAATGTCTAAGGAAAACTACTAAATTTGATATATAAAATAATTACATGTATAAAATGCCTAGGCGTATATTAGACAGAGGATATTTGTTCACATAAATATTTGACTTCGGAGATATCTTGAAGATATCTGCGAAGTGAAAAGTTATGTGAAAAAATGATACTTCGTTCCAATAAAAAATTATAAATTATAAATTGTATGTATTTATAATTGTATGAATTATATATTGTGTTCATTTAATCGATATATATACTCAAATCTAGCAATAGAAAAGCATTACGGGTCTGCTAGTCAAAACACAAATGTTATTAACAAAACGTTTAAAAGTTTTGGAAAATTTTGGATTCTGAGTTAAATAGTAAGAATTTAACAAAATGATACAAGTAAAATCCCAAATTTATAAAAAAAAAACAAAAAAAAAAAACAAACTAAAAGTACATGTCAGGGAATTATTTTTTCAATTTTCTACATCAGATTTCATATAGAACCACTAAATTAACCTCTAATTTTCTCAATGAAAATAAGTACCACGTGACATATCGTTGAAAAACTGTCAATGAGGGCGGCTTATTGCTGCAGTTAAGAAAAAGTCCGAAATGTAATTTTTTTAAATTTTGGACTTTTCTCGACATTTTTGGTCTAGTTGACTGCAATAAAAAAGGAAGATGTACGCCTAGATGTTACAACATCCCTAAATCCAAAATTTCAACATCCTACGGAAAATCCTTTTTGAGATATGCGAAATAAATATATGCACATATGTACGTACGTACAGACGTCACGCCGAAACTAGTCATAATGGATATTTCCGTTGAAATCTGAAAACCTAAATTTTTTTGTGATCACAATACATCCTTTACCTCATGCAAAGAAGTAAAACTCTGATGTGGACACCACATGACTTTCTTTTACTTCTATTAAATTACATATACACATTTTTTTCTGCACTTCATTTAAACTTAATCCATTTGAAAGTGAAATACGATCCTCCAAATCTTTAAAAACTGGATAGTTATACAACTGTATTTTGGTGGTGGTTACACATTATTTTGTGGTGCCCGTATCGGTATATTACATAAGTTTATACATTAATTTTGTTTCACGTCGCTCAAGTAGTTATGTGGTGTAAGTGAGAACTAGTCAAATCCGTAATCATGCACACATCGGTTCGAATCTGACTTCATATATATATATATATACACACATTTTTTTATTAACTTTTTTTTTAAATTTAAATATATTGATTTATTAGTAATTATTAAGCTCAGTAAAGACTTTTGAATTAAAATCAAAAGTATATAAAATGTTATTTCTTAATAACTTTTGATTCTTTTAATTTTTTGTTCAATCTGAGGTTAACAATTATTAATAAATCAATATATTTGAATTAAATGAAAGTTAAAAAAAAGGAAATGGAAGCGGATTCGAACTGATGTGCTTTCCCCTTGATTCAAATATTTCATTAATTAAAATTCTATTTCCCTATAACTCTGGAACCAGTGAAAATAATTACCAGTTTTGACATCATTGGAACACTCTCAATGAGATCTTATTACTGCAGTTAAGAAAAACTCCAAAATCATAATTTTTTGGATACTTTTGGTTCAATCGATTGCAATCCAAAGGGTTGGTGAATAACTAGATGTTACAACAAATCTAGATCCAAAATTTTAACATTCTACGATTAATCGTTTTTGAGTTATGTGAGATACATACGTACAGAAGTCGCGCCAAAACTAGTCAAAATGGATTCAGGGATGATCAAAATGGATGTTTCCGTTGAAGTCTGAAAACTGAAATTTTTCGCGATTATTATACTTCCTTTACTTCGTACCAGGAAATAAAAAGGAAAACGATGGGTTTAGAACCGTGTTAAAATGATTGAAGCTTTTTAATGATTTTGAAGCTTTTCGTTGCAAACATTTTTTAGACTAAATTCATGAACGTTATTTAGTTACGATTGGCAAAAACATTTAACAAAATCATGTGTAATGAAACATTTTCACGACGGGGAGTAGCCCGCCTTTTTCCTAGTCTGGATAAAAAAGAAAATTCATGAGGTTCGTTTCCAGACATTGAAATATTTCTTTTGAATGAATAATGATTTAAGTTTACTTGTATTTTTTCGTTTTAGCTTGACGATTACTTTCTTATTACATATGAATTATTACAAGAACATTTCGAATAAAGTAAAAACCACTGGGAAATTTCTCTCTTTAAGTTTGGCGAACCTGTGTCGTTCATGGCCACGGAAGTAATGTACACACTGCATTGATGTCTGTAAGTTGTAGCGTTGTATTATCTTTGATTAGGTGTGAGTTATTACGTTATTAAATGAATAGGAAAATCGATGTTGCCGTGGACTATGAAATACATGGAATCATACGTTTTTTAAACCATCAAAACGTTAAGCGGTAATGCAATGAACAAAAGAAACGTCCGAAAATGCTGTTATCCTCAATCACCAACCAGACCAACAAAGGTCAAGCCACAGCCATTTGGACGCAAACTGATGGCCACAGTCTTTTAGGATCGGTATGGCATACTGTTGATTGATTTCATGCCACGTGGAACGACTATAAATGCAGAAGCCTACTGCGAAATTCTACATAAGTTACTGCGCGCCATTCAAAATCGGCACCGACGGCGTCCTCCTGCTGCACGTCCACATGTTGCGGGTCCGACACGTGATTTATTGAAAACATTTTGATTGGAAATTTACGATCAGCCACCATATAGTCTGGAGTTAGCTCCTTCTGATTACCATTTGTTTGGGAAATTGAAAGAATTTTTGAGTGGTAAGCAATTCGCTGGTGATGATGAACTTAAAAATGCTGTTAAGCAGTGGCTAAATGAACTGGCGGCAGAAGAATAAGACGAAGGTATATTTGTCGGTCATGTAAGTATGAAACTTTTAATTGTTGTATGTCAAGTATTATTGCTGTACCCTCAATTGTTGTAATCAAGTATTGTTTGACATTGCAATGTCAAACAATTGAGAGCGTCATGCTGACATGACGGACAACATCGACATTATTTTTACTTTTTGACCATCAGTAGTTGTATTTATAATTTTTGTTTTAAAAAATTCAAAATTCATTTAATATATTAATTTGTAAAGGAAATAATTATAATCCATATCACACAAATGTTCCTGATGATGGATTACTATCTGAAAGCGCTCGGACGTAATAATAAAAATGTAATTGGTAAGTGGAAATAATTACATAATTAAAACATTATTTACGTGAGTCTGAGCAATAAATATTTCTACATAAATGCTACCACAGATTTGTAATTTATTTCTAACGTGCTTTGTATATACTAAATAATTATCAGGTTTGAAATAGAAAGAAATGCCTCACTGGTGGCCGCAACCTCTTCTTTGATTTTTTATTTATTTACTTTTATAATTATGGAACAATAAATTTAAAAAAATCTGCTAATACGTTAATTTATAACATACGCACAATAAATTATTGACAATGATTTTTTTAAAAGTATTCTCCCGTAATCCAGTTGTCAGTCGTAATGTAACATTACAGTCGTAATGTTACGACTGATTTGTTACGCAAATCAAGTAGGTTCCTACTCTATTGCCTGGTTACAAATAAAATGAAAAGTAACTTGTTATTTACAATATTGAAGTTACTAGAAGTACAGCACTATTGTTTAATCTTCAATCATCATTCGACTTGATATTTTCGATTACTAAGTTGTTGAAGTAGTAATTAAATTTTTTATTTTTCAAATTAAGTCGCATATTTTGAGAGAATGGATTTTAAAGTTCTATTAGGAAAGATTGCATAAAATAAGTTTAATAAACATAATTTAGTTGTTTGTAAATGTGATTTTAAATACAAATTAAGAACTTTAATAGAAATACTTTTTAAACACATTCACAAACGTATTACGCAAGCTAATTTGTTTTTAATTTTTAAGTAAATACTTTTTCTCTGCTGTAGTTGCTTCAATTAGAATTACCAAAACATGGAGATAATCAAAACATGGTGATTAATTCTTTGATTAATTTTGAACGCAAGCTGAAGAAAAACGAAGATATGTACCTTTTGTGAATTTAAAAAAACGTTCTAAATAGTAGTGTCTATTAGACGCTGTATATAAATTAGCTTATTTAATCTGATATTTTTGCATAGACAAAGGTATTAAAGGCAATACAATAATTACAGAAGATTGTGTTTTTTTGAGTGAATAATATTTCAAATTGATCCTATGTAATGTATTGCCATTGGAAATAACCTGGATTTTTTTTTTTAGATTTCATCAATGAAGTGAGTTGGTCATCTTGGGGTCAATAACTATTAATTCGAATTGGATATAATTTACTGGAAACTTAATTTGGTAAAATATTTTCAACAGAAGTAATAAAATAAAGAACTTGGAAACATTACATGCTTATAATCTCTTTAAAATAAACTATCGATAATAATGTTGGGTTTTTAATTTTACGTGTACCTAAAACTAGAAATTGATACAAGTCCTGTTCACCATTTTATACAAAATGTTTCAGAACACTATTTTCGAACAATATGAATATGATTCACGAAAAATGTAATAAATATCGAGAAATTTTTTACTGGTGAAAGTAACGAAGAAATTTCATATAAACATACATTCGAAAACGATTTGTTGGCTGGTGAATTATTTTGCCGTGATTTCTGCGCCTTTACTAAAATTAAGCCAGAATATAATTCTTCGAATACAAAATAAGACCTCCTCTATTAATCATGAGACCTTGCCGTTGGTGAGGGGGCTTGAGTGCTCAGGGATACAGAGTAGCTGGACCGAAGGTGCAACCATATCGGAGAGGTATCTGTTGAGAGCCAGACTAAGGAATGATTCCTGAAAGAGGCTCTCTCAGCTCTCAGTAGTTGTTAGGGGCGTGATTCAGAATGACTTAAACGGCTATATCAACATCACTCAGTCCTCTGAGTACTGCGCAGCTGAAAACAATGGAAAACTACAGCTGCTTTTTTTCCAAGAAAATGTGGCTCTCTGCATTTTCATATTGCAATGATGGAGGCGCCTTCCTTGGTAAAATATTCCGGAGGTAGACTAGTCCCCAGTTCGGATCTCCGGGTGGGGGACTAATAAGGAAGGGGTCACCAGAAAATAAAAAAATAACATTCTACGAGTCGGAGCGTGGAATGTTAGAAGTTTAAAAAAGATTGGTAGGGTAGAAAATTTAAAAA
Organism: Lycorma delicatula; assembly: GCF_047948215.1. NCBI lineage: Eukaryota > Metazoa > Arthropoda > Insecta > Hemiptera > Fulgoridae > Lycorma > Lycorma delicatula. The sequence continues at coordinate 34,808,717 of NC_134465.1, forward strand.
GGGAAATGGATAGGATAAATGTGGATGTAGTAGGAATTAGTGAGGTTCGATGGGAAGAGGAAGGCGACTTTTGGTCAGGTGATTTTAGAATAATTAACTCAGCTTCAAATAATGGGCAGGTAGGAGTAGGTTTCATAATGAACAAGAAGATAGGGAAGAGAATAGAGTATTTCAAAATGCATAGCGATAGATTCATTGTAATAAGGATAAAATCAAAACCTAAACCGACAATGATTGTTAACGTCTATATGCCTACAAGCGGCCATGATGATGATGAGGTAGAGTGTGTATACGAAGAGATTGATGAAGCAATTAAACACTTAAAGGAAATGAAAATTTAATAATAGTTGGAGATTGGAGTGCAAGCATTGGAAAAGGCAAGGAAGGAAATATAGTGGGTGAATACGGGCTGGGCAAAAGGAATGAAAGAGGGGACCGGCTTAAAGAGTTTTGCACAAAGTGCAAAACTCTAGCTATAATTAACTGTAATTATTAACTCTAGTTAATAATTTAGTAATTGCCAACACCCAATTTAAAAATCATAATAGAAAAATATACACTTGGAAAAAGAGATACTGCAAGGTATCAGATAGATTATATCATGGTTAAGCAAAGATTTAGAAATCAACTTGTTGACTGCAAAACTTACCCTGGAGCAGACATTGATAGCGACCATAATTTGGTGATAACGAAATGTAGATTGGGGTATAAAAACCTGAAGAAAAGGTGTCAGATGAATCGGTGGAATTTAGAGAAGCTTGAGGAAGAGGAGGTAAAGAAGATTTTTGAGGAGGATATCGCAAGAGGTCTGAGTAAAAAAGATAAGGTAGAAAATGTAGAAGAAGAATGGGAGAATGTTAAAAAGGAAATTCTTAAATCAGCAGAAGCAAACTTAGGCGGAATAAAGAGAACTGGTAGAAAACCTTGGGTTTCAGACGATATATATTGCAGCTGATGTATGAATGTAGAAAATATAAGAATGCTAGTGATGAAGAAAGTAAAAGGAACTATCGGCAATTAAGAAATGCTATAAACAGGAAGTGCAAACTGGCGAAAGAAGAGTGGATTAAAGAAAAGTGTTCAGAAGTGGAAAGAGAAATGAACATTGGTAAAATAGACGGAGCATACAGGAAAGTTAAGAACATTTTTGGGTACATAAAATAAAATCTAATAATGTGTTAAACAAAGATGGTACACCAATATATAATACGAACGGTAAAGTCGATAGATGGGTGGAATATATTGAAGAGTTATATGGAGGAAATGAATTAGAAAATGGTGTTATAGAAGAAGAAGAAGAAGAGGAAGTTGAGGAGGATGAAATGGGAGAAACAATACTGAGATCTGAATTTAAGAGAGCATTAAAAGATTTAAATGGCAGAAAGGCTCCTGGAATAGACGGAATACCTGTAGAATTACTGCGCAGTGCAGGTGAGGAAGCGATTGATAAATTATACAAACTGGTGAGTAATATTTATGAAAATGGGAATTTCCGTCAGACTTCAAATAAGTGTTATAGTCATGATACCAAAGAAAGCAGGGGCAGATAAATGTGAAGAATACAGAACAATTAGTTTAACTAGTCATGCATCAAAAATCTTAACTAGAATTCTATACAGAAGAATTGAGAGGAGAGTGGAAGAAGTGTTAGGAGAAGACCAATTTGGTTTCAGAAAAAGTATAGTGACAAGGGAAGCAATTTTAGGCCTCAGATTAATAGTAGAAGGAAGATTAAAGAAAAACAAACCAACATACTTGGCGTTTATAGACCTAGAAAAGGCATTCGATAACGTAGCCTGGAGTAAAATGTTCAGCATTTTAAAAAAATTAGGGTTCAAATACACAGATAGAAGAACAATTGCTAACATGTACAGGAACCAAACACAACAGTAATAATAGAAGAACATAAGAAAGAAGCCGTAATAACAAAGGGAGTCTGGCAAGGATGTTCCCTATCTCCGTTACTTTTTAATCTTTACATGGAACTAGCAGTTAATGATGTTAAAGAACAATTTAGATTCGGAGAAACTGTACAAGTTGAAAAGATAAAGATGCTACGATTTGCTGATGATATAGTAATTCTAGCCGAGAGTAAAAAGAATTTAGAAGAAACAATGAACGGCATAGATGAAGTCCTACGCAAGAACTATCACATGAAAATAAACAAGAACAAAACAAAAGTAATGAAATGTAGTAGAAATAATAAAGATGGACCACTGAATGTGAAAATAGGAGGAGAAAATATTATGGAGGTAGAAGAATTTTGTTATTTGGGAAGTAGAATTAGTAAACATAGACGAAGCAGGAGCGATATAAAATGCCAAATAGCACAGGCGAAACGAGCATTCAGTCAGAAATATAATTTGTTTACATCAAAAATGAATTTAAATGTCAGGAAAAGATTTTTGAAAGTATATGTTTGGAGTGTCGCTTTTTATGGAAGTGAAACTTGGACAATCGGAGTATCTGAGAAGAAAAGATTAGAAGCTTTTGAAATGCGGTGCTATAGGAGAATGCTAAAAATCAGATGGGTGGATAAAGTGACAAATGAAGAGGTATTGCGGCAAATAGATGAAGAAAGAAGCATTTGGAAAAATATAGTTAAATGAAGAGACAGACTTATAGGCCACATACTAAGGCATCCTGGAATAGTCTCTTTAATATTGGAATGACAGGTAGAAGGAAAAAATTGTGTAGGCAGGCCACGTTTGGAATATGTAAAACAAATTGTTAAGGCTGTAGGTTGTAGAAGGTATACTGAAATGAAACGACTACCACTAGATAGGGAATTTTGGAGAGCTGCATCAAACCAGTCAAATGACTGAAGACAAAAAAAAAACAAAATAAGAGCGAAATTTACTGATCGTATATGAAAAAATTGTCCCAGAACTATATTTTTATCAGTCGCTGTGGTAGGAGTTATTTTTAGTTATCATCTGACTAAACCGAACATTTCACTGAAAAATGTAGGTAGATTTTTGTATAAAAATGTAGAATAGTTTGTGAATAGCAAAGACAAATCCGTAACTTTTTATACATAGGTAACTATCGTACCCATCCACCTGGTGTACTGCCAGAAGAAAGTTTCATTACAGTGACAGTCAGTATCTTCCGAGCGATTCTTATCACATAAAATTTTGTACATCATCAGTGTTGTAGTCAAACCGTAACATGATGGTATGACTCGAGTTCGTTTTTAAGGGCAACGGTTTCCCAGGTGCTCACCAACCATGTTAATTTGAACCAATATCTGTTTCGGTTCCACCTTTTTTTTTTCTCTCAGCTCCCCTGGGCCGGACCGACTTGTTGGTATTACGCCGCCCAGGGGAGTGTCTTTAAACTCAAATAGGCCTCCCCACCCACCGGCTATATACCGGCAAGGCAGGTCGGCCTACCGGTTAGCTCTTTTTGAGAGTTCTTTATCAATATTGCCCCCCTGGGGACCCAAAAGGGCAATACTAATACACCACGCCAGACCCAGTTCGCCGCGACGCGGTACCGGGTCCCTTCAGAATTCAGTGTGCTGTTGCCTGACTGTTACCCGTGGAGTCCTTGGTGGCTCATCAGTGCCAACACACCGCAGCATGTTGGACCTCACCGCAAGGCTGTCCACCCAGTCCTATTCTAGCCAACACCTTGTCTGCTCTCATCGGAGTATTTCTGTAGAACAACTTGTCTAACAAAACTAGCAAAATTATTCCAGTTTGACTCGCTTCTTAGCATGTAGTCTATTGTTGTCTCTGGAGTTATACCTGTGAGTGCCTTACTATGTCTAAGTGTGTCCCACCTATTGCACTCAAAAAAGGTGTGCTCAGCATCATCTATCTCGTTGCAGTAGTTGCAAATTGGCTCTTCTCTCTTGCCTATTTTCTGCAGGTAGTTCGGTTCCACCTGGCAGCCGATGAACTGTACATCTGCGAGGAGGTCCAATCAAATGAACACCTGATGTTTGACTGCTCTAGGTTGGGTCAGAGATCAGGCCACCCTGGAACTTAGAAGTCAAGGGGAAGATTGGTCACTCACAAACGGCGAGTTAATGTAGCGATAGCCGCATTGTAGGACCGTGTGGGAGTTTCTTGATGCGGTTGCTTTGTTCAACCGCCATCAGTAGTTTACCTAAGGGAAAAGACTCCTACCGCACTGCTGTGGGAAGCTAATCTAGAGAAATACATGGCTGACCACTAGCCAATTAAGGTTTCAAGCGCTTTAATATGGTGGAAAGGTACTTATTACTATTATTACGTTAGATACAGGAATTGAATATGTACGTATTACATTGAAGTGTGAATCAATAGATCAAGAAAATAAAAAAACTGATATTTTTAATGGTATATTTATTAAATGAAACCATGTAAATTGGTTTTATTATTCAAAGTTAATTACAGTAATTTTGTACTTTAATATAGCAATGAATTTTATGTTCATTATTCTTAACATTTTTATAAACCACTTTTATTACAACTGTCTTTAGAGTAATTGTAATAAAATAATGAGTTTAACGATAATTATTTATTTTTTATTTTTATCAATCGTTATTTCATTTTTGAAAACTCTAATTTTGTGCTAATAGAAAATTTAGGTAGTTCCTGAACAAAGGAACTGCTGGACAGACATCAGTTTGATCAGAATTAACGTTTAACATTTTTTTCTAATGTAGACATATTTAGAAAAAAAATGAGAGAGATCTGTTAACAACAATTTAATTTAAACGTATAGAAAATTAATATTTTCATGAAGAATAACATGAATATATTATTCACTATAGTAGAAATTTTAAAAGAGCCAATCATAAGAGGGGAAGATAAATCACAGAATCTATCCCTATCACCAGCAACCCACCAATACTATAAAAAACACGCGCCCCCAATCTTCCACACACACACAAACACTCAAGAATCTCGACTATCAACGTGACAGACCTGCACCTTTTTAACTTTCAGTAATTAAAGAATAAATATATTGGTCAGGTTTGTTTTATTGCCAGCTATGAATGTATTGCAACAGCGGATAGTAGTGGGAGTAAACGCACGTGACGCAATGTTTTCTGTACCCATATTATCGTTTGGCATCGAAACGAAAAAAAAAATAAAAAAGGGTTGACAACACAGTTTTAGGACCCCCGCCACTGGCTCTTTTGTGATGCACGGCATACACACATACACACACACACACACACACACACACACACACACACACACACACACACACACACACACACACACACACACCACACAAAACTTAATTTTAAATATTTATCATTTTATTTAAATCTAATTTTGTTTTCGTTTATTTAATTCAATTATTCTAATTAAAGTTCACGCGCAAATCGTATTTCATTCGCTCGGATGTGGTGGTACTAGCGGTCACTTTAAATACTTTTTTACACGTTATATATCATTCATTTATTAAATTCTACCGCTCAACGTTACAGCATAGAAGACGCCTACAGCAGCTGTATGTCAGTGCTACACTAGCACTCCTTGTTGTGAAAGGGGTACTAATGACACACTGAACCCAGTTAGCCACAAGTTTATTTAGAGAATCTTTTTTGGATCGGGGTGGGATTTTGCAAACATTTTATTTTGGAAATAAATTGTTAACAAATAAGCCTAAGAAAAGTAAGGCCTTAATTAGGGGAAAAATCCATACTGGAAGTGATTTTGCTCTATAGCCTCACCCACTTGACCTTTTAAGTTGAAAATATAATGGCAACAATGCCCCATATATAAAAATAATCTGATAAAGTTTGGTCTAAATCGGTCCTGTAGTTCTGGAAATATAAGGTGATTTAGGGTACGAAACTTAACAACGAACACGCATACACGTGTGTACGGAAATTTTCCAGCCGGTTTTTTGGATTCCTTAGGTGTCAAAACGCAAGATCCGGTAAAAACCTCATATGCCCAAATTGGACCGATACTTTCTTTTTTATAGTTATAACTCTGCTGTAGCGCTAGGCGGGAAAGTAAAAGTATTGCTTTTAAATTTTTAATAATTTCCTACCTTTTTTTTTTTTTAAATTCTTCCTTTATAAGCCGTTTTTATTTTTTATCTTTATAATTTTTAGTTTTATCATTATTTAAAATTTGGATATTACAAAAAAAAGGCTGCCTGTTCAAAAAAAAAACCGTCTAGAGGATAAAATTCAGAATACATTGCGCATGAGGTTTAATAAATTTAAATAAACAATAAAAATAAATAAAAAATTGATGAGAAAAAATTGCTAGGAATATGAGTAAATTATTTTATTGAAATGACATAATATGCAGTTTTTCATTTATTTAAAATTCAGTAAGACCTAGTTAAACTAGACAACTTAACTTTTGTAATAACTTCATAGTAAGATTGATATCAAGATATGTACGTTATGTAAAAAAATCCTCTAACGAATGATAAAGGGAAAAAGATTAAACATAACTTCAACTTGACTACAATAAAATATAATATTCTGTCTCATGGCATAAATGGTACATAAATTTTCATTGCATAAATGTTTATAAAAGTTATTATGAGAATAATTTGCATTCATGAACAAAATGTTTTAGCACAGTAAAAAAAGCACATAGATGGTTAAATCTCACTGGTCTAAAAAGGTTTTGCTACTTAAATAATTTTTGGTAACTTTTACATATATTTTTTTTTAAATGAATGTAAATACCAGCTAAAAATTTTTCCTAAGGGCTTCAATTTTTCTAATTATAACTCGCAAAAAATGAAAATTATTAAAATAATTTATTTTATTTATTAAGGTTAAACACTATTAAATATCACTTCTGAGTAAATGTAAAATGAATGTGTGAACATATTTATAAATGATTCAGGGTGGAATAATTTAGAGGAGTGACTAGTGAGGTTAATATGGTATTAGATCATAGACTGACATCGAACTGTTGACTATGACTAATTTCTTCTAGGAAAAATCAATTTATCATTTATGATTTAACTAATGGCCTTCATTAATGACATCATATTTGATATAGACACATATTCGACACTACTTAATTGTGAAATAACTTGGATAAGATAATCACTTTCTAGATTTCATGCGAATGCCATTGCAAGTTTCATATTCTGTTATATTCCTAATCTCTCTGATACAAATAAGAATTATTCTACTTCATTCATTTTTTTTTTGGTATGTTCTATAAATAATTTATGTTATATAAGCACGTCTCTTAGAAATATATATATATATACATATCATAAACATAATATATTAACAATTTTTTTTTTATTTATGCGGTGAATTAACACTTAAATTACAAAACCAAAATATTACTTCTGTATTAAAATATCATATGACCTTTATTTTGGATGTAAACTCGTGTTCTGAGAGGATCTGATCTATATTGGGTAGTGATTACGAAAGAGAAAAAAAAAATAAAACAGCACATCAACATTATTTAAAGTTTGTTAAATGTATAATTATACCAGAAACGCAAGAAGAGTTTATGCATAAACTATAATAAAGGAAAACAATACGGTAAATAACAACATTTATGCTACAAGAACAGAAGACTTAACTGAGAATAACTGAACAAACAATACATTCACAAAATAAAAAAAGAACAGGAATTCAAACACATAATTAACTTACAGCATGAAAAAACATAGTACGACCAGTCTTACCGTGCACAACATTTCACTTAAAAAATAATCTAATTTTAGTATTTATATATTATATCCGACAATACAGAAACAGCCACGAGCAGTAAGTAAAAATTAAATAAAGTCTTCAGATAACTTAAATCTTGTAAAGTGCTTGACCCGACGTTTTAATAACAAAGTAAGAATTGTAATAATAAACAACATTGGGTTATGTTGATTCACTGGTTTGTTGACAAACCCTAGTCCGTTATTGTGAAATCGGCAAAACTGTGGTTTTTTGAACAACGTTGTGTCTGCGACCTTGACCAAAAACTGAACAAATCGGAAATCAGGATAACTCTTCACCACCTCATATCTACTATAATTCTTGCATAACTTCACTAATCAGCTGGCTAATTGAGAAATCAGGATATATTGCTGTTGCAACAATATGGAGAGAACCTAAGAACTATTCGACAGGCTATTATTTTTGTATCACAAGAATAAAAGGCGTCACAAGTAATTCAAGAAATTTCTTACATATTTTAGTTTTCCTTCAGTCATAAATTCTATTTCATATATTGTTCCAGTTCGGTCAGAAACGTAAGAGTTTAGAAAAAAGTGTAAACTACAAGAATGTTATGAAGATTTAAAAAGGTATTGATGAAGAAAAGGATCCAATTTCCATGATGAACATAGTCAACCCCAGAAATTACTTAAGCAGAACATAATCACCTGGTTCGTCGTTTTAATTTGTTTAAAATTTAGTCAAAAATACTCGCTTCAAGATTAAAAGAATGGAACAATCTCAAAAATGGCAAAAAATTTGGTTTTTTCAATGTTAGGAAACAAGAATTTCAGCAGTCTTTGTCCTGAGATCCTTGGCGTTATTTAACCCTTGTAGCTTCACTTAGTTGATAACTATATCACAGTAATATAAACTTTATTGTCCTCTGGTTGTTGTATAAAATCGACAAAACATATTTCATTTCAAAATAATGTCATCATGGTTTTTTCTGCTGATGGTAGATAAGGTTTGAAATTTTCTCTTGACAGGTGAACTGCGATTCCATACCATGCAGTGTCTTTTTGATTCTAATTCATAATGGTGAATCCATGTTTAATTACAGGTTAGAATTGTGTGTAAAAAATCCACCTTTCTGTTGATACCGTTGGTTAAGATCTGTGCACATGCGAAGTCTTGTCTCTTTATGCTAATCTTTCAGTTCTTTTGAAACCCAACTTGCGCTTTTTTACGGTGATTGTGCTTGATAGTGATAAGGTTATAAGCTATTTCAAAACTTACTTCTAATCTTTAATTTATAATCTTACCTATAATCCGACGGTGGGAACTTAGATAAGAGAGTTTATGTGGTTTTAAATGAGTGCAGTTGAAACTACAACTGGACGTCCAGAACGGAACCCGTCAATCAATGAAGTTCGACCGTATTTAAATTTTTCTATCCACTTGTAAACGTTTCTACAGTTCAAACAACATTGTCCTTCTTGTTTGGTGATATGAAATTAAAATTTACTGTTTTTTTTTGTTTTTTTTTTTTTAATTTGGAAAAACAAACGGATCACTGCACGCTGTGACTAATTTTCAAACTTCAAGAGGACTTTTCATCGTAAAATTAGAATTATCAAATATAAGCCAAACCGTTTCACTCAAACAGCTGATCAAAAATCATCACAGGGTTACAAAACTGCTGTTCTGAATGCACCATAACCCTCTGTCATAACGTTTTTCCCATACAGTTGGTTATTTTTAATTATTAAATGACCTTCGTAATACATGTATGCATCTCGAAAAAAGTGAATTAATTTGTTATTTTACAATTTTCTTGTAGCGTTTTTATGATTATAATGCATATAAAACATCTGATAAAAGATGTTATTTATAATATATAATTGTTTTCCCTGGTAATAAAAATATTCAATAAATATCAAATTGATTTGGTAAAAATACTAAAAGTGTCATTTGTATTGCTTAGTATTATAACTTGAAGTTAATTATGATTTGGAATACTGATATGCTATAATGTATTTAATTACGTGAAAATAGCACTAAAAAAATCTCCTTCCTCAGTCTCCTAGTGAAAAACAAGATGTCGTCTCATAACAATTGGCATTAATTATGTCAACGCAAAAACAAACAGACAGACTTTAAAAATTTGAAATTTATTAGTATGAACTGAAAAAAATTTTAATTTTTACTTTTCCGGTCAATATAGCTTGAAGAGCTGTATTAGAAGGGAAAGTATGGTGACCATATTAACAATGGGATATCATTTTTAGATAGATTTCATAAGAAGGCTAGTTATTTTAATGGGTACCATGATTCGACTTCCAGAAAATTTCGACATATCTTCGCGTTTCACATCCCCCAGACTCCAAAACGACCGTCACTTCAAAAGTTTATGTGTATATATATATATTTTTTGTTTTTTTTGTTTTCTGTTATTTTTCTCTATCCCCCTTCGGTTAAAACATTTTTCACAATTTTTGTTTTGAAAGTGTATCAAATTCATATGATACACTTTCAGAAGCGATCAAGAAATTTACACATTTTTTTTTATTTTTACAGACCCCCGAACTAAAATACAGAAATGTATCTTTGAAAAGTGTTTTACTTATTTTTTTTTCTCTTTTCAGTCATTTACTGATTTGATGCAGCTTTCCTAGATTCCCTTTCTAGTGCTAGTCGTTTGATTTCGGTATAACTCCTACATCCTACATCCCTAAAAATTTGTTTTACATATTCCAAACGTGGCCTGCCTACACAATATTTTCCTTCTAACTGTCCTTCCAATATTAAAGTAACTATTCCAGGATGCCTTAATATGTGGCCTTTAAGTCTGTCTCTTCGTTTAGCTATATTTTTCCAATTTTCCAAATGCTTCTCTCTTCATTTATTTGCCGCATCACCTCTTCATTTGTCACTTTATCCACCTATCTTATTTTTAACATTCTCCTATGTCTTCCTAATGTCTTCAAGACATTACAACATGGCATTTTTATCAACGTCAGGTAAGAATAATATAAAATATCTTAATTTACTTGAATGATGCCTAATTCGATGTTATTACATCCAATGAATATTTCTTTAATATTATCGATTCAATAATCGATATCATTATTCAATGATTTTTACAAATTTTATAATCATCGATTATTATTATTACTTATATATAGCATTCGGAAAAACGTATAAACTGAAAAATATGCTAACAATCCTTTTTTGTAAGGAATAATTTTTATTAAGTACGTCTCAGTCGTTCGATAAATCTTCAGTAAAATCCATTTGTAACAGATTTATTCAGTTGTTAATCATATTTTATTACATCTGTTGTTTGTTATAATTAATATAACTTTGTAATATTTGTTGAAACATTGCATGTGAAGCATGCATAAAAAAACGTGAATTTCACGCGCCACATATTTGGAGTTTTTCTGAAACTCTTGGAACGTAGACTTTCAGCGTGTCAGTTCATTATTATAAATTCCAGTTTTTTGTAAGGGACCTTTTATATTTTATTTTCATTTTTACCGACTTTTCGAACAAACCTATGGTTTTATTTTTGGTCTCACATTGGAATTGGGGAATGCAATTGAATTTTCTTTAAGTTTAGATGTAAGAGAAGTACGAAAATACCGTTTAAATATAATTCTAATTTCTTTATGTATAAAGAGTATTTCTAAAATGGTGAGCTGGCTATCCTTTATCGGATTCTACTTGTAAAATTAAACAAAAAATATGTTAGGAAAAATGACAATTTTTCCTTCGTTCTTCACCTGTCTGCCATTTTGCTATTTTTATATAAAAATTTATATCTCAAGTTTGGATAGTAGAATCACATTAATATTTGGTAAGCGTCTTTGTAATAATAAAATTATCAAAAAATCAGGACTTAAATACTTTTGCAAATTACAAAATGGAGGCTATTTTTATTTTTCAATCTGTTATATCTTAAATATTAGTTTTATCAAAAGTTATGTTATTTGGTAAAATATTAAGCTCTTTATTTTGAACAAAACGTAATTTTATTTTTTTAAATAAAAAAAATTCCAACGTAGTGAAACCACATATTTCCTCTTAATTTTAGAGGTAGGTCTTCCAAAAAATGTGGAAGATTTTCAGTTAAATTAGCAAGATAATTTTCTCTATTTAAACGATGTGGTAGAATGACAGGACCAAAAAGGTAGTTATTAAAAATACCTGTCCATATGGCTACTTTGGAAGGTACCATAATAAGGTTTCTTATCGCTCCAGATACTACGGTTGTGATAGTTTTGAACACCATTCCTGTTGAAAGAAGCTTTATTTTAACACTGTTAACACGATCAACAGTTATAGTCGGTATGTAAAATTATTCAAAAGTGAAAAATTAATATCAATTGTTTTATTATTATTTAATATTAAATCTTGTTGTAGGAATATTATTACTTAATTTTACACTAATTTACAACACTAGAATTAACAAGAAATAAAAACAACTCATATTTAATCAAATTGAACGTAAAGTGGAGGACTCGAAAACAGACACAAATTACAACAATTTTCTGCCATAACTCTGCTATTTTTGAAATAGTTTTAAAATGAGATTTTAAAACTAAAATCTCATTTTGTTCAAAATAAAATGCTTAATACTTTAGCATAACATTAATGTTGATAAATGTAATATTTATGAAAATATAACGGATTGAAAAATAAACATGGCGACCATTTTATAATTTTCAAAGGGATTTAATTTCTGGATTTTTTGCTAATTTTACATCTTTATTACCAAGACGCTTACCAAATATTAATGTAATTTCTCTATCCGAACGTGAAATATAAACTTTTATACAAAAATAACAAAATGGTGGACAGTGGGAGAACGAAGGAAAATCTCCATTTTTCCTAAGGATATATTTTGCTTAGTTTTACAACTAGAATCCGAAAATAAATAACCAGCTCATCATTTTAGAAACACTCTGTATATATACATATATATACAGAGTTATCATAAAAGAATGGTGCGGTTTCAGTAATTCATTGGAAGATTGTAGGGAAATTTCTAGATGTTATATTGGTATCCCTGAAAGCCTCCAACACAAAAGTTTGTATATCAGCAGTTGCAACCACAACGTCAGTTCTTGTATTATTGTTGCGGTGAGTTTAGCGAGTTACTATGTTCTCGGATAAAGACAAAGCAAAGTGTGTTTTATTGATGGCTGAATTAAAATCCGTAATTTTAGTTCAACGTGCGTTTCGACGTGAATTCGGAAGAGATCCATCACAAAAATAACATAACACGTTGGTTAAACGATTTGAAGAAACCGGATCGGTTAAGAAACAGAAATCAACCGGCAAAGTGTACCAGACGAAACGGTTGAACTAATTAGATGATCGGCAATTAGAAGTCATGGGAAGTCCATACCCCGTCGAAACGTCGAATTAGGTATTCCAAAATCAACAGTTCACAAAGTTTTACGCAAAAAACTGAAATTACACGCTTATAAAATCCAGATACTGCAGGAATTGAAAGCCGATGATGGTGTAAAACGTTACGTTTTCGGTGTTGAAATGTCGGACAGAATAAGTGAAAACAAATCATATTTAGAGAATATAATTTTTACAAACGAAGCTCCATTCCATGTGAATGGATGAGTTAACAGACACAATTCACGAATATGGGGCTCTGAAAACCCACACACAATTATTGAGAAACAACGCGATTCGCCTAAAGTTAATGTTTGGTGTGGTGTTATGAAAAATCGTGTAACAGGCCTTTCTTCTTTGCTGAATAAACAATTAATGGAGTCGTGTATCTTGACATGTTAAACAACTATTGCTTTCCTCAGCCGGATGAACTCGAAAACATTCATCAACTTCATTTCCAACAAGATGGTGCTCCCCCGCACTTTAATGCGTCGGTCACGGACGCTTTGACCGAAAAATTTGGAGATCGATGGATAGGCCGGCAAGGACCCGTACTTTGCTCTCCAAGGAGTCCAGACCTGACACCTTGCGATTTTTTCTTGTGGGGTACATCAAAAGCGTTGTTTATACACAAAAAATTCGCGACCTAAACCGCTTAAAAAACAGGATTAATGAAGCAATGACAACCATTAACGAATAAATGTTAACTAATGTTTGGAGAGAAGTTGAGTATCGTTTGGACATTTGTCGAGCGACTAAGGGCGCACATATTGAAATTTATTAATTATGTAAAAAAATGTTTGAGACGACAAATTTCAAAAATAAAAAAACATAAACTGTAAGTAATTCTGTTTTAATTTAAACCATGTTCAAAACCACACCATTCTTTTATGATAATCCTGTATTTGGATTCACTAAACATAATAAATTGAGGTAAAAAATTTCATTAAATTATTAGAACGTGCACGTAACTTGGTTAAAACTGTTTAAAACATATGTTTCCATTTATTTTCATTTTCATTATTTTTGTGTAATTTCCATTGTGTGATTTTATATTCATAATTAAATAAATATTCAAAAGAGGATATTTAAAATAGCCAAAACAAATGGAATTAAAAAAATTAATTTTAGCAAAATAAATTAAATATTTTCAATAAATACCATGTAGGAAATTTTAATTGCAATAAATTAAATAAAAACTTATCTTTTTGCTTTCCGCTTACACTGCTAGTAAGTGACTAAGAAGCTTATTTATTATTTTTTTGGATTGCTTTTTAAAATATTTGGTTTTAAAGTTATTTTTTTATAAATCCCTGTGATTTTTTTCATCGATTCAGTGAAATCGTACAAATCGATTTGATTTTTTATTTGTAAATAGTCTCACTAATTTTTTCATGAATACTGTTAAAATTTGTTTTTCAAATTTTTCAAAGTTGTTCACATTGTTCACATTTTAAGGTGAGTCAGGAGTTCTATTTCCGACCTATCTTTCCCATAAACAACATTTTCTCAGCTTGTATAAGTCTGATCATTTTGAAATTTTTTGTGCTGTTTATTCTAGACACAAATTTTAACAAGAGGATTTTTTTAAATTTTAATTAAAAAAAAAAAAATAAAAATATTTTTGTTTTCTAGTATATCAAATTTTGGTCAATTTAACTGCTTAAAACCATACAGAAACTGTTTTCAACAAATATCAAATGTTAGATGTGTATTTTTTTTTTTTTTGTCTTCAGTCATTTGACTGGTTTGATGCAGCTCTCCAAGATTCCCTATCTAGTGCTAGTCGTTTCATTTCAGTATACCCTCTACATCCTACATCCCTAACAATTTGTTTTACATATTCCAAACGTGGCCTGCCTACACAATTTTTTCCTTCTACCTGTCCTTCCAATATTAAAGCGACTATTCCAGGATGCCTTAGTATGTGGCCTATAAGTCTGTCTCTTCTTTTAACTATATTTTTCCAAATGCTTCTTTCTTCATCTATTTGTCGCAATAGATATGTATACGGATATGTAAAGACATGACTCAAAATTTGGCTTTGATTGCTCGTTTGGTTTCAGAGAAAATGTTCCTTTTTTGCTTAAATCATAGATCTCAAAAAATTGCAAAAATAAAATACAACTTAAGTAAAGCACAACTTTATCCGACCTCAAAAGAGGCCAGCTCCATATTCTTCTTCCCGCTCATCCTCCAACTTTCTCTTGGCAACCTTCTTTTCTCTTGTGAGTAATCTTTCGTAATATGAAATTGACTTTTTAGCTCGTCGGATTCGTTGTATGTTAAGTTCTTTCATGGCCTTCACCATGTAATATCCACTATGAATAACATCACTACAACTAATTTTTTCTTCGTTGAATCTAGCCACAGCCTCATAAAACTTTAAAAAAAAGCCTAATTCAAAGGTTTTTCTTTTATAAATATATTTTTTTGGAATCGCTATCCACACTACATTATTGAAGGATTCATTTACAATTTTCGTAGTTCAATGAGAATTTACTCATTAAATTACGGTTTGATAAAGCTTAAAAAAGATGTATTATTACTATCAAAATTGCCCTAGGGATAATTCTCCTGTGTTTATAAGGTGGTTTCTGAGGATCAATTAAGGGTTTATTATATTTACACCAATTCTTTATTCCTTCAGGATACAACCTGTTACCATCTGGTTCATCACTGTCTTGAACACTGGAAAAAAATGTATTTGCAGCACATTTTTCTAAAATTTCTTAAAAGTAGTAAGGAACGTCTTACAACAATGTAAAATATATCACATTATCACAAGATTTTGAAATATAAGAAAATGAAAAAAAAATGACACAAATATGATTTTGGAACCACTGACTCCCCTTAAACGACATACAATGAAAAATAAATAAATAATTCAATTTCGTAGAATCATTCGGAATTAATTGTTCCGTGAAATAAGTTAATTTAAGTTAATTTTAAGTTATTTTTTATTGTATAGGAAAGGACATTTAAGTCAATACATTAAATATAAGAGTCTGTAATTTTTGGATGAATATAATTCAAATCGATCCTATTAAATCGCATTGTGAAATCATTAAAATTTAAATGGAATTTACTTTTTTTAGAATTGGTCAAAGGAGCGGGTTGGCCATCGTGGGATCACTAACTCGACCCGGATAAAATTTAGTGGACACTTAATTCGGTAAAATATTTTCAACACCGTTACAAGTAATACAACAAAGAACTTGCAAACATTTATAAGGCTATAATAACTTTAAAATAAACGATTAATATTAATGTTCGTGGTTTTCAATTTTTTCATATCTAAAACTAGAAATTAATGAAAATTCTATTCACCGTTTTATACAATGTTTCAGGACACTATTTTCGAACAATATAAAGTTCATTCACGAAGAATGTAATAAATTTTTAAGACATGTTCCACTGGTGAAAACAAACAACTTTATATAAACATTGTATGTTCGGAAAGACTTTGTTAAACGAGTTTTTTGGTGAAAGATTTCGCCCTGACATCTGCGCCTAATTTTTCTTTTTTTAGGCGCAGATGTCAGATGTCACCCTCAAAAATTGAGGGAGACTGTAGTCTCACTTTATTTTACCGATTTACAATTCTAGACAAATTCAAATACAAGAATTACAATTCTTGAAAGACAAACTAAGGGGAGAATTTAGTAGTTTTATAAGGCATCTGAACTAACAAATTGCACAAAAAAAGGTCTCAGAACTGTATTTTTAGCAATGCTTTGATGGTAGTAATCCAACCAAACTATACTTAAAGAAAAAAAAATTGTTACCAAGACTTTTATAAGTGGAAATAGTAAGGGGCTTTAAGAAACGTAAAAATAAAAATAAATGCGTGACCAGAGTTGATGGAGAGGTGATTTGGGGGGTTACAGGTCGAGGGGTTGAAAAAAAATCTTCCAATACAAAAGTTGTAGATCATGCAAATATCTACAACTTTTGTAGAGGTGACTTTTTAACATACCTCAAAATTTCCTAGAAAAATCTTTTTTCTCGTTTTTTTACTTTTCATTTTCGCAAAAATAATTTAATTTTGACGTCAACGTTCGGTAGAAATCGCAATAACACCATTTTCACCCCTTTTCAATCACCCAAAGTCAACCCTCCACCATCCCTGATCACGCATTTATTGTTTTACGTTTATTATAAGCCCCTTTACCATATCCACTAATAAAAGTCCAGGTAACAATTATTTTCCCTCTAAATGAGATATTTCGATCGGTTTATAGGTATTATTTATAGCTTTTATCTGACTCCACCGATTCTTTTATTAAAAGATTCTTTTAGAGTACTAGTTTTTGAATAGCAAAGCAAATCCATAACTTTCTCTCTATCTCTCTCTCTCTCTCTATATATATATATATATATATACAGGTGATTCAGGAGGATAAGGCAATACTTTGACAAGTCATTCTAGAGGCTAAAAATAAGAAAAACGTTCACATAAACATAGGTCCGAAAACGCTTCGTTAGCGAGTTATACAAGGTTAAATATTTCACCCGAGTTTCAGTTCATCCGGGTAAATTAAGACTTTCTGAAATTCTGGGAAGGTCAATAAGGGGCAAATTCAACTGTTTCTTATGGTTTTTGATGGTTGATGATGGTTTTTTTTGCTAGTAAATCGGAAAAAATAAGTCCCAGCACTGTATCTCTCTTAGTTCCCTACAAACAATAATCCAACGGAGTGAGGTCTGGGGATCTCGGGGGCCAATTAACCGGCCCTCCACGTCCTATCCGTTTACCAGCAAACTTTTCATCAAGACATTGCCTTAGTTCATTAGTGAAATGTGTAGGAGCTCCATCAACTTGGTAATACATTTCAATTCGTTTTGGTAAGGGGATATTTTCCAACAATATAATAAATTCATTACGTAAAAATTCCAGATAATTTCTCCCTGTGACAAGATGTTGTAGTATGAAACGACCAATTAACTGGTCATCTACGATACCACACCATTCACTGAAAATCGTTGCTGAAAATTTTAAGCGCTGGGAAGTGTACCATTCTCACGAATATTATTAAAAATTCTAATAAATACTTTACGATTTGGTACAACACGACCAGGATACTTATGTCGATATTCCGTAACCGCTGCTGCAGCACTTCCATTACAAAATCCATAGATGAAAATCATATCGGCATATTCGGCATTAGTGAAGATACGCGGCATTTTTCAAAACAAAACTAAACAGAATTTCACTTTTTTTAACAGACTTCATTTTTATGCACTCGGGCGAAATCTTTCACCCTGTATAACTCGCTAACGAAGCGTTTTCGGACTTATGTTTATGTGAACTTTTTTCTAGCCTCTATAGCCTCTAGGCTATTTTTAGCCTCTAGAATGAGTAGTCAAAGTATTGCCCTATCCTTCTGAATCACTCTGTGTATAACTTCCATACCACCTAGTGTACTGCGAGAAGAAAATGCCATTACTATGAAAGTAACTACCGAGCGTTTCTTATCGCATTAAATTTCGTTGCCTTAGTTGTATATTAGTCATTTGTTGCACACAACTCGTACCGCGAGACAACAGTAATCAAAGAGTTACCTGCGGTCCAAATTATTATATGTACTCCGAAAATAGTTAAACTCTAAAAATTGTTTAACGTTGTTAAAATCAGTTTAAATGTAGTTTCTGATCTGTTGTTCGTAAAGTATTTATTATTTTAGACGCAGGAGTTGAGTATGTACATATTAGAGATTGTATTTTGAAATGTAAATCCGTAGATCGTGAAAATAAAATTTTATATTTTTTCTTTTTTAACCTCAGGGTCTGCAGGTAAACCATTTTTTCCGCGGAGGATGATATGAATGTTTTGTAGCGTGTGTGAAAAAATGCCATGCCTGACCGGGATTCGAACCCAGGACCTCCGGGTGATAGGCCGAGACGCTACCATTCACGTCACGGAGGCCGGCTTTTAATATTTTTATTAAATTCAACCATCTAAATTAATTTTATTATCAAAAGCTAATTATATTAATTATGTATTTTAATATAGCAATGAATTTTAACTTTAATATTTTTAACATTTTTATAGACCAATTTTATCACTTTTTTTTTTGGCTTCAGTCATTTGACTGGTTTGATGCAGCTCTCCAAGATTCCCTATCTAGTGCTAGTCGTTTCATTTCAGTATACCCTCTACATCCTACATCCCCAACAATTTGTTTTACATACTCCAAACGTGGCCTGCCTACACAATTTTTCCCTTCTACCTGTCCTTCCAATATTAAAGCGACTATTCCAGGATGCCTTAGTATGTGGCCTATAAGCCTGTCTCTTCTTTTAACTATATTTTTCCAAATGCTACTTTCTTCATCTATTTGCCGCAATACCTCTTCATTTGTCACTTTATCCACCCATCTGATTTTTAACATTCTCCTATAGCACCACATTTCAAAAGCTTCTAATCTTTTCTTCTCAGATACTCCGATTGTCCAAGTTTCACTTCCATATAAAGCGACACTCCAAACATACACTTTCAAAAATCTCTTCCTGACATTTAAATTCATTTTTGATGTAAACAAATTATATTTCTTACTGAAGGCTCGTTTAGCTTGTGCTATTCGGCATTTTATATCGCTCCTGCATCGTCCATCTTTCGTAATTTTACTTCCCAAATAACAAAATTCTTCTACCTCCATAATCTTTTCTCCTCCTATTTTCACATTCAGTGGTCCATCTTTGTTATTTCTACTACATTTCATTACTTTTGTTTTGTTCTTGTTTATTTTCCTGCGATAGTTTTTGCGTAGGACTTCATCTATCACAACAACCTTTAAAGTAATTGTATTAAAACAATGCGTTTAACAATCCTGTTAATTATAAAATATTTAACTTTTATTTATTTTAGCGCTGTTAATTTATTTTTTGAAAACTCTAGTGTTGTGTAATTTTTTGAGCTAACAGAAAATCTATGTAGGTTCTGAACAAAGGAACTTCTCAATAGACAGCACATTGCTCAGAATTAAGGTTTGGAATTATCTCTAATACCAATATTTGAATTTAGAAACAAAAGTGACAGAGATCTATAAACTATAATTAATATTAAAGCGTATAAAAAATTATTATTATTTTGAAAATTATCTGAATAAAAATATTTTGATGGAGAATAACATGAATACAGTGTTATTCTTAAACCAGGATAGGGAATTCGGGAAATCCCCGATTCCCTGAAATCCCGGGAGAACTTGGTTATCACCGAGTTCTCCCGGGATTTTCATAACCTATTCTACTCGTGAAAATAATGGAATAAGGTCACATATACATATGTCCTAAAATGCTTCGTTTCTGAGTTACGGTTACTGAAAAAGTTTGATCAGATTTTAAGTAATCCGGTAAAATGAGGTCGTACAGAAATTTTTACGAGATTAATTACGGGGCAGAATTAGTGATTTCTTATGCTTGCTTGTCCAGAAAAAAAACGAATAAAATAGGTCCCAGAATCGTATCTAAGTAGTTTCAAAGAAATTTGTGAAAACCAATCCCAAATTTTATTATTTTTTTATGTGTAACGAATAATAACATTGTTAAGTAAGTAATAAACGCATAAAACATTCAAAATTTGTAGAAAAATCAGTCAAATAAATCAAAATTTTTAGAAAATTTAATTCTAAAAAAATATTTTAAGAGAAGTAGAATAAATCACAGAAAAGTTAGAATTTTATTTAGAAAAAATTACACTAGAACAAATTGCGAGTTTAGATACGTACGAGTTTATAGAAGATTTTCAAAAATGAATGACCAAATTTTAACACGTTGTTTGGCACGCTTCTGCACGGCTTTTCATGTTCTTTTTAGTTCTTCATGAATATCCTTAAGTTGCATTTATATTG
Organism: Lycorma delicatula; assembly: GCF_047948215.1. NCBI lineage: Eukaryota > Metazoa > Arthropoda > Insecta > Hemiptera > Fulgoridae > Lycorma > Lycorma delicatula. Next base: position 34,829,582 of record NC_134465.1, read on the forward strand.
CGAACAATTAATTCCTCACGAGAATGTATTTTTGTTTTGTGTACAATATTTTTCATCCATTTTTAAACGCAAGAAACTGAATATATTAGATCAAGCTATCTTGGTGGGCAGGAATGTGAACCTCTTCAATCGATCCATTTTCCAGGTAGATGATGATTTAAGTAAGCGGATACGGCACAAGAGAATTGGGGAGGCGCGCCATCTTGCTGGAAATATTCTTTACGTCTCAGTCCTAAAGGAATATTTTCAAGCACCTTGAAGAAAGTGAAAATAGACCTCAGAAATTATACGGCCGGGTAATATGAACGGTTCAAACAACCGATTGTGAAGAAGGCCGCACCATATATTGACCTTAAACGGTGTTGAAAATTGTCTTTCACCTTTTATGAGGATTTACCTCTGCTCATGAATGCTCTTTGCGTAAGTTTTTGACGCCACCTAGAGTGAAATATGCCTCGTCGGTAAACAAAAAATACTTTCCGAGTTGTCGATTTGTATTTCACCATTTGAGAATTCCAGGCGAAGCGGGCCGTTTCTTGGGTATGAATATTGAATTGACAGTTTATGATAAGGTTTAATCTTGTTTTTAAGTATCCTCCAAACAATCGAATGCGAAATTCCGATCCGCTTAGAAAGACATCCTGTACTGACTCCTGGACTCCGCTGAACTGCATCCATAATAATTTACTCAATAACAGCGTCGTCTTGGACAGATCATTCACTGCTGATACGAATGGTAGAGCTAGTGAAGCTGTTTCCCGAACACTCTGAAAAGTCGCGCTAATTGTTTTGGGAATTGGAATCCTAGTATTTCGCAGCTGTTTTTATTTTATTACAGAATTGTAACTCTGTAATTAAAATTTATTATTACGTAATTAAAACTGTTAAATTTATGTTTCGTAAAATTATTATCTACGTAATTTTTATTTTACAAGTGTTATGTATTTTCCATTTTTTTTTTAATTTTTAACAGAAATTTTTTTACAATTTTTTCACATCACCAGAAAAAATGTGTACTTTTCTGATATATATATAATGATGCACTGTTTCTACATAAAATTCCAATTTTTCTAATCATTCTTTGTTTTGATCAACTTATTTTACATCATTCTGTTCATAATTAAATTCTCTACTGGTTTTTTGTACGTTTTTTTTATTTTTAACATCCACTTAACAAAGTTATTATAGGTCAAACATAAAAAACTGTGTCTTTTCCCCCAATTTATTGGTTTTACCCCAGATTTCTGAATAACTACTCCAGATACGGTTCTGAGACATATTTTATTCGATATTCCAGATCAAACACCATAAGAAATCACTAATTATGTTCCTCAATTAACGTCTTAAAATATTAAATACGACCTCATTTCTCCGGGTTAGCTGAAATTCAAACGAAATATTTCACTAGCCGTAACTCGCAAACAAAGCACTTTAGGACATATGCTTATATGAAATTTTTCCATTATTTTCACAAGCAGAATTTGTTATGAAAGCCTTGGGAGAACTTTGTGATACACTCTGTAAATTATTCGTTGTAGTAAAAATTTTAAAAGAGGAAATCATAAGAGAAGATAAAGAACAGAATCTATCTCTACCACCAGCAATCCATGAATGCCAAAACAAGCGCCCGTGCACACACACACACACACACACACACACACACACACACACACACACACACACAAACCCTCAAGAATTTTGAGTATCAATGTACAGACACCCCCTCTTTAACTTTCAATATTTAAAGCAAATGCATTGGTCGGGTTTGTATTACTGCCACTTATGTATGTAATGCAACTGTGCATAGTAATGGGAGTAAACTCACGTGGCGCATCATCTTCAATATACATTATCGTTTAGCATCGAATTAAAAAAAAAAAAAAAACTAAAAATTACTGCTATTAATTTTTTTTTAATCATTTTCTACGAAGTAATTTTTATTTTTTTGTCTTATTTCTAATTTCTAGTTTTTCATCTTTATTTAAAATACGGATTTTATAAAAAAAAGGCTGCCTGATCAAAAAAAAAGTTGTCTCGACGAAAAGAAGTCAATAATCCTGTGTTTTAACAAAAACATTTTTTTTAGTAAGAAAAGAAATGCAGAGAAATGATGAGAAAAAATTTTTAGGAGTTTGAAAAATTACTTTTCTGAAATTTCGTAATATGTAATTTTTATTTTATTTAGAATTCAGTAAGACTTAATTTAAATAAACACCTTAATCTTTTGGAAATTGGGAATAACTTCAATGTAAGATTGACATCAGGAAATGTGCATTACATAAGATAATCCTTTTCTTAACAAAGGAAAAAAGGATTAACCATATCTTATATTTGTGTATTATAAAATATAATATTCTCTTTAAAATATTTGTTTAAAGTTATTTAAAAAAACTTACAGACTATAGTTTGAATTTCTCATGCGTCTCAAAGCGATGTTCAGGGTATATATGGTACACAGATATTCATGATACATATGTACAGATATTTCTGAGTAAAGGCCAATGTATCTTATAAATTAAGAACAAGTTTTACAGGATCAACGAGGCAATACTAAAATAAGGAAAATTTGTTAGACTATAAATCCGTATACTAATTAATGATATGTTCTTTGAGAAGAGGTTGAATGAATTTGAGAAAACAGCGTAAGTAACATTTCAAAATATTATTAAATCATTCCTGAGCGAACAGAAGGCTAAAAATTATACAGAATTGGTAAATAAATTTCTTGAAAACTATCAAAAACTATGGGATTTAATATAAGTCTAAAAATACAAATGTCGCATACACATTTCATCATTTTTAAATCCACGTTAGCAGTACTAAAACTTTGCCCCCCCCCCATACAATTTTGGTTTGTAGATTTGAAATCAACGCAAAAAATCAACATCTATAAGACTCATTTTACTGAATAACTGGAATAACATTTTTTTTTTAGACCAGTGTTACCAACCGATTGTGATAAACGACAAAAACTGATTTACATAGATATAAAAATATAAGTTAACAGAAAATATGAAATTTAACTTAAATTATTTTTTTTTTGACACGCAGATGACAATGTAACAATTAATTTCATGTATATTATTATGAAAAATACGATGAAATAAATTCTTTATGTATATTCCTGTTTCTGAAATATAAAAAACGAAAATAGAAAAGAATGTAAAAATTCGCGCGAGAAATGAAAAGAAGAAACATACATTGTAGCACTTTTTATTGTATCTATCACTCAGATAATACTAAGCAATATCATTCTGTTCCCCGTAGGGGAAGACATCCACATTGCTCCTAGCTCTGATGGAGTTTACCGGAAATGTCTTTTAGACCCTCTAAACTGGATAACACAATACAGTCATCGGTTTGACCTCTGTCTGTTAGGATGCCACCGATGCAAATGCCTCGACAGACATTTCTATCAAAATGTACTATTTACAAAACTTACTACGACCTTCGTGTGGCCTCTTCCAACCACGACTACCTACCACCTTCAAAACCTCGGCTTTTGACATATTCCAGTCCGCCTGTGCCAGGATGCCACCGATGCGAATGCCACGAGTGGCATTCCCGTCGGTGTACTACTATTGAATGAAATCGAAACAAAATATATCTCACCAAGTCTAAAGTAAAACTGGAAGAACCTAATTAAACAAATGAACTGAACTTTCTACCCGTAGAAGGTAAAAGTGAGTTAGTTGAACACGCAACACGACAAAATACATATTAACATAAAAATATTACACGGAAAAATACCAATATAGTAACATTGAAATAAAACAGAACTAAGGACAAAAACAACAATAAAAACATAATTTATAAAGCAGAACATCAACAAAAATAGAATAGAAAAGAAATCCAAGCAGAGCTCTAGATTCCCCCAGCAATCCTTTCCTTTGATAAGTACACTACAAAACTCTCCACTATTGCCCATTCGGCCTGGCTCCTCCAATTTACACGGAGATCCAACGCCGACCCGATAAGATCAAGCCGGCAGATGGTTTCTGTGCGCATTAACTCGTACTTTGAGCACTCAAAGTACATGGTAAGTGTCATCCAATTGTCTACACTAAGAAAACATCCCAGAATCTACCAGGCCGAATTTCTGCAGTGTGTCTCTAAAAGCACCTGGCCGGAAAGAAATTGCGTCACATATTTATTAGGATGCACCCAATAGGCGTCCCGCAAACCAATAATATTTGGAGAGAAATCATGAGTATAACGCCCACTCTCTGTCTACAACAATTTTGACCTAATATTTAATTTATTCGAATTCCTCTTAATTTATTTAAAAATTTGAATACCGTTTATTTGTATCGTTGGAATCCTGACAGAGGCCAAACTAATGACTATATTGTGTTATGAAGTTTATAGGGATTAGAAGATGACCTTCGGTAAAGGGCATCAGGGCCCTTTATCAGAGGAGGTGTGGCGACCAGGATTGTCACAAGGCGGGTGTCTCCTACGGGGGTCAGGATGTTTAAATAGTGAGGCAGTTGCTACGTCATTTCTCAGTCCATTAGACCAATTAGAGAGCATATATATGGGCTTTCTTATTGATTAATTTAATTTACTACCCTCAAAATGTTTATCTGAATCAAGCAATCGAAGTCGGTGTGAGCTCATTTGATGATGTCGGTTGACGTGATGAGTGTTTTAAAACACTATTATTAGTTGTTCTCGATTTAAATACCATTCAAAATAAAGGTTTTGTATATAAGAAAAGCTATGTTCCCTTAAACCTCCTCTTATAATTGAGTGAGCGTAGTTGATGCATACTGCTTATCTGTGACCTGATGTAATTAACAATTTAAAACCCCTTGTAATAAAATCTGTACTTAATATGGTTACTGAGTAATTGCAAAAGAACTAATTTCTTTTAATTTATTTACCAAATTTTTATATATAGATACCTCCATCTTATGAATTGTTCTTCTGTCAGTTACGGAAAGGAACCTCCAATTAACTAAACGATTTTTATTTTTAGAATTAAAATGTCCAAATTTATATGAGAATTAATTTACTAAGCATCTGGCACTGTTGATATTAATGCAATTCTATAAATTAAATTTTCACTAACGAAAAATTTTATAAATGTAAATCCTAGTACTTTCGTAGCTGTTAGCTGATCGTCAGGGATTTTTTTAAAAGATGTTAATTTTTATTCAAATCATTAATCGTTTATAAATTAAACTGTTAAGTTCATAATATTCGGTTTTCAAGAATAAAATTAATTCGTACGTCAATAAGACAATAACGTCATGTTTGTAAGATGTTTGCGACTATTTTGAAATAGATTTAATGTTAAAGGAAATGTTATCAACCTATTAATAATTAATTATTACATAATTTGTTTATAAAAGATATTATTATTATCGAATCAGATCTGTTCATTCAGCAACTTATTATTATTTAAAAATATATGAAATATTTCTTAGATACTGGTTTTATAATAATTATTATTGTATTCTAATATTTTAATATATATGTTGGGGTTAATAATTACTTCCAGTTTTAAAATGTGTTTAGCGAAATTAGATTTTTCTTTATTATTTTTAATAATACAATTAATATGTTCTTGAATTCTTATAGGGAATGAATGATTTGTCATTCCAACATATTTTAAGTCACCATTTTCTAAACTAAGACTATATACTCCTTATATAATCAAATTATATAATAATTAATTATTAATAGGTCGGTAACATCTTACAAACATGACGTTACTGTCTTATTGAGGTAAGAATTAATTTTATTCTTGACGACCGACTATTATGAACATAACAGTTTAATTTAAAAACGATTATTCATTTGAATTTAAATTAACATTTTTGAAAATCCCTGAAGTTGGAGTAACAGCTCCGAAAGTACTAGGATTTACACTTTTTAAATTGCTGGTAAGCGGAAATTTAATTTTTACAATCTTTAAGAATTGTTTAAAATATCAAATTTATTATTTCATCCTTGAAAAATTTACGATTAACTCCATCGTCAGAGAATAAAGATTCAATTTTTTTTAACAAATTTTCGGTTAAACATCGAAATTTAAAAAAATAAAATTTCTGAAGGAAATATTTCAAATTTTATTTTACAATTCTTGAAGCCGGAATGCACTTACGGAATTGAATTCTGGGGCATAACCAACCATTAACAGCAATGTGGAAATCAATCAACGGTTCCAAAATAAAATACTACGGAACATAATCCAAGCGCCGTGGTTCGCGAGGAATACTGAGATACACGATTCCGTACATTCGAGAAGAAATTGAACGCCTAGTATCGAGATAACTGTCCAGGTTGGAGAAGCATGTTAATCATCTAGGTTTGAGTTTACTTAACAACATCGAGGACGTTAGGAGAACCCACCGGGTTGGTCTAGTGGTTAACGCGTCTTCCCAAATAAGCTGATTTGGAAGTCGAGAATTCCAGCGTTCAAGTCCTAGTAAAGCCAGTTATTTTTACACGGACTTGAATACTAGATCGTGGATACCGGTGTTCTTTGGTGGTTGGGTTTCAATTAACCACACATCTCAGGTATGGTCGAACTGAAAATGTACAAGACTACACTTCATTCACACTCATACATATCATCCTCTGAAGTATTATCTAAAAACGGTAGTTACCGGAGGCTAAACAGGAAAAATAAAGGAAAAAGGACGTTAAGAGGCTGAAAAGCTCCAAGTTGTTGATGGACCGTTATGGTGATCGAGTTTGTTGGAGATAACACTTTTTATAATTATTTTTGTGTTATTTTCGGTTATTTATATTTATGGATGCTTACGTTTATTACCTATCTATGGTTACCTTAAAGTTAATATTTCGTTTATAGATGTTCTATTTATATACCCGACTTGATTCTTTTTTTCTTTTTTTTTCACCCTACCCTCCGGGCCGGATCCACAACAAAGCTAAGCACAGCCCAGGGAGTTGTCTACTCAAAGGGGCCTCCTCGTCCGACAGCCATAAATCTAGTCCGACAGATCAGCCCGCCGGTTAGATCTTTTCATTGCCTGCCTCTAAGCCCTAGGGCGGGGTATCGAAGTCCGACTATGTCGTTCTTGGACCCCAGCTCAGAAGCCGGGACTCGGTCTTTTTCGCGAAGAGATGAGAGAGACCCACTGCCTCATCACTGCCGCCCATACGTGCAAGCACAGATGAACGGCACCTCCGCAGGGGGCTGTCCCTCAACCCCTGGCTACCCCATAATCCCCGACTTTGTGCCGGAGTATCCGTGTCACAAAGTCAGTTACTGCACGAAACCTCTCTGCCACTGATACCATACAATCTATATGATTGTGTCAACTGTAAGTGGTCTAATCACCAACTCACACGTGGGTTACTAAGAGATTTTCAGTAGCCCACGTCCGGCAGTCGAACACGACTTGATTATTGGTGTGTAGATACCTAACTATATTCTCTGACACTATCAAATATTATCTATCAAGTTATTTCATAGTTATTAATATTTTATTCATAGTATTTATCTTGTACTAACAGACCGGCATTGCTTCGCTATTGTTAGATTTGAATATATATAGATTAAATGAAGACAGGTGAAAGTTTGATAAAACATTAACAACATGAACATTACGGAACTTCACAAAATTTAGCCTTTACCTTTTTCCCTTTTACTCTATCCCTTTCCCATCTTCGTTTTTCCATATTCCCTTCCCCTCCACCATTTTACTCTTTTCGTCCCCTTTTCCTTTCCTTCCTCCACTTATTTTCCCTTATTACCTTTCCCTTCCTCTTTCCCCTTTCCTTTTCCCGTTCTTTTTTTTGTATTTTCTCCTTTTTCCCTTTTATCGTTTTCGATTAACCCTTTCCCGATTTTCCCTTTCTTCTTTTATCCGCGCGTGTAAATCAGTCCATAGTTTTTTAGTCTATAGCGGAAACACATAATGGGAACATTGAAATGGAATCGTAAAATATTTAGTATAATCTGTGTTGTTTTTACGTCCAACAGATAGCGCTGTTTAAAAAAAAAAACATATTTTTACCTGTCAAAGGTGTGACATATTAGGTATATTAATAGTATGTATATAAAAATCGCGCGTATTTGAATGCAACGTTGTGTCAACATTTTAAAGCAATCGGTGAAGAACTTTCCGAGATTTAAGATTTTGAACAAACGAATATTTACATTTTTATTTATTTAGATTTATTCAGATTAATTGTTTTTTTTTGTACTCGTTGAGGATTATAATTGGATGATCCTCTTTCAAGTGATAGTCTATCATAAGACTTACTTATAGCTTTAATTATGGAAGCTGATTATAAATAAAGAAATCCAGCAAAAATTTAAAAAAAAAAAAATTATTTTTATCCCTTAACAATAAATTATAGCTTGAATAAATAAACTATAAAAAATTTTTTTTCTCAAGATGGGAATGATCATCCGTTTAGTAAATATATCGAGTCATGAAAATACTCAATCTAATAAATTGCTATATCCGATTAAAATCAATTCATTCTGCAAGTTTTGTTAAATCAAGCTTTGCCGTTCATCTGTACTCCTGTACAAACAGAAAATCAGATAAATTTAGATAATGAGCGAAAATTATAATGGGAACAAATTGAAATAATGAAGTTTTTTTATGAAGTCCAGAGATAATATTAAAATAAAGAACCGCACTATAGATTTAATATTAAATATATATAGCGGTTGCTTTGAGTAATTACATCACTTCTTTTAAACCTAAAAAAAAAATTTGAATCTTTAATTTTCTTTTTAAAAATCTTGCTGTAATATCATTCTTAATGTAATTTAAAAAAAAAAACATTTTTCTTTTATATTTAACATAATGCTTAAAAGATTTCTTTGTTAAAGAATAATTTTTTTAGTAAACAGTTCATATATATATTATTTTCCTAATGTGCACGTTGCAATCTCTTCAACCACTGAACAATAAGCAACCCCTTCTTATGGTCAAATGAGATGAATATGATATGTATGACATGTACATGAGGTATAGTACAGAGACTCAGATTGACCATTACCGAGATGTGTGGTTAATTGAACCCCAACCACTAAAGTATACCGGTGTCTAAAATTCAAATCCATATAAAAGGAACTAACTTTTGCTAGGAGTTGAACCTCAGAACTTTCGCCTCAAAAATCAGCTTTTCATGACAAAGAATTAACCACTAGACCAGCCTGATAAGCTTACATTTTTTTTTTTTTTAGAGGTGAAGGAACCACATTTACGGGCACCTAAGCAGTGTCGAGCTCGTTGACAGGTTCCGCAGGATGTTATTAAGTGCGTATGTATACCTGCGCACTACCGACTAAACTTCCACTACCCCTGGCAACCCTCGCCTCAGGAACAGCTGGTACAGCATTACTTCAAGGGAAGGTTAAAGCCCCCACACATACAACCGGTCACCACAAGGAAACATCAAAACCATATCATCACAAAAACACAGCACGTCACAAAAGAATATCAACCATAGTTCCAACCAGGCGCAAACACTCCCACAGACACATGAGACCTCAAACACATACACCCACACGCACGGGTACAGACCCCGCCAACGCACAGATAGACATCACAAGAACTCAAGTGGAGAGAAATACCAAGCACGAAAGGGACTCTCGAAAGAGGCGCCTATCAACCACACATACACTCACCGCACACACACACTAACACACGCCTAGAAAACCATGCACTCAACTCACATACTTACCCATAACAACCATCAGTCGTTGCTTCAGTGTTTAGGGCAACACGCTCAGACACCGGAACGGAATATCCACGGCCTCAACGCACCCCCCCCCCCCCCGATCACATGAGCCAGTATCGTTAGGAGCGATACCTAGGTTTACATCTGATGTGGATAAAAGAATGCAGCTTAACATTCAGTTCAGGGAGATGTACTGGTTACTAGTCAGGGGGTCGCAATTATCATTACCTAAGTAGCATTTGTACTCAGTGGACCCGAAACCGATTTAATTACGGGGCACGACAAGCGAAAATAACATCAAATTCGAACAGCGATTCCAGAACAAACTATTGAGAAATACAACAGAAGCTATGTGGTTTGCGAAAAACTTTGAAATAACAATTATTTGGGAGTGCCAAACGTTCGAGTGATTCGATAAAAGATAAAAAATTAGACTGAACAAACATGTGAACTGATTCGCGGTTAACTTCCTCGATAACACCGAAGACGTTAAGCCCCTAAAGCGACTTCATATATTAGATCTCTAAGTTCTCCGAAATTTGAGGTGAACAGTTATTCTACGGTGTTCTGCATCGTCAAAATTCTTCATTTCGTTTCGCCTCTTACTTTTGTTGGTTCTTTGATTTGTTTCGTGTTTTTGCTTTTTATTTTTTGAACTTTATCAGCGTCTTTAGACTCAGTATGTACTCATTTATACTGTATGAGATTTAGACTTATGCATACATATACAGTAAGAGATTTTAATGGAAATCCTTCCCTGCATGTCATTTTTTTGATTCAAATTTACTTAGGTTTCGGTAAATTGGAACCAATTTTAAATTAAACAATGCGGCAAAAAAATGAGATAAATAAAAAATTCATTTATATCGCCCATTGATGCTTGAATTTTAAGAAAGTATCCGTACATAGAAATTCAAACACAAAGATATTTTGATGTATAGGTTTTTTTAAATTTATTCAAATTATTTGGAATAATTTGTTAGAATTTTGTTAGCTTCAGCACAAGATAAAATTTGTGCAATTCTGTTTTACTGCCTTAACGAAATATCTGATTTACTTTTTTTTTATAAAACCAAGTAAGGTAATATGAGAAAATATAATTTCATACTTCATCAACGTAGAAAATAATAAAATTTAAATCATACCCAAAAATCGTACAATATTCAACATCTCTGAAAACTGTTTTGTTTTGATGTGTTTTAACATAATAAAAAATATTTTTTTTTTATAGAACTCATTTTTAGAAAAAAATTTTTTTTTGTCTTCAGTCATTTGACTGGTTTGATGCAGTTCTCCAAGATTCCCTATCTAGTGCTAGTCGTTTTATTTCGGCATATCCCCTACATTCTACATCCCTAACAATTTGTTTTACATATTCCAAACGTGGCCTGCCTACACAATTTTTTCCTTCTACCTGTCCTTCCAATATTAAAGCGACTATTCCAGGATGCCTTAGTATGTGGCCCATTAGTCTGTCTCTTCTTTTAGCTATATTTTTCCAAATGCTTCTTTCTTCATCTATTTGCCGTAACACCTCTTCATTTGTCACTTTATCACCCCATCTGATTTTTAACAATCTCCTGTAGCACCACATTTCAAAGGCTTCTAATCTTTTCTCCTCAGATACTCCGATTGTCCAAGTTTCACTTCCATATAAAGCGACACTCCAAATATATACTTTCAAGAATCTTTTCCGGACCTTTAAATTAATTTTTGATGTAAACAAATTATATTTCTGACTGAAGGCTCGTTTGCTTGTGCTATTTGGAATTTTATATCGCTCCTGCTTCGTCCATCTTTAGTAATTCTACTTCCCAAATAACAAAATTCTTCTACCTCCATAATCTTTTCTCCTCCTATTTTCACATTCAGTGGTCCATCTTTGTTATTTCTACTACATTTCATTACTTTCGTTTTGTCCTTGTTTATTTTCCTGCGGTAGTTCTTGCGTAGGACTTCATCTATACCATTCATTGTTTCTTCTATATCCCTTTTACTCTCAGCTACAATTACTATATCATCAGAAAATCGTAGCATCTTTATCTTTTCACCTTGTACTGTTACTCCGAATCTGAATTGTTCTTTAACATCATTAACTGCTAGTTCCATGTAAAGATTAAAAAGCAAAGGGGATAGGGAACATCCTTGTCGGACTCCCTTTCTTATTACGGCTTCTTTCTTATGTTCTTCAATACAGTATGTTCTTACGTGTAGAGTAAGTATTATGTTCTTCAAGAAAATAATTATAAAATTAAAATTTATTTATTTTTTTTTAATTTTTGACACTTGATCATTTTGACTCTTAAGAAATCATCATCAATAAATACAGACGAAATAATATTAAAAATATAAATAAGCAAATAAAAAATATTCTAAAAAAAAATTAAAAAAATTATTAATTAACAAATAAGTAATGCTTACGAAACAGTGTAATTTTTACTTTCTTGACAATTAAAACCAATTATTTGGCTTTTAAAACACCCAAATGCTAAATCCCCAACTAATTCTTCCCTCACAAACTAATAATATACGCCCTTTATAATCAGTAAATATTTATTACTAGATATAAATGCTGATCTCCGTGGCAAAGAGGTAGTATCTCGGTCTTTCTTCTGGGGATCCCAGTTTCGAATCCTTGTTAGGCATAGGATTTTTCGTACGCTAAAAATTTAATTTTTATATTCTCTCGTAAAAGCTTCTTTGGTGAATTAATAAATTGTAACGGAACGCAAACGTATAATTAATCGTAGGACCGAGATATCGGTCCCTTGTTGCTGGATCTTTTTAATGGCGGTTATGTACTTATTTTTATCTTTTAAGATAAAAAGGGTTGCGTTAGGTCCTTTTTATTTCGGGTTTTGAAGTATTATTTTAACTTGGGTTATTCCTTGCAAAATTACCAAGATATTTGCGTCTTTCTCCCTTCTGTACGTCCACTGAAAATTAATACGTAAATTCAACATTAAAAAAAAAATTCCATGAACATCATACTGCGTCAAACATATATCCCATCCTAAAAAAAGAAAATAATAGAGGGGTAACCATTTAATGATCTTATGATAGAAAATATTCACGAAATTTTTTTTAATAAACTTAAGATTTCAAAAAGGCTATTAATATTACACATTGATTTTCCTCGTTGGTCAGCAATGAAGTTTCAAAATATTTATTTTATTTCTATATAATTAATTCACCAATAAACCTTAAGTCTCGCATGGGAATAATAAATAGAATATTTGTAAATTATGAAAAAGGAAAACTTAACCGGAAGTCTAACGAATCAGCTATTAATAAAATATGTTTCTTGAATTCGGTTTATTTAGGATATTTTTTTTTAACGTTTCGTTACTAACAAATTATTTTTTATACACGTTTCAAGAAAATACTAGTTACTCAACTGTTCCGTAATGAAAATTAAAAATTTTCCTTTATTTAAATTTCAATAATTCTTTTAGGTTTCCCTATTGTGACGTATCCTACGTTACAATCACTCTATATAGAAATAAGTTTCCGCACTTTCGAGCAATCAGAAATACAGTAACTAAACAGTCGTTAACAACGAGGTAGAGTAAGTTATTTAGATTTCCCATTAAAAATTTCCAGGCTTTGTTATACATAAAAATCATTGAACATTCTTCGGTTAATAACCCAGAAAAGCTTATATCTTCGTTTTTGTATTTATAAATCCTCAAAAGTTGAGATCTATTTATAGGAATATGATGTATCAAAATTTATAATTTTTAAAAAAACCTCATCGAATTTGAATTCATAACCATCCAGATTTTTAATTTCATTAATATCAAAATCACGGAACATTTTATAATTTAACCATTCCCTTATTGTCACGTATGAATTTACGAGGCACCCGGTTCTGAGGCTATATTTAGCAAATTTCTACTATTAATTTTAAATTATACCTCTTTACCAACAAATAACTTCTTATAGAACAAAATAAAATTAACTAAGTAGTTGTTTATATTTATATTGTTTTATTCTTAACGTTCCTAATGGTATATTTATTATAATTTAAGCAATAAAAAATTTAAATTATTACATATAGTTTACATTACACTGAAAAGACTTATTTGCTAGTAAATCTTCATTTTACATGTTCTTGTACCATTTCGTCTACGGGAGATATTAAAAACATTAACATGAAATATATTTAATAAAGTATATAAATAAGATTTTTACGATCGGATTACCTTCATGACATCCACCTTTATTTTATAGTGTGATATAGAAAGAGTGAAAAAATGTCATTTTTGTTCTGAATCCGAATTTGTATTTTTTTGGTTTAAAGAAAGAGATATTTCGTTATAGACGAAATCTAAGACATAATAGATGTAAGTCCCGCTTTATACATAACAAACATATTCATTCTTATTAATTAAAGGTAAAAAAATAACTTTGATGTTCACAATTAAATTATGTTAAAACTATAAAAACCTAGACAACACCCACACCGACCCACGAAGAGACCACAATATAATTTAGTCAGTACATGCGACTCCTTCCGGAGAACAGGGTGCATTGCTTCCTCCAAATAACTAGGGCCCGGATAGACGTATTCCTGCTAGTCCATAAGGTGATAGTACCGAAAGGAATTCAGCGGACAGACTGAAGGGGAATCATACCGGGAGTACGAGGGTGAAAAGCTTACTCTTACCACGGTCACACCCAGTAAATAAATTTTACGCTCGTCCATATGGACAGGAACGCAAATTACCAAATCCGACCATAAGAAAAACTTAAAATTTTTTAACCGCACTAAATAACCCATGAAACCCGCCTGATAAAAAACAGATACAACAGCAAGAAACATTGTCCAGGCTGTGCAATCTGTAGGGAGAATTATTGAAACTCCCGATATTCTTGCGTTCCATTTCGTAACTTTGATGTCATTCGTGAAAATTATAATTTATATTATTACTAGCTGGCCCGTCTAGCTAGAACCTGAACCCTCGGGCCTCACATCAGGCCAACCGAACCCCAGAGCCAATTCAGGAGCTTCTCGGGGCCTCCTGTGACCAAAGGCCTACACCATGGCCGCAAAGTTGGCTTCTCTCGCCATTCCCAATTTGCAAGGGATACCGACGTCCTGGACACCCGCAGAGCCTGCTTCGGTCGCGATTAGAGTAGAATAATAGTAAATAAAGTACACATGTCTTTGACGATGAAAAATTCATAATTTATATCTTTACTATGGTGGCAGAAATATAATAATGAATTTCATTATTATAAAAGCATTAATGTATTTTTACCTTAATGAATATCTTTAACTCACAACTTCACCCTCCTTGGGGGCGAAGAAATAATGAATAATTTTAATATCTTAATCTTCAAGGGAGCTAGGACTACAATCGACGGCTTAAAACCTTCTGGGTAATATGAACGTATCCTGCAAATTCAAAAATAATCGATAGGTTGGTTCTCGCGTGATGCGATAACAGACAGCCAAACTTTATATATATATCTTTATATATATATATAAAGTTTGTCATTCCCGAATAACCATGACCTCTTAAATCTAGAGTGTATCTCATACGTGCAAAAGTTAGCCTTCAACCAACTAACAACCCTCGTGAAAAAGACCGAGACCCGGTGAGAGTGCCCTACACAGAGTGCTCACATTAGTAGCACTGCGTCAAGACCAAGTCCCGGCTTCTGGAATGGGGTCCAGGAACGACATAGTCGGGCTTGGATACCCCGTCCTAGAGGATAGAGGCAAGGAATGAAAAGATCTAACCGGCAGGCTGACCTGTCCGACTAGAATTATGGTCGGCGGACGGAGAGGCCTATTTGAGTAGACAACCCCCTGGGCTGTACTTTGTTTTGTTGTGGATCTGACACGGGGAGGTAGGGTGGAAAAACTTACATACAAATACCCCGTTTGAATTTTGAAAATCGGACGATTGTTTGCAGTGATATTATAAGACAACCCCATTGTACCTACCAAAGCAGCGCCCCAGGGACAACCCATTTGGTACCAGTTGATCGTGATGACTGATTTAGTCTCGCAAGAGTGTTGGCATCACCTCACTACTCTAGCTTCACACGCAGTCCCCACGGGAAGCCCAATAATATTAAACAGAATTTTTATTATATATTTAATATCATTTTATTTTATGATTTATTCTAATCTCTTAGTTCAAACCCAGCTGATACAGTGACAGGAACTCACAATTTACAGTTCATTCATTCATTAAATTTTATGTTTCGACAGGAAAATCTCCACTACTATACTATTATATATATATATATATATAGAGAGAGAGAGAGAGAGAGAGAGAGAGAGAAATTTTTTGAGATGAAGTATATATAAAAACCATTTCGGCACAGGTAAAAATTTGGTTGCGATTGATCGAGTAGTATTTTATATATTCCGCACAAACAAAAACCCTCTTCCTCTTTATATAATAGTATACACGTGTACATCGTAATTCATTTTTCTTAGATTAAAAAAAATATATATATATATATTAAAAACAAAAGCACAAAACCCCAGACGTACCGCTTACTTGTACCAAGTTACATCTCGTTAAAAATTATTTAATTTTGGATCGTAATAATTCGTCATAAAGATAAATATAACTTACCAGGAGGGCAGAATATAGCCAGTTAATAATATCAGCCACTCAAAACTATATTACTATTGATGGACCTCTCTTCTCTGTCGTAGGACCACCCACTAACCAACAAACACCGGTAGTATACAACTAGCATATACAAGCTTATGATCATGATTATCAATCAAGATGATCAAGATTATCCCTGCTGCTTTTCATTAATACGTTACCAACTAATACATTCTGGTTAAAAAAAAAAAAAATCAATTTTAACTAATCAGAAGATACAAACAAAATTGTTAAACCTACTTCAAGTAAGTTTGATATTGTAATTAAAAAATAAAAATAAACATTTAATTATTTCTTTAAAATTAATTATAACGTTTAGTAAATTTAATTTATATGTGACTGGTTAATAAAAAATGATTTTAACATTAGTTTCCTTATAAATAAATAAATAAATAAATAAATAAATAAATAAATATAGGTCTACGCACAAAATTTTGTGGTGTATAAATTTACAAAACTGCTTAATTAATTTCATTAAAATTTACACAAGATGTAAGGTGTATCTGCAGTTTCCAATTAAAAATTTCATGTACAGTAGATTAGTTGGATCATCCTTCAGTTACGCTTAATTAAAGATTGAAAAAATTTGTGCCTAGCAAGTGTGAACGCTGACGATTTTTATAAATGTTTTTAATATTTACCAATAGATAGCAGCACAATATTGTTAATTTACCAAAAAAAAAAGTTTAAAAATAAGTACCGTATTTATTCGAGTACCCCCCGCACTTTTTTCTTGGATTTGGAGAGAAAAAATAAGGGTGCGAGGCTTACTTGAAACATAGCCTTTAGCCAGGATAATTTATTTAAAGTAAACGTTTTGTTAGAAGTATGTAAATTCAATCACATAAATATAGTTACATTACGCTTTCGTTTATCAATACCGGATGCCGCTTATACAGAATAAATCCTTAATTATTAACATCCTATTCATATTATCGATAGGAACGAAGTTACGGTATTTTTATAAAACTGATTCATTCTGTATAGGCTGCATCCGGTTCTAATTACACTACAGTTACAGTATCAGTTACCTAACGTCGTCTTGTCTATTCGTTATAGTCACTGTACTGTTAGTATATGTGGACGGTTATATGCATTTTATCTGTTTAGTTTATCTTGTAAAGTTTAACACGGTGATTTTTTTTAATTACGGCAATAAAATGAGTACAAAAGGATAGCGTCTACGATATTTTACAGTTAATGAAAAACTGCGCGTTATAGAAGAGGCTGGAAAAAATTGGAATCCGGGCGGCAGGAAGGAAATTTTACGTAGAGGTTCGAGACTGCCGTAAGAAGAAACAATTTCTGTGAAAGGCACTGGTAATAAAAGGGCTTTTCGTGGATTAAAACCAAAATACACAGACATAGAAAAAAAAATTGTGTGACTTTCTTATGGAAAAAAAGAAATGCGGTTATGCTGTCACGACAAAAATGTGTCAATCATATGCTCGTGATCGCTAAATCATTGAATAAAGTGATATTAAAGAAAGCCGTGAATGGATAACACGATTTTTTGCACGAAAGTCAACAAGACGAAAAACGACTATTTCTCAACGACTTCCAGAAGATTATGAACAAAAATATTACAAATTCAAAAATACATATTAAATCTTAGAAAAGATAAAGGCTATTTGCCTTCTCAAATAGGAAACTCAGATCAAACATACATATATTTTGAAATGCCATTTGATAAAACCGTTAACTAAAAAGGTGAAAAGAGTGTCCGATTCGCACTGGTGGTAATGAAAAACAAAGATGGACTGTAATGCGTCGCATTACTTCTGATTGATCAAAATTACCTCCGTGCATTGTTTTTAAAAAAAAACTCTTCCTTCCGTACAGGTAAATCGAGTTATTATCAGAGCTGTCGAATGAGGTTGGATGGATGAAACCTTAATTTTAGATCGGATCAGGTGTGTATGGAAAATGCGATCGGGAGATTTATTTAATAAAAGAAATACCGGTGTGCTAATAATGGATAGTTATCGAGGGCATACTACTGATAAAATGAAAGACATTTTAAAAAAGGGTATGACAGACCAAGTAATAATTTCAGGCGGATTGACATCTCTGTTTCAACCACAAGATATCGCACATTAATAAACCATTCAAATCTACATTAAAACAACTATAGAGTAAATGGATGGCTGATGAAAATTTCTATCTCACGCTTACAGGAAGAATCATATTCCAAGATTTTAACCAGATTTCTGTTTGGATAAAAGATGCTTGGGGAGGTATTACCGCGAATTAGTAAGGAAAAAAAAATGGGGATTATCTAATGGACTTGATTGTAGTGAAGAGATCACCTTTGGCAGAGTGAGGTGGAGACTACCGGTAACACTTCTACAGATATTGACAGTGACAGTGATTAATTAAAAATTAAATCCCATATTCAAAATTGTATTGAAGTGATCCTTTTCAACATCCTACTTTCTTTTCGATTTACAGGCCTGCTGATTCTGAACTAAGCAACTACTTACGGTATTTAATTATTAATGTAATATTAATATTGTAATTTAAAAGAAGTATATTAAAGCTTTACTTTTTGAATATTTACGTATTTTTTTATCATGTGTGTTGTTTTTTAAAATACTGGTATATATTCAATTTGTTTTTTAGATTTTCGGTCCCGAAAATCAAGGGAGTGCTTATTCGTGGGCTGTGGTACTCGAATAAATACAGTATTTCAATAAATAATTTTAAAAACGTTATATATCTTATACAGAGCAGTTGGCAAATTTGCTGTGCAATATGTATCAGAACTATGTGATGCATTATCTTCATTCAGCATTAGGTTGATTGCCCTATGGATTTGTTGGGCGTTACTCAGTAATAAATTAAGATGTGAACTGATTTGTTGTGATTGAATAGCCTCGTTTCGTTTATCGTAATTGTTCTTTCGGTAGAGGAACGCAATTTCTCGTTGAACACGTCTTTCATGCAGGTGACAATTATACTGATTTAGTGAAGCACAAATTTTCTGAAAAGTTTCCACACACTCATGTTCCTCACCGAAATGCAGTTCAAATTCTTATCAAAAAAGTTCAGGAAGAAGGTTCTGTTGAAGACGGCGGTCGAAGTGAAAGACTACCTAAACTTAACGAACAGAAACTGTTTGATATTTCGGCTTTTATGGCCAAAAGTACATCAAAGTCGATACGTAAGTTAGCACAGCAGCAAGACATCAAACTTTCTACCGCACATAAAGCTGTAAGAAAGGAAATGAAACTTTCTCCTACAAAGTAATGTGTGTTCAAGAACTGAAATCTACAGATCATGTCATAAGATATTGTTAGTGGGTTAAAAGTTTTATTGACCAAAATTTCGTAGGTGTCCTTGATATTATGTTTATTGCAGATGATGCGTGATTTCATTCGGGTCGGTAAATTAATTCACAAAATACACGGCAGTGTTCGAAAACTAAACCCCATGGATAACACGAACCTATCCACTAAGCGAAAGTTGGAGTCTGGGTTGATGTGAACAGAGGACGCGCATTACGATTCCAATGGTTTTGGAAAATACAGTTAATAGTGATCGTTATTGTGCTGTTTTAACAAACTTCATTAGTAGGTTAACAGATATGGAAATCAATCGTGGTTGATACCAACAAAATGGCGCCACAGAGCAAACAGCTTACGGGTCAATGATTTTTTTACGAAATGTTTTAGGCTAGTGAATAATTTTGAGGGGTTTGTGACCTGCACGATCGCCCAATCTGACTCCCACAGTTTAATTTCTATGGACGGCAGCGAAATAAGCAGTGTATACCAACAGACCATGGACGATTGACGAACTAAAAACTGTAATAATGGCATACGAACGAGGCGTTTCAGTATGTCACCAGGTGTAATGTTTGAAAACAAATTGAAACGTGTGCCGTGTTGTATTGATGTGGGAATAGGTCATTTTCAATATCTTTTATAAACTATTCCAGTTATTGTAATATCCGTTTATATAAAATAATTAAATAAAAATACAAAGTAATAATAATTAAGAAAGTTTCGTCATTTCACTTCCATAATTCCTGTGTACAGTAAATCTCCGAACGTACTGTATAAGAAAATAATTTTTTTTTAAATTATTACATCAAATTACGGTTATAATAATTTAGAATAATTTTATATAGCATGGCCCATTGGTATATATAATATAAATGTATGAATTATAATCTCGCTTACCAACCAATGTAATTAATTATTATGTCCGAGCGCTTTCGGAATTATTCTTCCACCTTCAGGATCTTTAATCGACTATCAGGGCATTTTAATCGATTAGACGTACAAATGTATCACTTATTACATGACGATCGACTGTTATATTTATGGAAATTTTTATTTTAATATACATCAAATTAATATATGAAGTGAATAATTATATACAAGTTTATCAGATATTTCTGAAGATGAAAAAATAACTTCCGAAAGCGCTAGGACATAATAATTAATTAAATTGGTTGGTAAGCGAATTATAATTTATATAATAATTTAATTTTTTTGTAAATAGAAATTATACCTCATAGTTTTTTTTTTTTGTAAAATTTTATATTTGAATGACTTTATACCTTTCCAAACAAAATAAAATAACAAAAAATCGGTTTTCTAGTGCACAACTGCTCAAAAATTTTATCTTCCCTTTTTATCATATCGAATAAAATTAGATACGCACTTTTAGGAATATTGTTATACGTTCCTCTTTTTTGGTGTGTAGGGGATAATAACCTTTCTTGTTATATTAGGTTACTAAAAAAATATCCTTTCAATTTTATGACATAATCTAAACTATATCGTTCTCATTTAACGATATAAACGATAAAGATAACGCAGATGATAAGAGGGATATGTGGTATGGTTTAACTTAAGATTATGAACGGGGTGGATCCTTGATCGTCGGTTTTGATGTTAGTAGAAATAAATCGAGTGTTGGTGGGGGGGGACGTTGAAACCGGAACTTAGAAGCAAGCTTTAGGTCCTTTCACATCACGATTCATTAGCGGTAAAAGGCAAGTCCATTTCCTTAGTTAGTTTAACGGTGACGGAGGGGTTTCGACCAATCAATTTTGTAGCCTTGTATCACATATATTTATTCCCCTATCTGTTCTCCACTTTATTTCTTTCCCTCCCTTTTTTCAACGTTATACTTTATCCTATTCCACCCTATACTACACTTCCTTCCGTCATATCAGGTTAGAAATTTGATAACAATTGTGTAGAAGTTCAATATAGAAAGGGAGTCTAACCAAAATATATGATCCATCAGTGTACAGAATGACTGGATTGACACTTTCATTATTGGGTGACAAACACCCTAATATTATTTATAAAGAAATATCTTCATCTCTTTATATATATATAAAATATAAATGGTTTTTATTAAACAATTACCGTACTTACCCATAGTGACAAAGTTAGTATTAGTTTATTGAAGAGTATTAATTACATTGTTCTTCGTCATTTTTAGAAGGGATGTTTTAATAAATATTTTATAGAGTAGGGTGTCCCATTTTTATTTAACTATATCTTCCAAAGTATTACACATATCGACATGAAATAGAAATTAAATTAAAGCCTGTCTATCAAGTTATAAGAAAAAATCACATTACATTAAATCGCTTCCACATCTGCCCCACCAGTCAGACGAATAATATCGAGCCGATAAGCGATTTCTTGCCATGCAAGTTGATGCATTACTGGTGTCATGGTTGAAATGGCATTCCGAACAGCCTCACGCAGCTCCTGAATGTTTACTACTTTTGTCGTACACACCCTGTTTTTGACATAACCTTAGAAATAAAGTCCATAGCAGTATTGTTTTCTGGGTGGACAGGGAATTGAATCATCTCTTCCAATCTACCTACCAGGAAAAGTCTCACACATCTTTATCTAAAGGAGCCGGTGCAAGGGAGCTACATCTTGATTTAACAGGATATTAGAATACCTACGTTCAATCTGTGGAACGCCAACTGCTTCAACATGTCAAGATCCATGGTAGGTGAATTGGAAGAGGTGGTTCAAATCCCTGGCCTCCCAGATCTCTAGACGTAACCCCTATGGACTTCTTCTTCTGGGGTTATATCAAAGACAAGATGTATACGACAAAAGTATATCCAGGATCTACGTGAGAGCGTTCGGATTGCCATTTCAACTATCATACCTTGTTTGTTTAACTTCCGGGAACACCGTTAGGTATTGCTTCAGAGGATGAGATGAATGATTTGAACTACGTGAAAACGCCATGCCTGACTGGAATTCGAACCCGGGAGCTCCGGATGAAAGGCTGAGACGCTACCATTCGCGCCACGGAGGTCCGCTCAACTATCACACCTGTAATGCTTCAATAAAAATGGTAAGAAATCGCTTATTGGCTAGATATTCTTCGTGTGACTGGTGGTACACATGTGGAAGTGTTGTGATGTAATGCGATTTTTTTATCATAACGTGATAAGACAGGCTTTAATTTAATTTTTGTTTCATGTCGATGTGTCTAATATTTTTAGGGATACAGTTAAATAAAAATAAGGCATTTCAAATGTTACACCATTCTTTTGAAAATGTAATCACGTCACGTTTTTGAGTTATCTTAGAGCTCGGGAATGAGGGACAGCCCTCTGCGGAGCTGCTGTTCGCACGTGCTTGCACGAGTGGGCGGTATTGATGAGGCACGGGAACTCTCGCACTTCAGAGTGTAAAAGACCGTGACCCGGCGGGTATGCCTCTCTCGGAGTGTCCCTGGTGAGGCACTGGCATAAAGACCGAGTCCCAGCTTCCGGAGTGGGGACTCAGGGACGGCATAGCCGGGTCTGATGGATCCTACTCGTTTGAGGTGGGCGCAAAGTAAGATCCGACCGGCGGGCCGAGACGTGGTAGCCCGTTAGAGTAAGGACACCCCTTTAGGGTGTCCTTTACGCTAAGGGGAACGCAACAAAAAAATCTGGGTATTACTTATAATGCCGATGATTGGCAATAAAAATAATTGATTTGTCCAATTTGTCGAAAACAAGCTTAAAAAAAGGTGCTACCGCATAATTCAAAACGAAAACCTTCTATACTAAAAGCAAATGCTATTGGAATAAGATAGATGTAAGATAAATCTTTATATTATGATGCTCATTGATGGCATATTTGTGGCGATCTCAAACTTAATGGTCAACATCTCGGTCTGCAAAGTGGGTTTATGAAATAAAGCTATTTCTTACGATTTTTGGGACAGTCGTACAACAAGCTAAAATTACATGATTAAAGAGTTGCCAAAAACTTTCACTGCAATAGAAATAAATATTAAATACGTTCCTATCGTCAACGTACAGAACTGGGGTTAACGAAGAATTTTGTTGAAATGATGAAGGATTTAAATATTTAATAGATGTGTTTTCTAAGACAAGTAAAGCAAAATTAAAAGAAGGAAAGAATATTCGTTGGACCTCCCTTAAATAAAAATTAACATAATAATGAAAATTTTGACATAAAGTTTAGTAAAGTATATCTATCGTCGTGGAAGTCATTTAACGAAGATTGCATCATTTTCTTGAAACGGTTACAAAGAAGAATATATGATCTTTTGCTACAACATGTTTTGTTGAACTATAAAAATCTAGGCTGCCGGATATTACAAATTAATTGTTTGCATTCTCATGTTGACTTTTTCGCACTAAAGTTGGGTGCTGTGAGGGGTATATCCGTCGGTATATATTGAAAATGCGTTTTCTAGGTATATGAACGAATCGATGATTATCGAGTATTATTGGTTTTTCCAAAAAGAAAACCCTACCGTACACCAAAGGAAGAAGCAATTTATCCACCGACTTCGGTAATCAAAAATTTTAGGTACGTTTTATCTCTTATATTTTATAATAGACCGATCGAAATAATTCATTTAGACGGGAAAAAGTTGGTACCTGGTCTTTTATAAGTGGAAATGACAAAGGAGCTTATAATAAAGGTAAAAAAAAATAAATGTGAGAGCAAGGATGGTGGAAGGTTGATCTGCGAGGGTTGAAAAGGGGGAAAAATTATTGACATCAAAAAAAGTTTTGGTTATTTAAGACACAGAAAGGTATACTTTCACCCAGTTTCGTCAAAATATTTTTGCGGAAATTAAAAATAAAAAAATAACATATTTTCGCATTTTTCTCGGATATCTTGAGATTATATTAAAAAGTGACATGTACAGAAATTGTAGTTTATTCCATGATCTACAACTTTTGTAAAGGAAATTTTTTTCAACCCCTCCCCCAACGCGCAACTCCCCAAATCACCTCATTCATTTTTTTTACTTTTATTATAAGCCTCTTAACCAAAAATTTTTAAATGGTAAAAATTCCAGGAAACAATTTTTTTTCCTCTACGTGTAATTTGGTTGGATTATAAGGTGTATTTATTTATTTATCAAGCAAAATATAGTACGAAAAATATATATTAACAACATTATAAAATATATATTATCTATAAACATGCTAATTCTGAAAATTTAATAATTTCTGAATTGTGTATACCAAAAATATGATGGATGATGAAGAAAAAGTCACGTAATGTTCACATTTAGCGCACAAAACAAAATAATAAATTTTATTATTAGTTTTTGTTCCGAAATCTTTTGTCCAATTTGTGAGACTAGGGATAATCATTACTAAAACAGAAGAAACATTTTTTAAACATTTTTTTTAAAATTAAAAAAAAAAAAATGAAAACTTAGATTGAGAGAGAAAGATAGTATAAATGAAAATTATTCAATCGTTTTAAAATTTGCTAATTTCTGAACTTTTATTAACTACTTATATTGACTTGTATTATGTAAAAAGAAAGCGGTAACTTAAGAGTTTTGGAAGGTCACCGCCAGATGGCTCCACTGACTTTGATTCTCTCAAGCTAAACCGACTGAAATTAACAAACTAATAAAGAAGGATTATAATTTTCAACCTTTTTGTATATTTAGAAAACAATTTTAATATTCGCATTTTAAAAATGGATAAACCAAACGATAAAGTGAAGTTAAAACTCGACTAATCTTTTTCCTATTTCTTGGATACATTTTCTTATCCATGTAAAACACAATGATTGGTCATTGTTTTGGAGAAGAACTGATGATGTTAAACAATGATTTTGAAAACTAAATATTTCATATAGATTAGATTCAACCTTGATACATAGATATTTAACATTACTTCAACTAAATGGCCGCTTGCAGCTGTATCAATCCTAGGAAATTTGGGGTCACCTGATTATTCTATAATTTGACCATATAAACACGGGAGAACAAAAAATATGTTCTTTACTATACGTGGCTCCTTTGTTGGAAAACTGAAAGATTTAAAAAAATCGTATCCTTATTGCCGAAAAGTAAATAAGTGCGAAGTTGTTAGATTCAGTACCACTGTGGTCGGGGTTGACTGTAACAATGTTTAGCTTATAACTAACGGAAGAAATATCGGTGGTAAACAACAAATAACGGTGGTAAAAAAACATCAATAAAATCATTCTTTATAACTCTAAAATTAATTAACACTAATAAATCAGTTATCCAGTAAGTCACAAATACAGTGGTGAATGAGTTTAAAACGGTGCTTGTATCTACGGTCTAATCATTTCATTAAATTACGGTTATAATAATCTAATTCTCTTGCAAAGAAAAATTAGATTTTAATATTAAATAAATAAATTATAATTTATAATTTAATATTAAATATTAAATTAATACGGGATTGGAAAAAAATTAAATAAAGATAACGTTAAAATAGGAAAAGGTATCCCAGTAAATTGCCTAGGCTTTGCGGACGATTTAGCCCTACTATCCCAAAATATAGAAGAGGCCAGATACCAACTGTCAACACTGGAAGAGATTGCAGGAAAAATTGGTCTAAAAATTTCATACGAAAAAACCAAAATTATGGTGAGAGATCCACTATGCATAAGCAAATTAAAAATAAACGATAATTACATAGAACTAGTAGGAAACTTTAAATATTTGGAGGAAAACATCACACCCAACCTCCAAGAAAATCCAAACTGGAATTAAAGAATAAATAAACTCATCAAAGCCACAATAAAAACACAAAACATCTATAACAAAAAATGCATGTTTTAATTATAAATACAATCTTTTTACTTCCTTGCAAGAAGTAAAGAAAGTATTGTGATCGCGAAAACTCTCGGTTTTTAGATTTCAACGGAAATATCCATTTTCATCATCCCTGAATCCATTTTGCCTAGTTTCGGCGTGACGTCTGTACGTACGTATGTCTCTCGCATAACTCAAAATCGATTAGCAGTAGGATTTTGAAATTTTGGATTTACGACTGTAATAACATCTAGTTGTGCACCTCCCTTTTTTATTACAATTGAATGAAACAAAAGTGTCCAAAAAAGCCCAAAATCTAAAAAGTTTGGATTTTGGACTTTTCATAATTGCTGTAATAACCTCTCATTGAGAGCTTTTCAACGATATATCATAAGTGTTACTTATTTTCAATGGCGCCAGAGTTATAGCCAAATAAAACTTAATGAAATATTTGGATGTTATAAATGGAAGGCACATCAGTTCGAATCAGACTTCATTTCCTTTTTTTTTTGTAATTATTAACCTCCGATTACAAAAAATAAAAATACAATAAATAATAATTCAATTGTAGGAATAAAAAGAAAAACCATGAAAAAAAATCAGAAGTTATTAGTGAAATATAATTTTATGTATTTTTAATTTTAAAAATAGTGTGTATGTAAATTAACAGGCGCACAAAGAGTTCATGTCGTATCCACATCAGATCTTTTTGAAATAAATAAATAAAAAATTGAAAACTGTGTGTAAGTAAAATACTATTGGTCCAGGCATCGAAATTACGCATGACAATGATATATTATTAGTTTCTGATAAAACGTATTTTTAGTTTGACGTTTTATAAGGTAGTAGATTTGATTCAGATTAAAAGTTAATTTTCCGACCTTTGTGGCGCGAGTGGTAGCGTCTCGGCCTTTCATCCGGAGGTCCCGGGTTCGAATCCCGGTCAGTCATGGCATTTTCACAAACGCTACAAAACTGTCATTTTATCTCATCCTGTGAAGCAATACATAACGGTGGTCTCGGAGGCTAAAAATAAATATTAAAAGGTAATTTTAATAAACGGTAAATTTTTATTAGTTTTCCTCAGTTTTCAAAAAACTTTTACCTCTTTTCAATAGTGATACTACCTTTTTCAATAATGATATTAAATTATCTGTTTAAAAACTTAATAAGCTTAAAATAAAACAACCGTTGATTTTTCACCGATACCTTGAAAGAAGTTATGAGTCAAACTCATCATTATATGTAAAAAATGAAAAACAAATATTTATTATTTTCAGTATAAAACAAAATATTTATTCAATTGAATAGTGATACAGTTTAGTAATAAAATGAAATTGTTTATGTTAAAGTTAAAAATATTTTGAAATAAAAACATCAAAAATTACCTCAAAAAGAAAATTAGTACAGAATTTCGGAAATCTTAAAGTAGTGTCTAATTTAAAGTCTAGGGAAAACGATAAAAGTCAACAATACAGATAGAATGGCAATAGAAGAGAGAGAAAAAAATTGAATAAATTGCGTTTTCCGACCAAAGCTATCTACAATAAAAAAAAAACCTTTCAGAAAGAGCTAAATAAAGTGGTGAGACCAGTGATTAACTGAAACGTTACACAATAATTACTTGGAACCGTTCAAAAAAATCGAGAGAAAAAACTGAGATTAGTACTAGGCCTCAAGAAAACAACAGAAGGATACAAACTGAAATCCAACTAAAAATTTTATATAGAAATAGAGGATATCGAAACGGAATGGAACGCAAGGATAGAGGGAGAATTTTTATCTTCCTATTAATCGCAAAACCTGGACAAAAGTCCTATGCTGCTGTGTCTTTCTTTTATCAGGCAGGTATTTATTTAGTGGCGGTTATATTTATTTTGTTTTATTTATGGACAAAGTTATTTGCTGCGTTCTATTTCTTTAGACCGAGGAGAAATTGATTAAACGGGACTGATCATGGGACTGTTTAGTCGTGTGTGAAATTCGATTTAACTTCAGTCAGTCCCCTGAAGTCCTTTCGGTGCTAGAGCCTTCAGGCCTAGCAGGAATGCGTCTATTGGGAGCTGCAGTGTTTGGAGGATCCTTTCCTTTCCGGAGGGAGTCGCATTTGTTGGCGCTGGAGGATATAAAAAAGCCGATAAGAAGGAATCTGGAATTTCTCGGACGTGAGTACGGAATAGATGAACAGATACTAAATAAACCAACATTCATTAAAATCTGGGAACAAAAAAGCACTTATGGGTATGTACAAAAAATGAAGAAAAAATTACAGAATTAAATATCACTAGAATAGGAAATAGAAATCTAGCCACACAAAAAACACTAAGTTGAGTTTGAATAGGTGAAGATGAAAAAGAATCACATCAAAATTAAATGGTAGGAAGAGAGAAATACCAAACACATGGAAAGAATATTGATAGAAAAGAAAAGTAAAACAGAATAAATGATGTTTTCTTTGTCCACAGTTGACCTATCGCAAAAAATTATTTGTTTTTTAAGGGAGTTCATTATCAGTAAAATTATTGACACGCGACTAATAAAACTTCGTTATTCTCCGTTTTTTATTTGTGTACTTAATAAATAAAATATGTTTCTATATAAATCTTTTCTATTCAATCCTACGCTATTAAAGGTCATTTGTACGTGGGTTTGTGTGTGTGTGTGTGTGTGTGTGTGTATCCATTAGCTTAGCCCGGAATGTACCGATTACTAGCGGAAAATCCCGATTCGTTTGTACAAGTCTCGTGGTGGTCAGATGTGTACTTGTTATATTATTATATATCGATATATATGTTAAATATGTATTAAAAGTGTATTTTTTTATTTATGTGTTTTTCTTCATAAAATAATCAAGTATAACACTAACAGTAAGCACCGGAATGTACCGATCACTAGCGGAAAATCCCGACTAGTTAATACCAATTTCTAGATTTAAATTTCTAATTTAACTTTCGTTATATCAATTTTCATCAGTCAAAAAATAATATTTTTTACAAGAGATAATCAATGTTGGAAACTAGTACTCCGTTTCCGAGATGCTGTCCACCAGGGTAACCAACGTTTTAAATGTAAAAATGTAAACAAAACCAGGGTTAATTTTTTGTTTTACACCAACATTCCCATGTTAATCTCAAGTTAATCAAGAGACACTTGTCAAATTTTGATTTATCTATAATTAATGTCGTTTACTGTACAAATAATTCCTGCGGTAAACAAATTGAAGATGTTACTTATAGGATTGTACATTTTTTACTAAATTAGTTTGTTACTCTAATATGAAGCATTGTGTATTTATTCATCAATGAAAAATATAGTGGAAGTCTAATTCATTCCTTATTTTCTCCATAGTAAACCGCTTAAATTGAGATGATTTTTATTCTAATAAATGAAAATAATATTTTTAAAAATTATTTTTTAACACATTTCAGGTCAGCTATAATCGTTTTTGATACGTCACCTAACGTATGTTGAAAAACAGAAAATTTGACTTAAAAAAATTTAGGTTGACAACTCTAATAAAAAGGCCATTCAATATTTTCTATAGTTAATTTCAAAGAAGGCCAACAGTAGATCCTAAGTTGTGGTCTCATACTGTAAAAACAGATAGTTTTGTGAATGTTTGTTAAATTTCATTTTGTTTTTAATATTTCCAGTTCTAAATCATTTAAAAGATACTGTATATCACTTATAAATTAGCCATGAAAAAACGTAATGACCGCGATCTTGGTTAGAATTATAGTAGCTCAATTAATTTTACAAAATGCTTTTTTTTTTCAATGTTCTTTTAAATTATCTATCAAAACCATACTCATTTCATTTAGAAATTTTGAATTACCTCCTAACCCAATGGGACCGTAAAAACTTGGGATATAATGCTCCTGAACTGAAAAAAAAATAAATCGTATCAATACAGGATCATTCACTAAATTTCTTTTTTTTTCTACTTTTAACCTTTGAAACATTATTTAAGGGGGTAACCATGTATTGTTAACAACCTTTTATATTTGTCTACAATAATAGATGTACATTTAATAAAAATAAAAAATAAAACACTGACAAAAATTTGTAATACATTCCTGGCATTGGTTATTTAACTTGATACAGTGAAAAAATAATTATACATGAAAATAAACAAAACAAGTTTCAAAAAATTACAAAAAAAAATCGTTATTTTTAAACTTTGATCGGCTACCCCACCCACAATATTGTCCTCAAAGTGCGTTTTTTGGGTAACTTGCACTACTACTACTACTACTACTACGCCTAGAAAGATATAAAAAAAATTCGATTAAAAATATACAATAAATAAAAAGATAGTTTTTCTGATTTTTATTGAGAGAGGAATTTTGGGGCAAAGCTTTTTTTTAATGGTAAAATAAACATACACTCATGTACTGACTTTAGTATAAAGTGGGGTTATCTGAACAAATTATTAAAAAATTATACCAAAATCGATATACCCCATTTACTGGTTACATTGAACGCATGATTTTACCAACAAATTGCCCAATATACACGAGTCTTTTACAAAATCGTCATCATTAAAATTGTTTTATCAGTCAAAATTGTGTAAGCTTTACACACGCCAATTCACTTACATATATACATCCACCTTGTCGCGGATATAAAGCCGGGGACCAGTCGGAGGTTTAGTGAGCTAACTACTGGCTCACGCAATTCTGACTGGCCATATGGTCTTCGGCGCCTACCTGTGTGGTAGGAGGAGGGCGGATGACCCCTACACCCTCTACTTCAGCGACCCGGATACCCCAGAACACGTGGTGTTATGTTGCCCGCACTGGGATGAATATGCTCGGCGATTACCGGACCGCTTAGCGTGGAGAACATCATTGCTACCATGTTGCGGAGCCCCAAGAGTTTTGACACCATTGCAGGGTTCTTGGCGAGGGTTATTCAGAAGAAGGATCGGAGACTCACGGTTGAGGGACAGCCCTCTGCGGAGCTGCCGTTCGCACGTGCTTGCATGAGTGGGCGGTAGCGATGAGGCACGAGAACTCTCGTACCCCCGAGCGAAAAAGACCGAGTCCCGGCGGTGATGCCCCGCTTGGACGTCCCAGTTAGGCATTGGAATAAAGACCGAGTCCCGGTACCAGGATTGGAGGATTGGAGACCCAGGAGCGGCATAGCCAAGCCTGGTAGATCCTACTCTGGGGATTAGAGGCTGGCGTAAAGTGAGATCCGACCGACGGGCCGAGAAGTGGAGTCCCGTTAGAGTAAAGGACACTCCCCTGGACTGTATAATACTTAACTGCAGGATCCGGCCTGGGGGAGAATAAAAAATAATTCACTTACCTACGTACGTATATACATACGAAAAATTTCTTCCCATCTGTTTTTGTTTTTAAGGGTTCTTAGGTCATGAAACGTCGAGAAATGCAACAATTCTACACCCCTATACTTTCTTTCTTGATGCATAGCTCTAGGACAGCGATTTCCAAATTTTTTTGTTCGTGTATCCCTAAGATGAAAATAATTATGAGTTTTACCCCGAATAATATAATATATTGTGTGTGTGCGCGCACGCCCGCCCACACACATGCAGAATCATATTATTTATTATTTTTACTAGGTCTTTGGGGTACCCCCTTTTTTTTCTTGTTTAACCTCCGGGAACACCGTTAGGTATTCTTCAGAGGATGAGATGAATGATTTGAAAAATGCCACGCCTGACCGGGATTCGAACCCGGGACCTATAGATGAAAGACCTAGACGCTACTACTCGCGCCACGAGGCCGGCTTGGCGTACACCCTTTTTTTTTACAGTGTTGCGGAGAAATACTATTTACGTACACCCCACAACTGGTGTCGGACACGTTCAGGTTCGGCTAGATGTTGTTATCAGAGCCTATGTATCCCCGTACCCTACCGACTAAAACTCCTATTTCACCATATCTACCTACCCGAAGTCGGATCAGCAGTTAAGCATAGCACAACCTTGAGGGTGACTTTTGAGCTCAGAGGATCAATCGAGAGTTCCCGTGCCTCATCACCAACACCCATCCGTTCAGATGCAGACGTGAGATGGCTCCGCAGATGGCGTACCCTCTGGGGTTCTGGGGTACGCGTAACTCACTTTTAAGACCACTGCTCTGGAGCTATAATACCAGAAAAGTTAAATGACCCTACACAGATTATTTTTACAAAAAAAAAAAAAAAATTTATACTATTAAAATAAGTAATAAACCAATTTTAGATAAATAAAATTATTATTACCATTCTGTGACGTTTTTTTTACAGTTTACATTTTTAGTATCATTTTAGTATAAAATTCCAATGTGTCGTTTTAATTCTTAGAAAAGTAAATAACAGAAGGAATTCTTTTTTACCATTTGTTTTTTTACCTGAAAAGGAATACTATATAACCTGAACTGAATATATAATATATTGGTCAGTCGTATGTTAAAAATTTTGATCAATTTTTTTTTTAAACCAGTTTAATTAAAATATAATTAGCTACGTATTTTTAAAATGCATTTTGTTTCTTTTTTTATTTAAAAAAATAAAAATAATAAAAATTCTGCTACAACATATATAGTACTACGTATAGTATTATAAACAGGTTAACTGAATTTAATTATAAAACAAGGTAAAAGATTTAATTAATTTTCTACACGTACTACAATAGTAAAACGTACGCTTACAAAGATATTTTTACATAAAATTACGAATAAATACTTAAAGAATGTTTTACAATATGAAAAAAAACCAAATCAGAAAGAGATTAAAGAAAATAAAGCTTTATTAAATAAATATAAAAACAGTATGATCATTGTTTATTTAGCAAATAAAAATCACAAATGTCAAAAAAAACCATTAAAGTTAACTTTCTAGAAGTATTCTACAAAATGATTTCAATGCGTCATACTTTTAATTTCCCGGTGGTTATAGTAAGTAAAATTAAATACATTTATATGAATCCAACGGTGGTTGATCTAGTGATGAACGCGCCTTCGCAAATCAGCTGATTTCGAAGTCGAGAATTCCAACGTTCAAATCCTAGTAAAAGCAGTTTCTATTATACAGATTTTCATACTAGATCGTGGATACCGGTTTCTTTGGTGGTTGGTTTTAATTAACCACACATATCAGAGACTGTACAAGACTACACTTCACTTACACTCATACATATCATCCTCATTCATCCTCTGAATTAATCCTGGCAGTGGTTCCGCAGGCCAAACAGAAAAAAAAATTATTTCTATTATTAGAAGACAAGTTAAGTCGTCTTTTCAATGTTCACGAATCCAACAATACAAATTAAAAAAATATATACAAATGTATAATTTATTATTCTTTAAAACCTGTAGTAATAAGAAAACCTAATTTTTCCCAATTATCCAAACATATTAAACCTAGGCGGTCTACGCCTCTCAGATCTAAACCACCTCCAGTTTTTCCACACACCTCTTCAAAAAAGGGTATATAAATATTACAAAAAACCTAGAACTTCTAATAGATCACCAAGGCTTTAGCAACGAAAAGGTTTTTAAAGGAAGGAAGGAAAGCAAAGGAAATGACACTGGCAGAATGAAACAACTTCTGAAACACACCTTATTCATTTCAAAGATCTACAGAATGGTCCAGAAATAGTAAACCACAGTTCGAATCGCCATTTCTAGTGGAAGTACATTTTCTGACGGGTTTAACTTTTACCATATAGCAGAGGTGTCATATTGCAATAGTCCAAAAGGTTTTTTTTTTCATTGATCACCGCCTGCAGTTTGCTGAAGAGTGGCTTACCAAGTTGAAAGAGGTCACAGTTGGAATGGTGTGTGGTGTTGGCTGTTAAGCTAAATTTCATCTATCTGGTAGTTTTAAACAGACATAATTGTATTTATTGGCTTATGTCGAATCCAAATGTGGTAGTCAAGTACGATGATAAAAGTCCGGAATCATGGTCTGAGGAGGTGTTACCTATCAAGAAGATCTTTCTTCTTTAAAGATATCAACAAAGGTAAAAATTACCTGGAGCTCATTAGTGACGTTTTTTTATTTTTTACTCCAACAGAAAGAAATCTTTTAACAGTTGTGGTGGCAGCAGGATAAACTTCCCCTTCGTTAAGCCACAACAGTAAGTAATCAGTTGGTCTAAGCATTCCCTGGACGTTGGACCGGACGTCGTGGGCCAATTGAATGCCCTCTATCCTGACCTCACCCCACCGGTCATTTTTCTGTAGGGCAATTTACAGAATAGAATTTATTCCCTCAACATCAACACCCTATAGCACCTGAAAAATGTGATTACTAAGGAATTTACTGCTGATCCTAATGAACTGTGCAAAATCGTGTGATAATGTGTCAATTGATTACAGGCCTGTATTGACGTTAATGACATGCTAGTTGATCGCACAATCGTAAACCGATATTAAAGAGTATTTGCGTTATAAAATAAGCCATTTGTTTTCTTTTCATGCCTACACTGCTACAAATTATGGCGCGTTAATGTATGGTCTACTACTTATGGTCCATTCTGTATAATATAGAAAAAAAAAACTATGTTGATGCAATCCTAACATCTATTAAATTGAAACTTATAAATATGTTTTATAAAATTCAATTAACCGCTATGAAATAACAATCAATAACCAGCAAGAAAAAAAAGTGCTGGTACAACGGTATATAGAAGATAATGGACCAAACGACACAATTGCAACCTAATAAACAGTTTTGCAACCGAACTTGCAAACATTCTGTTCGAACCTAATTCCTCCAATTTAAATCTAGAGAAATTTAAGTATTAAATTTATTTATTATTATTATCTATTATTTATATAAAATCTACTGGTTTGTGTGTCCATACTTTCACGCAAAAATTCCTTTACTGATTGAACTGAAATTTTGTATGAACATAACTTTTATACTTGGAAAGAACATAAAAAAACTCTTGCTGTTTCGAAATGTTTCAACGTTTCAAGATTGTGGCCGTTTTAATGGCTTGCAGTAAAAGCCGAATTATGCTCCTTAATGATATTCAACTTTACTATGGCCAAACCGTTGATCAAATCGAATTCAAAAATTTTCTATAATCAAATTTTTTATTTTTATTTTCCAACATTTCTTTCGGTTATGAAAATTACCTTTAAAGGTGCGAGGATGTAAGTCGTAAATTACTTTATATTTGCACTTCATTTTCAAGTGTTCCTCTCGTTATCTGTTTAGCCCCCGGAACCATCTTAAGGTATTACTTCAGTGGTTGAATTAGGATGACCTGTATGAATACAAATGAAGTGTAGTAATGTACAGTCTCAGGTTGACCATTCCTGTGATTAATTGAAACTCAGCCACCAAAGAACATCGCTATCCACGATTTAGTATTAGAATTCGTATAAAAGTAACTGCCTTTACTAGGATTTGAACCTTAGAAGTCTCGACTTTCAAATCAGCTGATTTGCGATGACGAGTTCTTTTCAGCTATCAATCCACCTAAAGTGGCTTTTTCAATGACAATAAATAAGTCACAAAGAGAGATTCTTCAAGCGGCTGGTCTCTAATTGGAAAGTCAGTGCTCCTCTCATGGGAAAATTATGTGGTTTTCTCTAGTCTATTGTTACAACAATCTGTATATATATTTTTCCAAACATTTTTCCAGCGGGTCTGGATGTGTATGAGTGTGTGTGTGTGTGTGTGTGTGTGTGTGTGTGTGTGTGTGTGTGTGTGTGTGTGTGTGTGTGTGTGCGTGTGTGTGGGTGTGGGTGGATGTGTGTGTACAGGAAAATACAATTACTGCTACCGTCTAACCAGATCTGACGTAGCTGCAATATAAACGTAAATGTGCCGGTAAATATGTAGTTTTGAACAAACTCAGGCCGACCACTCCTGAGACATGTAGTTAACTAAAACTAAACCACCATAGAACACCGGTATACGTAAGTCTACCCTTCAAATCCATAAAAAACTAACTGCCTTTACAAGGACTCGAGCCTTAGAACTATTGACTTTAAAAATAAGCTGATTTTGCAATGACGAGTTTAACCATTAGTCTACCCTGGCGAATTTTATATATATATAAACATAAAAATTACTCCGCTTTAGAGAAAATATATAAATATTGCATACAAGTCCATTTTTTTAGATTATGTTGTTCACAAAATCACAAAAAAGTTAAAAATATAAAATAAAATAAAAAATGAGAAATAAAGTACGGTCATCTCCTCTTGGTATTTCTCGGGTAAAGCTAACAACCGTGTAAAAGGTTTTAAATCATAGGAAAAACGGGTTAATAATATTTTTTTAAATTGGGGCCGACTATTCTGAAACCAGCATAACTTCAGATAACTCACTGATTCGAGACGTATACCTTACAAAAATGTTACTCTCAAAAAAATACAGTTTACTGATAGTTTTTATAAATTTAACAAGTTTTAATTGTTATTTGTCATAATATTCTCACAAGCATTAGGATAATTAACACAGCGAGGATGACTAGATAGGGTGGCTAACCGGCTGATTCTATTACATGAAAGATTACATATTTGAAAACATTATCGGAACTGTATCAGAAGGTAGGCAGATTACTTTAGGAATTTCTTCGAGATAATCAGACTCACTGACCTCAATGTTTGGCCATTGAGGTCTTCTGAATAAAATTAATTTTTAATAAATTCATAATAAAATTATATTTTTACAATGGTTAATTTTTAATTAAGTGTAGATTAATTGGTTTTTTATTTACTTATATTTTTTATCAATATTACTATTATTATTTTATTGTTACTTTATACTAGAGATTATTTCAAAATATAAATCACTAATGATGCTTCTCTGGGGTATTAAATAATGATTATATTAAAAGATACTTTAGCAATTAAAACCGGTAAAATATTGTAATTTCACTATAAAATTTAAAAAAAAAAACTAGTTAAAAATGGGATTTTTTTTTAAACCAGTGAAAGTACACGTACTTTTTTTTATTTAAAAATAATGAAAATATATTCAAAATTAATTACAGATTACAAATATATTTTGCAGCTGTGGAAGTGAAACATTTCATTACATTTGTCAAACATGGAAGTACATCGAAAAATAAAACCTGAGTTAAATAAACTTTAGTAGTTGTTTTAGTTGGTTGACGATTAATATTTTTTCAAGAAAAAAAAAATAAAACAATAAAAAATGGAATGTATAGATTAACAATGTAGAGAGATTATCACCTTAACAGAATCAGTTTGGATATAAGTGAAAAATTCTTCAGGAACTGCCAATTCAATTAATACTGAAATACTCGTACTTATGATTTCAGTCGAAATGTTTAAGATTCTTCCCTGGTATCTTGTGGAATGTCATAAATGAAACATTAAACAATGATTTCTAAAATTCCAGCGCTAAAATAAGAAAGTAAAAATACTAAAGTTACCAGTAAAGGTAAATTTTTTACAATAAAATACATCAAAAACATTTAGCAATAAACCATTAGTAATCATTGCATTTACAAATTAAAATATAATCGATTTCGTATGTGTATCGATTATCTTTATATTTCATACTAATTATACGACTGATAAGAAATTAACAGGATTTAATTAAGCTGTTTAATTATAAATAAAACCTTGATACAAGGTTTCCCAAAAAAGAGTGTATTTAGGGTCTATGTATGTATGTTTGTTCTATCGTAGCAGCTCAACGGCTGAACCGATATTGATGCAATACCCCGCGTTGAAATCCTTACATTACCGGAACTATCACAGGTTATATATATAGATGATTTTAAAGGAGAGGGAAATAATCTGGAAACTGATTCTACATCTTGAAATAACTAAAAATATTCATACAAACATATATCCGAAAACGCTTTGTTATCGAGTTACAGCTAGTGAAAAAATTACGCGGATTTCAGTCCTCCGGTGAAATTTAAGTATCTTAGATGTAAAGTTAACGGTTTCTTATGTTTTTGAACTGAAAAATCGAATAAAAAAGGTCCTAAAACTGTAATTCCCGCAGTTTTCATGATATCCAAAGTAAAACAGAAATATTCGGTGACGAAAAATATTTGTTTTAGTTTGAAGTTAATAATTTTGTTAAATAATAATATAATAATTTTTTATTCCATAATACATATACAAAAAAGAATGTTTTTACAATATACAGTAACATATAACTATGATAACTGAAAAATATAAAATTAACATTAATAAACTAATTTACAAAATTAATTAAACGTAGCGTTAAAATTACTAACGTAAATGCGTAAATATTATTATGAAAACGTGTAGAAAATTTTATTCTGACAAAATTGATTTATAAAATCTAAGAAAAACAAAAAAAGAATTCAACTTTTATTAATAACAACTTAACAAAAAATTTTTATGAATTTGTAAAAGTGAAAACCAGCTGCTTTTAATGCAATAAATTTAGATCTTTGAAAAATTAAAATAATTTTTATTTATTTTTAAAAATACTCACTATGGTTTATCCTCTAATAATTTATTACAGATTGCACAAAAAGGAGTGTAAAATATTTAAGGTGTATGTATGTTTATTTCACCACAGTAGCTGAACGACTGAACCGATTTAGAAATACGATGCCGTGTTGGAATCCTTACGTTACCGGGAGCGTCATAGATTACATATATGTTTAAATAACTTTAAATAATTTCAAAACAAAATTATACAATAAACAAATACTATAAATAAAATTGTCACCCGCGCGTTCCTTAATTATCCTTTTTTTTGTCTTCAGTCATTTGACTGGTTTGATGCAGCTCTCCAAAATTCCCTATCTAGTGCTAGTCGTTTCATTTCAGTATACCTTCTACAACCTACATCCCTAACAATTTGTTTTACATATTCCAAACGGGGCCTGCCTACACAATTTTTTCCTTCTACCTGTCCTTCCAATATTAAAGCGTCTATTCCAGGATGCCTTAGTATGTGGCCTATAAGTCTGTCTCTTCTTTTAACTATATTTTTGCAAATGTTTCTTTCTTCATCTATTTGTCGCAATACCTCTTCATTTGTCACTTTATCCACCAATCTGATTTTTAACATACTCCTGTAGCACCGCATTTCAAAAGCTTCTAATCTTTTCTTCTCAGATACTCCGATCGTCCAAGTTTCACTTCCATATAAAGCGACACTCCAAACATGTACTTTCAAAAATCTTTTCCTGACATTTAAATTAATTTTTGATGTAAACAAATTATGTTTCTTACTGAAGGCTCGTTTCGCTTGTGCTATTCGGCATTTTATATCGCTCCTGCTTCGTCTATGTTTACTAATTCTACTTCCCAAATAACAAAATTATTCTACCTCCATAATCTTTTCTCCTCCTATTTTCACATTCATCTTTGTTATTTCTACTACATTTCATTACTTTTGTTTTGTTCTTGTTTATTTTCATGCGATAGTTCTGGCGTAGGACTTCATCTATGGCGTTCATTGTTTCTTCTAAATCCTTTTTACTCTCGGCTAGAATTACTATATCATCAGCAAATCGTAGCATCTTTATCTTTTCACCTTGTACTGTTACTCCGAATCTAAATTGTTCTTTAACATCATTAACTGCTAGTTCCATGTAAAGATTAAAAAGTAACGGAGATAGGGAACATCCTTGTCGGACTCCCTTTCTTATTAGGGCTTCTTTCTTATGTTCTTCAATTGCTATTGTTGCTGTTTGGTTCCTGTACATGTTAGCAATTGTTCTTCTATCTCTGTATTTGAACCCTAATTTTTTTAAAATGCTGAACATTTTATTCCAATCTACGTTATCGAAAGCCTTTTCTAGGTCTATAAACGCCAAGTATGTTGGTTTGTTTTTCTTTAATCTTCCTTCTACTATTAATCTGAGGCCTAAAATTGCTTCCCTTGTCCCTATACTATTCCTGAAACCAAATTGGTCTTCTCCTAACACTTCTTCCACTCTCCTCTCAATTCTTCTGTATAAAATTCTAGTTAAGATTTTTGATGCACGACTAGTTAAACTAATTGTTCTGTATTCTTCACATTTATCTGCCCCTGCTTTCTTTGGTATCATAACTATAACACTTTTTTTGAAGTCTGACGGAAATTCCCCTTTTTCATAAATATTACACACCAGTTTGTATAATCTATCAATCGCTTCCTCACCTGCACTGCGCAGTAATTCTACAGGTATTCCGTCTATTCCAGGAGCCTTTCTGCCATTTAAATCTTTTAATGCTCTCTTAAATTCAGATCTCAGTATTGTTTCTCCAATTTCATCCTCTTCTTCCTCTATAACACCATTTTCTAATTCATTTCCACCGTATAACTCTTCAATATATTCCACCCATCTATCGACTTTACCTTTCGTATTATATATTGGTGTATCATCTTTGTTTAACACATTATTACATTTTAATTTATGTACCCCAAAATTTTCCTTAACTTTCCTGTATGCTCCGTCTATTTTACCAATGTTCATTTCTCTTTCCACTTCTGAACACTTTTCTTTAATCCACTCTTCTTTCACCAGTTTGCACTTTCTGTTTATAGCATTTCTTAATTGCCGATAGTTCCTTTTACTTTCTTCATCACTAGCATTCTTATATTTTCTACGTTCATCCATCAGCTGCAATATATCGTCTGAAACCCAAGGTTTTCTACCAGTTCTCTTTATTCCGCCTAAGTTTGCTTCTGCTGATTTAAGAATTTCCTTTTTAACATTCTCCCATTCTTCTTCTACCTTATCTTTTTTACTCAGACCTCTTGCGATGTCCTCCTCAAAAATCTTCTTTACCTCCTCTTCCTCAAGCTACTCTAAATTCCACCGATTCATCTGACACCTTTTCTTCAGGTTTTTAAACCCCAATCTACATTTCATTATCATCAAATTATGGTCGCTATCAATGTCTGCTCCAGGGTAAGTTTTGCAGTCAACGAGTTGATTTCTAAAACTTTGCTTAACCAAATTATCCTTTATTAAAGAGCAATGTTTTTTTGGCAGTCGTGCTTTTTAATATATAACACTTTTTTGAACAAAACCTCAAGTGCTATTTTATTTTCAAAAATTTCACACAAATAAATAAACTGATTATAAAACTATCTTTCTCAATAACGGATTTACCTTCACTGGTCCGTAAACAAAATTTAAAATTGAGGCCCGATTTATATAAGTTGTGGAAAAATTCAAACAAAAATTGAAAGGTAGGCGGGAAATTCCCTTCTCAGCAATTAAAAAAAGAAAATCAAAAAGGACGCCTTGTCATATTTGTAGTTGATTTTAAAAAGAATTTATTTTATTATTTTTGCATTTATTTAAATGTTGGAGGTGTAATTTATTTTTTATCTTTTTAAAAATACACATTCAAGGTGGTATGGCCCTCCCCAGGGACCATCCTTGGATTCGCCAATATCAATATTCGTATTTTATTAATTTGTTAATTACTATGATGAGGTTTATTTGAATTTTTTTTAAAACTACATCATCTATATAAATAAAAGACATTTTCGTTTTGTGGGGGCTCTAATGACTCAAAAACTACATTACCGATTTCGCTAAAAATTTCACAATATTATTATTTTTCCTGGTAGTGTTTACATGTTGTTAGTTCTATAATAATTTAATATTTAATCACATAATAACTGTGTGACGAAGTCGATATTGACATAGACAACGATCGATATAGACAATGACAATCGATAAAGACGATATCTCTCGATACTGAGACTTTTTCTTTAACTTCAGGGATCACCGTTAGGTATTACTTCAGAGGATGAGATGGATATGGTGTAGCGTGTGTGAAAATGCCATGCCTGATCGTGATTCGATCCCGGGACCTCCGGATGAAAGGCCGAGACGTTACCACTCGCGCCACGGAAGCCGACAAAGACAACAGCATTAAATTTAGTAAAAGAAGTTTTTAGATTATTTACATTTTTTTATGACTTATATATTAGTGAGCTTTAAATTGTGATAAACATTCTGGCAATAGAGAAGCACTGCCGAGTCCATTAGTATTCTATCTTATTATACATAAAATAAAAATATTTTAATTTTTAGTTTTTCCTGTTTTGAAGCCCGGCCCCTCTAAATTACAAATTCTAGACTTATTTTGTCTGTTGATTAATTCGGCTCTGCTCTTTTTGTTAAAGTAACAAAAAATCCAGTACTTTTTAAAAGGAAGAACGTTAAATATAAAAAAAAGCCAATAAAATATAAACTAAATATTTTAACAATTTTCGATGAATTTTTTAAAATGATCTTTTTAAATCCCGTTTAGCTCATCAATTTACATCCATTTATAATCCTATATTAAAAAAAAGTGTAATTGGTTGCGGTGTTTACTGATGAAATTGCGCTTTCAGATATCTCAATATAAAACCACAACTCTCAATTGTAAAACCACTGTGAATGATTTTATTTTACATGTAAATTGATTCATTTTTAAAAAAATCCTAAATGTACAATAGTATACAATCCTACATTTACCTTTCTAAAATAAACCTTCTCCCAAATGAATTTCCTGATATCACAGGAAAAAAATATTAATTAATTCCTTACTTTATACTACTACCTGTCCCAACAATTATTATGTTTATAACACGTATAAATTGTTGCCAGTGGCTTCGCTCGTACGGATTTTGGATTTGTACATAGAATAAGTTTTTTCAAGAAACATTCGATTTTTGTTAAAATTCTACCAAATTTTAAAACTTTGTTTAAATGGGCATACTGGAAAATTGATCTACCCACTTTTGGTCTTGTCAAACTGGTACAGTATTCAATTTGTTAATAAATAAAATACTAGAATATGTTAATAATTTCCTAAACATTAGTTAATGAACTCAAACGAAAAAACCTTTTAATAATAATTCAAAGTTAAATACAAATTGTATTTCATCGCACGTTTTTATATTTTTTTTTGAATTCGTCAATAAGTGACACCGCATATAATGTATCGAATAAAATTTGAATTTATAGTTTTATGAAATATTTGGCCATTCCTAAATCGGATTTAAAAAAAAATTGTGAAATATTAATTTTATTTTCAAGAGTGTTTAAATATTAGTTTTCATGAGTAATATCTCCGGTTCCTGAGGTATAGAATTCATTATTAAAAAATCGTTTCCCTTAGATGAAGTATTTTAAAATCCTTCATTTCTGGATGCACACGTTGTAAAATCAATGTACTCTTCAAAATTCACCTACTTCGGTTAAGTGATTTGATCTGTACGCATCATGTGTGTGACTCATCAGGACTGACCGAGTCAATACAACACTTTGTTTAATATACCGGGTGTCCGAAAAAGAATTCCACGGTTTTAAATTAAATTTATTTTATAATGTTTGGAGATAAAAATGTTTGTGTTTTAAAATAAAATACAAAGTCCAAAGGAATTTTTTATATTTCCTAATGTAACTAAATATAAAAATATAATTGAAAATCACCTGATTGAATTTAGGAAAAGGAACTGGCTAGGACATTGTATGAGAAGAAGACGTTTACAACTGAATGCGATAGAAGGCTTGTAAGGAAAGGAAAATATTTCAAATGATGGATGAGATAATGGAAAAGGAAAAATATGCTGAAATAAACAGGTATCATAGATTAGAACAGGGTGGAGAACAGCAGCTGTGACAAGACTTACCCTAATGACAATATGAATGAATAATGTAACTAAATACGAGTACTGTTTACTGTCCTGCAGATATCAAACCGATAATCAACCAAAATCCACACTCTGACTAGCATATCTGCAGGAATCGCATAAACGGCTGATATTATTATTTAGCGGAGAAGGTAGAGTGACAGGATTTTTCCTTAGTATAAAAGTCTTTTACGTATCCGCAAAAGAAAAAATGCATGTGTCAAATCGGGATTTGTCGTTAAGCGCAGTTCGCACAACGTCTGCATGATATACAGAGGCTCAATAAAATTGAAAAATTTGGCTCTTCTTACTTTAAATCTGCGGAAACACAAATTTCTACACAACTTGTCCGAGAATATACC
The DNA here is from genome assembly GCF_047948215.1 of Lycorma delicatula. NCBI lineage: Eukaryota > Metazoa > Arthropoda > Insecta > Hemiptera > Fulgoridae > Lycorma > Lycorma delicatula. The sequence goes on from NC_134465.1 coordinate 34,873,881, forward strand.
AAAAATAGTCTGCTCATGGGAAAAAAATTGGCCAAAAATTGGATTGCTCGTATATATAACTACACGCCGTTCATTTTCGATCGTTTTTTGACTAACTCAACCGATTCGTATGGATTTTCTGACCCCCATATATTTGACATTTATGGCAATTCATATGAACACGAATATTCATATGAAATATTGCTTTATCAGAACCTTACGCTGTTCTTATTTTCCATTAGAATAACTGAACTCTTTGTAACTAATAGTTGGCTGCAGTTTTTTAAGCACGAAGTTTCAAACGTTTGCCAACGTTCCTATGCTTTCAGGAATGTTTATCCAACGACTAACACTACGAGCCGAATTCTTCTTCTGTTTTTGGTAGTTTTTTTAGGTATACTTGGTGAGTAATCTTTCAAAACGCTTCCATTTTCCAAAAACTGTTCACAACATTTACGTATAATTTTATCAATAAGAAAATCTCTACGATAGACTTTGAAATTTTACTTTTTTTCTATGATAATCACTGATTTTGTTTCTATGAAAGAGTAGAAACATTTTGTAACACTCAAACACTGCTGCTACCTAACGGATAATATTTTAACTAAATATTAATTGATGTCATTTCAAGATTACGCATAAACCACTATTGTGTGGTGTGAAACAAAAAATATATTCGTTCTTGATGGCTCAGAGCTCTTTTTCAGATATCCGATGTATAGATACATGAGATATAAGAGAATCTAATCAGAGTTGCTTTCTCTTGAAGTAATGATATTCATTAAAATATCCTATGGAAAAAGTAGAGTAAAAGTTTAACTTGTACGATTGAAAATCATCTGAATTTCATGTTTAGCAGGGTGATAAATTATAAATATTTTTCTTACGAAATAAAAACCGGAAACCACTTTACTCCTCTCTTATTTAATATTTAGCCTGATATGAGATGCTAATAATTCTTGAGAAGAGTGAAGATATTAAAAAAAGAATAGTTTTAAAATTCTTTTAATCAAATTCAATTCAAACTTAGTAGAATTTTAAAATTCCATTAAATTAATTAGTATTTTTCACGATTATAAAGTAAATGATATGGATTTTAAAAATAAAGTTGATATTACATGGAACGGAATGGAATGCATAAATGGCGGGAGTATCACAATTCTCCCTTGAATCGCAGAGCCTGGACAGTGTCCCTTGCTAATGTATGATTCTACGATCGGGCGTGTTTCAAGGGTTTATTTTTTTAGTGTCGATTATAATCTTTTTTTAAATCGATTATAAGTTTTGTTAAATTTATGGATGGATTTGTGATTTGCATTCCTATCCTTTTTGGACCAGCGTTCTCGTCCTATTCCTGGGTCCGACCGCGAGAGACTAGGCTATTTAAGCCTGGTGTTCCCGACGTAATTCCCCTTCAGACCGTCCGCTGAAGTCCTTTCGGTGCTAGCACTTCATAGGCTAGCAGGAATACGCCACAACGGGGCCCTAGTTGTTTGGATGAAGCACCCTTCTCCAGAGGAAGTCACAATTGCTGATTTAATAAATTGTAAGTTTTAATTTTTTGATGTGGATAAAGGTGTGATATTACATGCGTGTATAGTATTTTAAAAATCTGTTATGGACGTAACATCACTTCCTTGTACGTCTGATAATTTATATAATTATACAGATTTTTTTTAAATAAAAATTATATAAAATTTTAATATCTTCTGATATATATTTTTATCTTTTTTAATTGACATTATTTAATTATTATTTATCGTAATTCTTTTTTTTATAATCAGAGAATATTTACTAATAAATCAATATATTTAAATTAAAAAAAAGGAGATGCAGTCCGATTCGAACCGATGTGCCCGCTTGTAAGATCCAAATATTTCATTAATTAAAATTTGATATGGCAATAACTCTGGAACCAATGAAAATAATTACCACTTAATATATATCGTTGAGAAGCTGTCAATGAGGGCTTATTACTGCAGTTTAGAAAAAGTCCAAAAAATTAGGATTTTGGGCTCTTTTGGACATTTTTGGTCAAGGCGAATGCAATGAAAAGAGAACGTGCACAACCAGATGTTACAACAGTACTAAATCAAAAACTTTAACTTTTTACGGCTAATTGTTTATGAGTTATGCGAGATACGTACGTACAGACGTTACGCCGAAACTAGTCAAAATGGATTCAGGGATGGTCAAAATGGATATTTCCATTGAAATCTGAAAACCGAAATTTTTCGCGATTACAATGCTTCCTTTGCTTCATACATGGAAATAAAAAACTAGTCTATCAATCACAACAGACTTTTACACATGTTTTCAAAAGTTATGGTTCCAATTGATCGAGCATTTTTTTGTTTATCTCGAATATATAAAAACCCTTTTTTTCCGCTTTATAATTATATAAAAAATACATGTATATACTATTAAGTATATACATGTATTTTTTTTTTTCGAGTTGAAATATATCTAAAATCCTTGTCAGTTATGCCAAGAAACAAAGGTAAAAATTTTGTATTGGCTGATAAGAGTATTTAATTTTGTTTATCCATAATACATAAAAATCCACTTTCCCTTTATATAATAGTATAGGTTAAAATATTTATTAAGTTACAGAAGAATTTTTAAGGAAATTTGTAAATCTTGACCTATATATGAATATTTTTAGAACAATTTCTCTTTACATGTACTCCCCACTACTGAAAAATATTTATTCTGTTTTTTTTTTTGCCCGTATCGCTATTAATGTTTATTATTTATAACTCAGAATGTCATGCTATAATTTTCTAGCTGTTTAACGATGTTTTTGTTTTTGGAAATCATTATTTATTTCAACTTTTTTATAATCAGAGAATATTTACTAATAAATCAATATATTTAAATTAAAAAAAAGGAGATGCAGTCCGATTCGAACCGATGTGCCCGCTTGTAAGATCAAAATATTTCATTAATTAAAATTTGATATGGCAATAACTCTGGAACCACTTACTATATATCGTTGAGAAGCTGTCAATGAGGGCTTATTACTGCAGTTTAGAAAAAGTCCAAAATCCAATTGTTTTTTATTTTTGGCTATTTTTGGACACTTTTGGCTAAATCGATTGCAATCAAAAGGATAGGTTCACAACTAGATATTACAACAGTCCTAAATCCATAATTTTAACATCCTACGGTTAATTATTTTTGAGTTATGCGAGATACATTCGTACATAGGTATAGACGTCACGCTGAAACAAGTCTAAATGGATTCAGAAATGGTCAAAATGGTTAATTCTGTTGAAAACCGAAATTTTTCGTGATTACTAAACTTCCTTGTACGAGAACAAGGAAGTAAAAAATAAAGTTTGATGAACAAAATAAAAATACAACTTAATATAGTTAGTTCTTTTTATGATCAGTAAAATACCTCCCTGAAGGCCTCCAGCATCCAAAAGAGGGAGTTATCGCCTACTTTGAGAGCAAATGTTTTAGATGATGTTATGTAGTTTTCTGTAGGGCAGGTAATGTGAGTTTTTGCACAAGATATGTAGCACCGTTAATAAAATCATCAAAAATGTTGTTATCTTAAACCTTTCAGACCATACATTATGTACATTATATACAACACAACACAACCATTATACACAATACAGGCATTATATACAATATAGCATCAGTAGGGACAATTGAAATATTATAATTCTGTGTACGTAAATCGTATCACAATGTCTTCATGTCAGTTCCATTTTTTTATTTTTGTTTAATAATTATTATATGTTTTGTTTTTAATAAACTTCAAAATTCTTTAGTTTATATTTAGTTTCTGTGAACTTAATTCATATAATTTTACTGAGAATCAGATTCTCTAAGTTTTCATTAAAACGATTGTGTGTTTATAACCTATTCAACAAAGTTATTTTACACCAAACATAAAATAGTATGTTTTTGGAACACCAATTTTTGTCTTTAACCCAGATTTCTGGAAAACTACAAAATAAAATGGAGGTATACACAAATACAGTACAATAAATACCAAATTATTAAACAAGATTTAAAGTCTTATTATTCAGAATTTTATTCGTAAATTTTCGTAAAAAAATTTATTAAATTAATTTTGGTAGTCTTAAATCATTAATAAAAAACTTATTTGGACAACCATGACTTCCTTGTACGCCTGGTAATCTTTTTTTTGTATATCTTACGGCTAATCGTTTTTGAGTAATGCGAGATACATACGTATGTACGTACAGATGTCACGCAGTAACTAGTCAAATTAGATTCAGGGATGATCAAAATGGATATTTCTGTTGAAATCTGAAAACCGAGATTTTTTGCGATCACACTAATTCTTTTACTTCGTACACGGAAGTAACAAAAAAAAAGTTAATTATTTGAAATTCAATTGGAATAAAGATAAAATTTAATTTTGTTAGTTAACATATTATTTGAAATTAATTTGATTTAGGTTATTAAACTTGGGAAATAGAGTACACCAAACAAAGTGTAAAATTAAAATGTTTATTCAGTTTATGTAGAAATTAAAAGAGATGATTTTTTCTTTAAATTTTTTTAAGTAGTGCTTAAAAACAAATAGAATTAATTTCTTATGTACTTAACTTACTTAATTTTTGTTGGTTTAATTAATTAATCAGACCACAATAAAGTCCAGTTTTTTGAATAAATATGTACATTGTCTGAAATTTTATTTTTAATCTCAATGTTATTAAGATAAAAAAACATTTTAAAACTAAATTTTTCTGCATGGAAATAACAGTTGAAGAATGTGTTTTTATTTTTATTCAAACTGGCTACAAGCTACAATATACAAGTAGGTATTGTTTTTACTAATTACAAACGCAAACATGTTTACTTTGCATGATTTTATTTTTATTAATATTCTTTTAATTGAAATAAAGTAATCTTTCTAAAAGAACGCACAAATTAAAAAAATACACCCTACTTTTTCAGTTCTCAGTTATATTTTGACGTCTTTTTAAGTTAGCCCCAAATTATTAATAAACAGTAATAACGTCCCAGCCTTTAATTTGTCTCTGATTTTATAAATTTAAAATAAAATACAGTAAAAAAAATTAAAAAACAATAACATTCTGTAATTGAAAAATATGTAATATATATATATTTTTTTTTTTAAAGATTTCCAAATAATTTTCATCAACTTTTTAAATGAATATCTGCTTATACATATTTGGATAAAAAGAAATTTCAGTTTTGTAGTGTGAAATAAAACTCAATTTTGCGTTAAATAAAACTCCCATTGCGTTACAGTAAGAAATACAAGACCATCAAACACACGATCAACAGCTCACGGCAAATGACCGGACACGCTCGCACTTCATTACTTGAAGGAAAGACGACCTCACCGCAGTCTTTCAGCCTCAGGATGCTTCGCTATCTCCAATAACTAGATATGCCTGCCCCGAAGATCCTTGAAAAGGGTACAGGATGCGGCGCCCCTTGGTAACGCGCGTCTCCAGAGATCGTATACTTACAATCTGGAAGTCGTAAACGGGACACAGGCTTCCAGTCTGTTAGAGATCAATTTAACAACATGGCCAAGACGTACAATGGGTACACTCTCATCTAAACACACGGATCTGTCTCGGCCGATGGATGTGGCTGTTTTATTGTTCTTCCTGACACCGAGATATTATATAACTTAATGCCTGTTCTTTTGCGAAGCCTTGAAAGTTATTGAAACCCTTAAGCGATGACAGCTTCTTAATACTTACAGACTCTAGGAGTGTACATGAGAGCTTGAGCGGCAAACATTCTAAATCCATCGACCAGATTATTCATGATGTCCTTTCAAGGATAAATAAGACTATGGCACTGGTATGGGTCCCTGGCCATTGTAGCATCCTCGGGAACGAACGGGCCGATGAGGCTGCCAAGAGAGCTGCATTAATTACAATCGCCATGTGAGAAAGACTTAATGAGATCAGTCCGTGTAAAATTGCGGACTCAGTGGAATAGGTTTTAGCTGCTTAGTCCTCCCACGGTATTACATAACATCCGGGAGAAACTGCTTGAGAAACTTCTCTCCCCGAGAAGTAGAAAAGACCAAGTCATCTTAATTCGGTTAAGGATTGGACACACCAGGCTTACCCACGCTCACCTACTTTGCTCTCCTCAGAAGATCTGTGAGGCTTGTAAGGTCAAATGGTCTGTGTACCACCTGCTCTTTGATTGCCCAATTTTTTGAACCATCCGACAAAACTTAGACCTGGGTTCAGATATGAAATTTCTATTAAACCAGAACGAAGGTATGAAACGTCTGTTGCGGTTCCTCTCCTACAGTGCAATGAAGAATACGATTTAGTGATTTTTGTCTGATTTACGTATTTTATTTTGTATTTATTGTTGTCACTGGTCAAATGGAACAATAAATGCTTATTATTTATTGTTCCTGTTTCTTTTTGTTCTTTATGTTTTTTGTTGTTTTATGTAATACTACATGATAGTGTTACTGTAGTGGCTAATGACTATAATTGTTGATGCGACTGTAAATAAAAGCATTAAAAAAAACTCAATTTTTTTATAAAAAGAATGAACTTTAATCAAATAAATATTATTCATTTTGTCCGATATACTTTTGCAATCTTTCTGGTAAATTCAAAATTCAGTATTTATAAATTCTCTGGTCCTTAAGAGCAAAAAACTGAACCAAGTCTATTTTCTGGTAATCATCATTAGTGAACGAAATTTTTACCATTTAAAGAGTTTTCCAAACTTTGAAATAAAATGGTAAACGGATGGTACAAGATCAAGGTTACACGATGGATGAGATATCAATTTCAAACCAAACTTCAATACTTCATTACATATTATGATATAAAAATATTATATATTGTTAAAAATTCTATCGTTGGAATTTTTATGAACCTCATTAATAGAATTTATTAGTGAAAACCGAAATTATTTTCCTGTTAACAATCAGAATAAAATGTAGTAATGAAGAAAATAAAATTACATTTAAAAACCTTGATCGCTTAACATGAAATCCTACAATTTGACTACTAGAGGGAAGAACTTCTTGACAGCAACCACATGTATTTTATACCAGATATCTTAAAAGAAAAAAACCTGAGGTTTCAAGAACAAATATATTTTTTGTTTTGCACCAGCCAATAGTGTTTTATTGGTAATATTGAAGAGACAATAATTAATATTTAGTTTAAATATTGTCCATCAGATAACGCATCATTATATTCGTGGAACAAGAGTGATTTTCCAATTCTGGTCGTTTTTCTTTTCAATTACTTCTTCCAGTTTCATTAGAAATTGACAGTAAATATTCGAATCGAACGTTTGGTTCCTTGGAAGCAGCTCAAAATACGCAATACCGTTGTAATCGGACCAAATTGACGGCTTTTTTATTTTTTATGAATTCAACTTTCAATGTGTTTGTGTCGATTATTACGCTAGGACCATGATCGTTTTCTATCAGTATTATTGTAATTAATCCATTTTTCATCACCAGTGTTGATTCGTTTCACAAAATGGTTGACTTCATTGCGTTTGAGATGCATATCGCAAATATTGTTTCGTTGTGTTAAGTGAATTTTTTTCAATTCATACGGAACCCATAAATCGAGCTTCTTAATGAGTCCAAGACATTGGATATTATTTTCAGATTTTGTGTGCGACACATTTAAACCTCTTTGCATTCTCTCATACAGTTATGTAACGAACCAATTCAATTATGCCTTTGACTTCATGTTCATCAACCTCAGTAGGTCGACCTTGTTGGTCATCTTTGTGTGAAAAATCTTCAGAATGAAATTTTTTAAACCAATTCTGTGATTTTGTTAGATATTCAACACCATAAAGTTCATGCATCTCTTTTTGGGCCTCAGCAGAATTTTTTTGCCTTTACGGCAATAAAAAAGAAAAAAACTATCACAAATATTAATTTTTGCATGCCATGTTAAAAATGACAATAAATTAATAGGTGCAAACAAAATTATGGGCAATTTGCTTCTAAAGTATACTAAAACTGATAGCTATCAAATGCCGAATGAAATAAATCATAACATTTATAGAAGTCCTTCAAAAAGCTATCCATTTGAAAATAATCTGTTGTGGATACCACATGATTTCCTTGGACCTATTATTTAATAGGTCCAAGAGGTAATAGGTTTAATATGTAAAATGTAATTTTACATATACACATTTTTTTTGAAAATGAAAAGTACATCAAATTTTATTTCATTAATAACTTCTGACGTTTTTTTCATATATATATATATATTTTTCTGTATTACTGAATTATTATTTATTGTAAATTGTTTTTTACAATCAGAGGTGAATAATTATTAATAAATCAAAATATTTCAATTAAAAAAAAAGTTTAAAAAAAGGAAATGAAATCTGATTCGAACTTATGTACCTTTCCTGGTAACATCCAAATATGTTATTAATTAAAATTGAATTTAACCGTAACTCTGAAAATAATAAAAATAAATTCCTCTTAATATATATCGTTGAAAAGCTCTAAATGAGGGCTTATTACGTCAGTTAAGAAAAAGTCCAAAATCTAAACTGATTTGTAATTTCGACTTTCCTGGACACTTTTCGTCTAGTCCTGGGGTCGGCAACCTACGGCTCGCAAGCCACATGCGGCTCTTTAGTTCTAAACGCAAATATTATTTATTTTATCAAAAAAAAAAAAAAAAACATTTAAAAATCGTTCTGAATCGATTAACGAGGATTAGGCACCGATTCTATCCCTTTGCCACTTGTACTCGTTTTTCACCGCACCCCTCCCCCGTGACACGCATCGTCACTGTCGTCAGTCCGTCAGAAACTCTCGAATGACGCCGTCGTCGGATGTTTCTATGTAGGTTTTAATTCGCTTTCGACGCAAGACAATTTGGCGTCTTCACCAGTGCTTTGGCTGTGACGTATAGTTTGTTGTTTCAAGTAAAAGAGTTAGAAGCGAATTATCTTCTCAAAGTTATGTATGTACATATATATATATAATAATAATAAAAAAACCGAAGTAAAGATAGGTAACATAATAAGTATTATATTTTTAAAATACATATTATACATATTTTTTTCCAAATAAAATACCCAACTACTTTTTTGAAGTCAATAAGAATTGTTAAAATCAAACAAAAATGTTGGATATTACCGCGAAAGTGTTTTTATTAAAATATATATTTAATAAATTACCTATTTTATAGCTTTTATTATTTAAAAATTAGCGTTACAATAATAATTATAAGTGTAAGTACCTATAAATTGTTATTTAATAAACCTATTTTCGAAAATATTTTGTGGCTCTTTAAAAACTTTGAAATAAAATTTTGTGGCTCTTTAAAAACTTTGAAATAAAATTTTGTGGCTTTTAAAAACCTTGAAATTTTGTAAATTGTAATTTTTTACTCTTCTGACTCAAAAGGTTGCCGTCCCCTGGTCTAGTCGATTGCAATCAAAAGGGGAGGTGTACAAGTAGATGTTACAACAGTCCTAAATCCAAAAATTCAACATCCTATGGCTAATCGTTTTTGAGTTATGCGAGATAAATACGTACATACGTACGTACGTACAGAGGACACACCGAAACTAATCGAAATGGATTCAGGGATGGTCAAAATGGATATATCCGTTGAAATTTTAAAACCAGATTTTTCGCGATCACAATGCTTCCATTACTTTTTACAAGGAAGTAGAAACCGAAATTACTTTCTTGCTAATAATCGGAATACTATGTAATAATTACGAAAAGAAAATTATATTCAAATCCTTTAAAAAATTCGATCGCATAAAAACCTACAATTGGACTATTAAAGGAAGGAGCGTCTTAAAAATATTCTTTTAAAATATCATAATAAAAATCGTTTAATTTCTATAAGATTAGTGCGTTTAAACAAACATTTTTAAAATTAAATTAAATTAAAATAAAATTTGAGATTTGATTATGGACTAATTATTTTTTGAAGTCTATTAGAAAGAAAGAAATATATTTTATTTTTTACGACGGTTTGATAATAATTTTATCGTTTTATATATATATATATATATATATATATAGTAAAATAAGAGGATAAAACAGTATAGAGTTCAGTGGCAGACAGAATGGGATCTGAGTTCGGGAGCTACGAGAACCTATGAGAGTAGCGCGGCGGCGTTTTGTACGACTACAAAGAAGAGAAATTAATACCGCGCAAGCCCGGGAAAACGGAACTTAACAAGCAAACTCGCCGGGTTATCGAATCTAAGTATATTTGACTTGTTAGTATATAGAAAGCTACCAAGCTGTTTAGTACATCGTAACAAATATACTTCATCAGTCCAGTCATAACTTCTCAACGTAGCGTACTTGAGAAGATAATATATATATATATATATATATATATATTCGTATATACGAAAAAAAATATTATTAAAAAAAAATCTATTCCCGGTTTATTTATTATTATTATTATTATTTTTGCTTAATATGATAATATATATTTATAAAAACATAAATATTATTCAGTGACTAGTATTTTTTTTTTTAACCACGCGTTAATAAAAAAAAAAATTGTTACAATAAAATATATATATAAAACCAAAATACAGATGTGATTTTGAATAATTTTCATCTAAATATTTTTGTTAATAAAATATAATAGTAAAACTAATTTTTAAAAAAAAGTGCAGTGATTGTGTTTAAATCAGAACTTCACAAAATTTGAAATATCAAGAAAATCCTGTTAATCCTTCAAGATATATTTTCAACCATCCTTAATTAAGGAAGGTTGAGATATCCTTCCATCGTGGCCGGTAAGTTAAAAATAATAAAATTTATGTTTTTCAAACATTTTATCAAATAGTATTTAATTGAATATTATTTATTTTATTGTATTAAAATATTTTTTTAGCTACATAAGTAAATATAAATGAATATATGTTTTCTTTTACATGTGGTGTATACAAAATTCGCGTAGGTATTTAAAATAAACAATTTATAAGGATGGATTTTTTTAAACCTGAAAAGTTTTACCCTGTTTGAATTAACTGTTTTTAAAATCAATAAATTGATTTTTGATGTATTATTTTAATTTATCAATTAAATTGAGTATCCCAAGAAACTTATTTTTATGGAATTTATATAAGGAAGTAGTAATTTAGCAGCAATATACAAATATTTTTTTTTTAAATTGATTTATCTAAAATTATCATTACACGTATATAAAATTAGATTATAATGGTACAATTTTATATCCGATGATATAATTTCGGTTAGATAGTAAGGAAAAAAAAATTAAATCTGTGGTCTTTCAGAAGATAACTGCTTTAAAATACGGAAGTAAATTTTATTTAATTTAAAAAATTAAAGGTATATATGAAGGCAAGCATTAAGCCGTATAGGAAAAATTAACACATAATTGAATCATCCTTAGATATATCGTATTATTTATAAGCCTATTTTTAATATTTTTTTTTTTAATTACTATTAATATTATTATGAAAAAGCGAGCATTAACTACTGTTATGATCATTAGCCCGATGGAAATTAGTACCGTATGAAAACCTGCTGACCGGGATTCGAATCCGGGACCTCTACACGAATGTCGAGACGGTAACTATTCAGCTACTACTTTAATATATCGTTAAAATAGGAATTTAATATTTATTTAATTATATAATTTATTAAATATTCAACATTTCTATAAAACATTTTTTTAATATATTTCGTATATCTAACTATTTTTTAACCACCTATTTATATTTAAAAAAATTATTTTAATATAACTAATTTTTTTGAGATAAAAAAAATTAAATGTATGTTACTGATGAAAATAATCTTAATTATAGATCAAGATTACAAAATAAAATTTCTAATTTTTCATGTAATAAATATTTTTACGTTAGTTATGATTTCATTGAAATAAGGACAAAAATAAATATTTTTCTACCTGTAAATTTACGGAAATGATAATAATTTTAAATTGTCGGAAATAACAGTAATGGAAATAAACCTCTCAAATTGTTTTATAAATAGCTTTAATAATTGAGAGACTAAAATAAGTTTTTTTTTCTTTTATTATAGTTAATATTATAAAAAAGTTGTTTTTTATCATTTTTATTTTAAAAGTTGTTTTTTGTAATTTTTATTTAATATGAATTAAAAAGAAAAACTTATAATTTTTATTAAAAATTATTAAGTTTAATTATAATACAATGCTGATCTTTTCCACTAATGATATTAATAAATACGTATCTTATTTCATAAATTATAAAATTATGTTAAAATATTTATTTTAATCCTAATAACGAGCACTTATATTTGATTTATTCAAAAATTTTTAATTAATTTATGACAAAAAAAAAAAATAATAATAATAAAGTTCTATTTTAATAAATAAAAAAACTGGATAGTATTTTTAATGAACATTCTTTGTTTTTTTAATTATTTGAAAATGCTTCCGAATTTTAATTCATTTTTCATACGACAAAATGTTCAATATATGTGATAAATACTGGTTTTAAACGGGAACGTTAAATCTACGGGGACTACAAAAAATCTACAAAATCCCAATCGTGTCGTATTAGATAAAACAAATGTTTATTTATTATTTATATTGTGTTATATGATCATATAATGTTACTTTAGTCGTTAATGACTGTTAGTTATTGATGCGACTGTAAACCAAAGCATTAAATAGCGACTGTAAATAAAAGCATTAAAAAAAAAACTAATAATAAAAAGTAACAAAAGAAGTTTTTTTAATTATAAAAATATCCTGTTTCTACAATCCCCAAATATATTTTTATTTTTTTTTTTTGTAACTATTTGTTTTTCTTTTAGAAACTATTACTTAAAAAATAAAATGTTAATCTTTTGGAAAAAATAAATAAAGAAATACACGGATTTATTCCGAGGAATTACAATTTTTAGATCCTCCATTGTAAAACTTTTAAGACGTATAACATCTTATGTCATCGCACCTATATAATATAAAGTGTAATGCCAAGTACGTAATTTCTTTTAAAATTAGCACCACACTAATTCCTTTTAAAATTTATTAATTAGTTTAAATAAGGAACTTTGTAGAATTCATACATGACAATTTTAATTTTTACTATATACATTAATTAATGAATTAAATATTATTCAGCCGATTAAATTTTATCAATTAAAATATTTATTTAATAAACGTAAATGTTATGACGGTACTTTTCAAAGAAAAATAAATTGAATTTTCTTATTGATTATAAAACAAAACAAAAAATAACTGTACTTTTATTTAAAATAATCAACCAAGAAAATTAGAATTTTATAATGTAATTAATTTCACCGCCGTTATTAAAATAAATTTATTAATTACCGATCTCCGTAGCTGAATAGGTAGCGCGTCGTCATTTCGTGCGGAGAACCCGTGTTTGAATCCCGGTCAGTTAATACATCTTTTCATACGCGACCAATTTCCACCGGGCTAATGATCATAGTTGATGCCCAGTCGTTCATAACAAAAAAGTTAATTTTTTAATTGTTAAATAAATTCAAAATTATCTGGCTATATATATACTTTCTTTTTTTTATATAATTTAAAAAATGTCATTATTAAAATACAAATCTGATTTTATTTTTATATGTAATAATATTAAAATATTATTCTAGATTACTAGTGTAATTATATATTTTTATTTCTGTATTTTTAGCATTTAAAACATAAAAAATATATTTTTTTAATTTCTTTACTCATTTATATAAGTTTTTAAAAATTCTAAATTTAAATCCTACTATATAAATTTGAAAAATTTTAATACAGAAGAAAAGGCTATCTTGAACAGTTTTGTTGTGAACCAAGAAAACAATTAAAAACCGTTTGTATAAAATAATTTACTTTATAACTATATACGCATTTCAGTTATTAAGCAATCATCATCAGCAGATTCTGATGAAGAAGTATACATAAAAAATGGGAAAAAAATTATTTTTTTTTCTTTTTTTATTAAATTCTATTAGCACCTGTAGAAATATTTATTTATATTTTCACTTACACACAAACTTCTACATATTTACGGTATTAAGGTATTAAAAACCTTATTATAAACTGTTTTTGAGTAACTCTTTTTACTCCAATTTTTATTAAAATAATTGATTTTAACTTGATATCGACTTCAAAAGACATAAAAGTTTTAAGAAAATTTATTTAAATACAAATAGAGAGACTAATTATAATTTTAAACAAATTATATATTTAAAAAATTGGCAAAAACCTTGTCGGAATCCTCCAGTCACAATCACTGGCCATCTGGCCATCTCTCAAATTGTTTTTTTTTTTTTTAAATGAAAGATTATGATATGTTATCAATGATTGCCTGCTTCCTTCTGTCCCACCTACTTTTGAGAGATATCTGACGCATCATTCTTTTAAACTGGTCATATCAATAAAAATTTTCAATAATGAATCAATTAAAATAAATTAACTAACGTTAGTTCTGTGTAGCAGCGCGACAAGCAATAACTTTCGTTTATTTTTGGAATTTTAAATTTCTATATATATTTTTATTACACATTTATTACAAAATTAATAAAAGAAAAATATTTCAATAAAATTCATATTAAGTTATCATTTTAGAAATACTAGTCGGGGAAATTTTTGATGAATATACATAAAGATTTTACTAAAGAAAAGTAAAAATATAAATTAAATAACAGTAATAATTTATAAGAAGATATTCAAAGAAATTTTTTTAATTATCCCTCCTTCTTTTTTTTGTTTGAGTATTGAAAGCTTTAAAAAAAAAAAAATATATATATATATATATATATATATATATATATATATATATATATATATATATAATTTTTATTGTTGATTCGAATACTTAATACATAGGATACCTGTAGCAGTTGAAAAAAAATGATCAACATATTTTAATTATATTAAAAGGCTATTATGACACAGTTAAAAAAATAATAAAATCAAAAAAATAATTAGGTGAATTTTTTATTTAACAATATGTTTTCAAAAATAAATTTTTCTAACCTAAAAAAAATAAAATATATAAGATCTTATTAATAATTATTATTTTACTACAATTAATAAAACTTTTATTATTAAAGAACAATTATTAATTTTTTTTTTATAAGATATAAAAAATTTAATTTCATTATCCAATTTTATTTTTAAAAAAATTATAAAGATTAAATTTATTATAAAAGGAATTCCAGACAGTTGATATTATGGTAGGGCCTGTTGAACAATTGTTCTCGAAATTGATTCTTTGTGTAGTTCGGAAATCTTTTCATCTATCAGATCTTCCTTTAAAAAACACGTTTGTTGTACGCATCAAATCATAATGATAAAGTAAACCGTATAAATATCAAAATTACTCTTTATTTCATTTAATAAAAAAAGAATTTAAAAGTTTTCTAATACAAAAATTTAAAGATTTAATATCTCAATTTATTTTATCATAATTTATTTGGTCTTATGATTAATTTACGTTAACTTTCAGTAATCTTAGATTTATTTATATTTAAATCGGGAAGTTTGCTTGTTTGAAATATAAAATTTATTTCGTTATAATAAAAAGAAATATTCGTAATTTCTTTTCAATCAAATAATCGAACAATTCGTTAAAGTATATAATTTTATTTAATTAATAATCTCTTTTATCTAAATTAATCAAAAAATTTCTCTTATTTAATGAAATATTTATAATACATCATTTTCTACAGTAAACGGTACTTAATAATATATATCGCTACTTAATATTGAATATCGCTTGTTTTTTTAGTGACCACTTTAATAATTATATACAACCAAACGAAACAATTTGGTCCAGTGAATAATACCACAGTAAATCATTTTTCTTAGTAAACCTAACATGAGAGGCTTTTTATTCTTTAAAATGAATTATTCTTATTTCAGACGATCGCCTACTTAAGGTTACATCACCGTAATATACGCAATATAAAATTAACAAACATTTTTATTACAAATACATTACGACCCCGTTATAACGCGAATAGAAGGACGTTCCCCCCTCCAAAAAAAATACTATCATCAGTTATAAAAACAAAATTATCTTCTAGGTATATAGAAAAACACATTTAACTAATTACACGTATTTAATAATATATTAAACATAATAAATAAATACCGCTATTATATTTAACGCTGTGAAATTACACCTAGCTGTAAAAAATATCAACCCCAAGCAAACAAAACTAACTTAGTTGTATTAAATTATAAACAATCCGATGTGTTGTGTTACTGTAGAAATGTGTTCTAATAAAGTAAAGCTGTACATTATTTTACGGTATTTTAAATTTAAATCAGTTATTACAGTACTGTATTTTCAGTTAGGCTAAAAGGAAAAGTGCTTAAAAGACTGTACAATTACCGTATTTTACGGTTCCGAAAAAAAAAGTAAAATGAAATCCAGTTATAAAAACCTGATGTGTACATCACATTACTTTCTTGTACGCATATTAAATTACATTCCCACATTTTTTTTAAAAATGAAAAGTACATAAACTTTTATTTCATTCATAACTTATGATATTTATTCACTTTTTTTTATTGTTATTATTGAATTATTATTTATCGTAACCATTTTTTACAATTTGACGTATATATTTAAATTCGAACCGATATGCCTTTCCCTTACAAGATCCAAATATTTCATTAATTATAACTTCATTTAGCTATAACCCTAGAACCAATGAAAATAAGTACCACTTATGACATATCGTTGAAAAGCTCTCAATGAGGGCTGCTTATTACTGCAGTTAAAAATGAGTCCAAAATCCATTTTGGACCCTTTTGGTTAAGTCGATTGCAATCAAAAGGGGAGGTGCACAACTAGATGTTACACCAGTTCTAAATCCAAAGTTTCAACATTCTACGGCTAATCGTTTTTGAGTTATGAGAGATACGTACGTACGTACAGACGTCACGCCGAAACTATTCAAAATGGATTTAGAGATGGTCAGAATGTTTATTTCCGCTAAAATCTGAAAACCGAAATTTTTCGCGATCACAATACTTCGTACAAGGAAGTAAAAACGTAAATATATCATAATACTATAATAAATACTATAATTTTATTTTTCTAAATTTTGTTCCATCCCATAATATTTTCATTGTTAACTTTATAATTCGGTAAGATTTTAACTGTATTAACTCTACTGGCGTTGCTTTATTACATTTTTTCACTTTATTTTTGGAATAATGTTATTAGCCTATAACGCGGGTATAATAACTGTCTCCTTATCATCGTGTTATAGCGGGGTCATACTGTATGTATTAATTTTTATATAATAAATAAAATTATATAAAAGAATCATGAACAAATTTTTTTTGTGTGAAATTAATAATTTTCGTAAATAATAAATTTTAATAAATAATAACTTTAAAATTCTAGATAAAATTAAAAAAAATAACACCATTTAAATTAGAATTTTAATTGATTTATAAAACATAATTTAAATGAATCATTAAAAAATCAATAAAACTGAGATTAAATTTTTAAAAAAATCTGATGTAGACATCACATAACTTCCGTGTACGCCTATTAAATTACATATATTTTTTATTACATATATATATTTTTTTCTATTATTCAATTATTATTTATTGTAAAGATTTTTTTATAATTACAGGTTATTAATAATTAATAAATCAATATATATAAATTAAATAAAAAAGTCGGAATTGAAATCGGATTCGAACTGATGTTTCTTCCTCTTGTAAGATCAAAATATTTCATTAATTAAAATGTTATCCCACTGCCACTCTGAAACCAATGAAAATAAGTACCACTTATCATTTATCGTTGAAAATCTCTAAATGAGGGCTTATTACTGCAGTTAAGAAAAAAATTCAAAATCCAAATTGTTCGGATTTTGGGTTTTTTTGGATACTTTTGGTCAAGTCGATTGCAACACAAGGAGAGATGCACAACTAGATGTTACAACAGTCTTAAATCCAAAATTTCAACATCTTACGACTAATAGTTTTTTAGTTATGCGAGATAAATATGTAGAGACGTCACGCCGAAACTAGCGAAAATGGATTCAGGGATGGATATTTCCGTTGAAATCTGAAAACCGAATTTTTTGCGTTCGCAATACTTGTTTTGCTTCGTACAAGGAAGTAAAAATACATCTAGTCCTTCCACCCAGAGGTCCCAGGTTCGAATCCCGATCAAGCATAGCATTTTGCATATGCTAAAAAAATGTATTTCCATGTATACTCATGGCATACTTTTGTGGTGAATTAATTAATCAAACAGAAAAAATAAATTATTATATGTATCAGAATAATATTATTTTATCTAGCGAGTTCTATCTATATAATAATACTTCATAAGTAAATAAAAATATATATCATGATTTCAATTTTTATGCTGAGTTTTATAACTATAAAAAATTTTATTTTATTTTTATATATTATCTCAATTTATCACTATTTTTATATTGGGTAAAAGGTTTCAACAGCAAAACCTGGTTTAACGAAACTTGCAAGAATAGCAACTTTTTTAAGTTGACGTGGTAACTTTTATACAATTAAAATCATCTATTTAAATAAAGTATAAAATCATATCATCTATATAAAATCATTTTCTATTTAAATATTCATCGACGGATCGTTCAACATTATGACGAAAAATGGTTTTTTGAAATTATTCATTAAAATAAAGCTTAAAGAATGAAGTTGTACAAAAACAATTAAATAAATTTCATATTTTATTAATTTTATTTAATCTATTTGTACATGTTGCGTTTTATTACAAAAAAAATTGAAATTAATTGAAAGACTTAATTTTTATTTTTTTCATTACAATTTTAAGGGTTTCAGTTGTTTTAAGTTTTATTAGCTTTAGATGAATTTTATAAAAAACGTTTCAAACTATAAAAATAGATTATAGAAAGAATAATTCAAAACAACAACAAAAAATAATTGATATTTTTAACGAGGTTTCTTCCGCCATACTTCGAAGAAATTTTTTAATTACTTTATTAATGAGAACTTATTTTATTAAATAAATATCAGGGATAAAAATATGAAAAGAAAATTTATAACTATTTTCAATTTTTTTTTTTTTAAATTATGATTACGTGTTCCATTCTAAGAAATATACAAGTGATAAAATAAAAAAAACCCGCGAAGCCGTTTTGAAGAAATACATCTACTGCAGCGCCTCTGGCGACATATAACCGTAAACTTAATCTAAGAACCTTCTCTGAGGTGATACGAATGTAATGCAATAAGGTGATATCTATGTAATGCAAAAAAAAAACCGCATCACAATCGGCCCAAACGTTTTAGAGAAACACATCTACTGCAGCGCCCCCTGGTAGCCTATAACCGTAAAACATGTCTAAAAACCTGCTCTGAAGTGATACCTATATAATTCAAAAACCGCATCGAAATCGGTCCAGTCGTCTTTGAGGAAAATGGTAACAAACATACACATATACAACCTCTTACTCCAAACGCATATACAGTTTCCGATCCGTCTAGGGTAATTAAGATCAAGTACATGAAAGAACAACCATATTGTATTTTATTTATTTATATATAATTGATTTAAATCTACCTTAATATTTCGATCCCTGTTACAACTTAGTCTGATTGTATATAGAACAACGTGTTTCAAAATTTATAACACCATCTTCAAGCTAATTTTTTCTTTCAACCTTCGATTAAATTATGAAAAAAAGTCTTAATAAATAATTTTAAAAAAATATATATAACACTATTATTTCCGTTCTTTTGTAAGATGCATGGTATCGTGTTGTAGATATTTACTAATCTTCTTCGGTTTATAAGGATATTAAAAAATTCAACGATGTTAATTAACGTAACATAGGAACGACGACATTATTAGTAAAGATAAAATAATATAAAATTAAAGCAATTCTATTTGTTTTTTTATAACAACAAAGTTTTATAATTTACTATAAATTCAATTTTTTATAAATATATACACCTTTAAATATCTTAATAAGAAATGCGTTCGGAACTAACTACATAGCATTTTACAATTATACAAAAAATACGTTATAAGATGGATTAAAATAAAAACAGTAAAAGTAAATGTTATTTTATTATTACGTAAACCAAAAAATCTGATGTGTACACCACATGATTCCTTGTACTCCTATTAAATTACATTACACATTTTTTTTAAATGAAAAGAACATGAAACAAAATTTTAATAAATAACTTATGTTTTTCAATTTTATTATTATTATTATTATTGAATAATAATAATAATAATAACAGCCGGGTTTTGACTTGCCGCGTAAGACATGGTCAACGCTAAATAGAATACGAACTCAGCATGGTAGGTGCGCCTATTTCCTGTATAATTGGGGTAAAACACCGACGCCCCTTTGTGAGTGTGGTGAAAATCAAACTGTCAGACACATCACAGAAGTTTGCCCTAGGACAGCTTATGAAAGGAATCCTGAAGATTTCCTGATGGCGACTCCAGAATCAGTAGCATATATTAGTTTGTTAAATCTTCGTTTGTAATTTTGACTGTAATTGGTGTTATTTTTTGGTGCCATACGCTAAATAAATAAATTATTATTGAATTAGTATTTATTGTAAAAATTTATTTACAATCACAGGTTAATAATTATTAATAAATCAATACATTTATTAAAAAAAAAAAAAACAAAATCGAATTCAAACCGATGTGCATTTCCCTTGTACGATCAAAATATTTTATTAATTAAAGTTTTATTTGGCTATAACTCTGTAACCAATGAAAATAAGTACCATTTATGACATATCGTTGAAAAGCTCTCAATGAGGGCTTATTACTCCAGTTAAGAAAAACTCCAAAATCCAAATGTTTTGGATAATGGGCTTTTCTAGATACGTTTGGTCCAGTCGATTGCAAATTAAAAGGGAAGTGCACAACTAGATTTTACAATATTCCTAAATCAAAAATTTCAACATTCTACGGTTAATCGTTTTTGAGTTATGCGAGATAAATATTACGTACAAATGTCACCCGGAAACAAGTCAAAATGTATTCAGGGATGGTCAAAGTGGTTATTTCAGTTGAAATCTAAAAACGGAGATTTTTCGCAATCTCAATACTTCCTTTACTTTGTACAAGTAAGTAAAAATATAGATTAATATGCTAACAAATATTATTAAAATTTTATTTAGTTAAAAGAATATTTTGTTTATTAACTCGTTAAGTGTATATAATTCATTTATTTCTTTATCAAGACTTTCCTTAATAATAATAATAATAAACTAAACAGTTTCAAAAGAAAATAATTATACATATATATTATAAAACAAAGGAGTTAAGATTTTTGCATTTTCATGAGATAAAAGGTCGTTAAGTTTAAAATTACAACGTTAAAATGCTGTTATACTATTAACAATTTATATTAAATTAATTTAGTACATAAATAATTATTTAGATATTTATCTCCGTAACTACATAATTTATAAAATAAATACAGATATATATATATATATATATATATTACTTGTATTTATTTGTATAATTACCCATTTACGTATATGTATATATATATATATATATATATATATATGTAAATGTGAAAATTTGTTTGTTTGAACAGCATCACACGAGCTCTAACAAACCAACTGCTACCAAATTTTCAGGATACATTTGTGTTACCTCAGGGAAGATTTTAAGTCATATATATAGAGTGGCCCTATCCTCTTTAGGGATTAGGATATTAAAACCTTCATTAAAGAAATAATATTTAATCCATTTATTCCAGCGTATTTCTGTCACTATGGCAACAGAAATATAATGAAATAAAATAGCCTTTAATTTTTTTTAAGCAATTTATTTTTACATTCGGTCGCCAAGAGTATTGCAACCATAAATAAAAGTTCTGTCTAAGTTAACATGTCGTAAGACGATCCAGAGATATCATCTCAAATGACACAAACGAAGCAATAACAAAAAACAAAGATAGCAGATAACAAATAATAAAGTCACAAAACATTAATTCATAAAAATTGTGTGGTCAGAAAAAAAAATAGAATCAAAACAATAGCGACACCGAATTCTTAACAGTGAATCAGACATCCGACTCAAAAGTCCAGTTTCAACATATGTCAAATTCCAGTATAAATTCTTAAAGTTTAAAGTATTTTTTACATAATGACCACTGTGTCATCCCACGGGTCATGCACTTAAATGCACATCCATGTCCTCATAGATCAAACAAGTCCACCACACGTACCCTACTCAATCGTCTAAGTTCCTCACCATTGTCAAATAGATTCAGAGCCACGTGATTCATATTCTTGACCAGCTAAGATATGTAGTCCTGCTGTTCTCGGGATCTACACACGAAAACGTGGAACTCCAAGATAACCATGCATCTCATCGTTCTTAATTTACCATTGAACCAATGATAACATCTTCAGCAAATTGTTTTAAAACCGTTGGATGATTTCAACCATAAATCTTAAACGTAATGTTACATTTTTTCTTTAATGATATTCTCACAACAATGTTGAAAACCAACGTGTCAAGGTCCAGAGGGATCTACCTCCTGCACAGATAATCGAGCGAGTGAGGTGCGCCTTCAGTGACTACAATATAAATATATATATTATACATAAAGTGATTCCAAATTTCACGGTAATCTCTCGGCATATGATTCTTTTTTTTTTGTCCTCAGTCATCTGACTGGTTTGATGCAGCTCTCCAAGATTCCCTATCTAGTGCTAGCCGTTTCATTTCGGTATACCCCCTACATCCCACATCCATAACAATATGTTTTACATATTCCAAACGTTGCCTGCCTACACAATTTTTTCCTTCTACCTATCCCTCCAATATTAAAGCGACTATTCCAGGATGCGTTAATATAAGGCCTATAAGTCTGTCTCTTCTTTTAGCTATATTTTTCCAAATCCTTCTTTCTTCGTCGATTTGCCTCAACAGTTCTTAATTTGTCACTTTATCCACCCATCTGATTTTTAACATTCTCTTATAGGACATTGGCATGTAACAAGTAGGACATGTTCTACTGATGAAAATAAAGAAGACACTTCATATAAACATAAACTCGACGCCTAATTAGCAACTGTCGTTAGCGACTGTAATTCTTAGGACCCAAATTAAGGAATAAATTTAGTGGTTTTACATGAAATATGACCTGAAAAGTGGAAAAAAACAATAGGTCTCAGAACAGTATTTTTGTTTTTTTTTTTAGAGAAATCGGGAATAAAAGATTTAAGGTTGTGGTCAAAAAACACAAAATCTAATGTTTGGTGTAAAATAATTTTGTTAAATAGGTAATAAACACATAAACGTTTTAACCAAAATTTTTATAGGATTTGGTTCTGAGTAAAATGAAACGAATAAAATTCATAAAAACTAAATACAATTCTATGAATTTTGAATTTTATTAAAAAAAAAAAAAAACATATCAAAATGTAAAATATTTTAAATACATATATTAAACGAAACAAAATGTTCAGTGTTACAAAATAAGAGACTTAAATATTTTCGAAAAAAAAAACAAACAATAAAACCATCATATAAAAATAAAAAAAAAATTTTTATTAACTATAGCGCAACTTCAAAAGTCTATATATATTTTTTTAATTTAATTTATAAAGGATATGGTAGAAAATGGTTAAAAGTAAATTTAAATTAAAAAAAATATTAAAAAACCATTTTAATAAGGAATTATAGATACTTTATCTGCTTTAAAGTAATCCTTTTACATTGTGCAACATATTAAAAATTCATCGCATTCATGATATTTATCCAACGTGAATTCATCGTAATTTAGATTTTGAATTGTTAATTAATTAAATCATTAATTTTTAATTAACCGATTTTAAGTGTATTTATTTATTTTTATTCTTTAAACATTTACTTGTTTTAATTTAATTGTACTTTATTTAATTATTTATTTCATTAAAAGATTATTTTGAAATGTTCATACGAGTGCTTAGTTTTTTTTTGTTACCATCGACTTTTGAGTGGTTTATTTGTAAAACTTACTATTTAATATTTCATCATCTAAGCTTGGATTATTATTTTATTATTATTATTATTATTATTATTATTATTATTATTATTATTTGAATATCCTATACAATTTTTTCTAGACGTAAAAATTGTATTATTATCAATTTTTAATAAACTTCAAAAAGGAGGATATATATTCGACCGATATAATTTAGGCAGATTTCATAAAAAAGCTACCTATTATAATGGATACCATGATTCGACTTCAGAAAAATTTCTACATATCTTTGCGTTCCACATCCCCCAGACCGCAAAACCACCGTCAGTTGAAAAGTTTATATATATATATATATATATATATATATATATTTCAGTTTCTTGTGGATACGATAACTGCCGTAATTTTGCGCCAATCATTTTCAAATTGATACATAAAATAAAACCTCTAAATAAAATCTCGGTCTAGTTTGGTATTGGGCAAAATCGGACTAAGAAGGGGGAAAATAGGAGGGGCTCTTTCGAAAAAACAAAACACAAAATTTCCCCAATTAAACGGTGGTCCAGAATTCACCGTATATCTTTTTTGTATTAGAAATAAAACGATTGAACAGGGACGCTATTTCCGTAACGAAGTAACACCATCTCGGCCTTTCATCCGCAGGTCCCGGGTTTGAATCTCAATCAAGCATAGCATTTTTATACGCTAAAATATTTAAAACTAAAACTTAAACTTAAAATTTTTATCCTTAAAAAAAATAAAACGGTGTAATTCCTTTTAAAATTATGCTGTAGATACAGGATTTCAATCGGCTTACTTTTTATAATATTTTTCATAAATAAAAGATGAATGATTATTCGTAACTTTAAAAAAAATAATAATTGATGAAATCTGTAAATACATAAAGTAATGTTCAATGAACTTGTAAGTAGGTGACGCTTCTGTTTGCTGCTTTCAACATTGAATTGAAATTAAGCTGAGAAGTATGTAAAAATAAACTATAAAGAATTGATTTTGACCGAAGATTAAACTGTCCTATATCATCATCACTGGTATTAAATTCTTGAATACCTCGTAATATTAAAAATGTTAATACACGATACTTTTTTTTTCAGCGACATAATTTCAACTCAACTCCAAACATGTTTATGTTTATATTTTTTGTTTATCAATATTGTTACATATTAATATAATAATTACTGCAAAAAATTAAGGAGATAATATTTTTGGTTACATCCTCGATCGTACTTTGATTATTTAAGTACATCCCTTTAACTAAACACAAAAAATAAATTACTAACAGCTAAATATAAATATACTAGGTCTTTTTTTCTTTTTCTTTCTTTTTCCTGTTTAGCCTCCAGTAACTACCGTTTAGATAATTCTTCAGAGGATGAATGAGGATGATATGTATGAGTGTGAATGAAGTGTATTCTTGTACATTCTCAGTTCGACCATACCTGAGATGTCCCGTTAATTGAAACCCAACCACCAAAGAACACTGGTATCCACGATCTAGTATTCAAGTCCGTGTAAAAATAGCTGGCTTTACTAGGACTTGAACGCTGGAACTCTCGACTTCCAAATCTGTTGATTTGGGAAGACGCGTTTACCACTAGACCAACCCGGTGGGTCAAATATACTAGGTCTATTGTACACTTCGGTCCGAAATTAAGCTGTGAATAATTGTGGTATAAAAAAAACGAACGAGATAAACAAGTATGTTACGTACTACTACTAATACTAAAAACATTAGTTGATTTTTCATTAACAACATTATATGAATGTATTTCAATCGTTTTTCTCTTTAATTAGAAACTATTTATTTTACTCGTTAAAGCAAATTTAAGTTTGATCAAAGAAAAACAAAGAAAAATTACTAAAAATTCACTATACCATTAAATGACACAGTGAATTTTTTCCAATAACTTAGAACATAAAAAACAGAAATAGTACGTCCAGCGTACTGACCGGGAAGTTTATAATTTTAGTAATAGTTTTATAATGTTTACTAACTGCAGAAGAGTGCCGTAAACACGCTCCCCGCAGTTAGTCCCTCCTGGCGTCTCAGAATGGGATTATTAGGTGTCCAAAATTGATTACCTTTTCTGTAAAAATATGTGTTTTTGAATGCCGAAAGTTGATATAACCAAAGTTAAATTAGAAATTTAAATCTAGAAATTGATATTAACGAATCGGGAATTTCCGCTAATGATCGGTACAGTCCGGTGCATAATATATGGTTTTAGTTCATTACTTTAAGAAGAAAAAATCATCAAAATGTACACGTGTATATATATATATATATATACACGATTTTATTTATGCGATTTTTTTCTTCATAAAATAATGAACTATAACCAAAAATTAGGTACCGGACTGTACCGATCACTAGCGGAAAGTCCCGATTCATTAATATCTATATATAATTATATATATATAATAGTATTAATAAATATTTCGCATATATACATCGATATATAATAATATAACAAGTATACACCTGACCACCACGAGACATGTGCTAACGAATCGGGATTTTCCGCTAGTGATCGGTACATTCCGATGCTAAGTTAAGGGGAGAACGGACACACACACACACACACACACACACACACACACACACACACACACACGCGAGACAAATACCCTTTAGTAAACAAATACAAGACCCTTACTAAGACCCACAGATAAATACGCTACTAAAGGGCATACAAATTTCCTTTAGTAGGGTAATAAGCCCGAAGAACTCATTTTACTTTTAAATAAAAAAATATAATTATTTATTTCATTTTATTTAAGTAAATTATAGTTTAACGCCGACCAAAAATTATAAGTGAAGTTATAAGTAAATTATAGTGTAATGCTGGACGCCGACTATAACCTGAATCGTAAACGTTATTACAACGATGAAAGGTAAATAATAAAATATTTGATAACTGGGTTAAATTTTGAAATTTAAACATGTTCTTAATATTTAAATAAATTTATTTGTTTCGCAGTAAGTAAATCATAAAATGATAAAAACATGACAATCTAAATTTAAAAAATTATTATTGCAGTTGTTAAAATCTTTATTTTTTTATTTATGAAAGATTTTCTTCAAAATGCAATCAGATTTTTTAGTAGATAGATGGAAATACCAACAAACAAAACACAAAATAATCTTGCTGTAAAGATTTTACGAGTATTTTAAGTCCAGGAGAAATTCCAATTGAATCTGTTGATATAACAATGACAAATAAAAGTCTTAAACCGCTTTGTAATATAAAACATATAAAATCGCACTTTTGGATAAGCTTAGTACTTTTGAGAGATTTAGTGTAAAATTGTTATTAAAACTGAAATTTGTTATTTAATTTGACTGGCAGAGAGCCGTCAAATATAAATATAATTTAAAAAATAATAATAATTAAAAAATATTTAAGTAAAAAAAGAATTAAAAAAAAAATCATGTTAATTTTAAAATAACAAAGGAATTACGTAATCTTCTTTTCAAAACAAAATTATTTACAATTTTTGGTTTTTTTTGCATGTTTAAAATAATTAAACATAATTAATTAAATTAATAAATTCTAACTATTTAATTTACTAAATTGCCTTTTTAATAATGATACGTCGTTCTCTGTCAATTAATAATTTTTAAAAGAATTAAAGACTAAATAGAAAACATTTAAAAGAAACTTTTTTATTTTTAAATCTTGTTATAATATAAGTTCACTGAGGGAGAAAATTGGAAAAGGTGTAACTAAGCCGACTCTATTTAACTAGAAAGTTTTAAAATCGCCTCTAATGCGACAATTTAAAACAGGAATTTTGAAAAGTTAAGATAACAAGATAAAAAAGAAGGAAAAATTTAAGAAAATAAAAACAATTTCAATGTATCTAAAATATAAAAGCTGTTCAAATATATTAATTTAAGTCAAACATAACCTACGTTCGCTATCATCGTCTAATTAACGTTAAATATATAAATTATATATGTTATTCACTGATACAGGAGGCGATTAATCAAATTTACTACATTCAGCATGCACGGATGTTGAAAGTTGAATAAAAATAATTGTTAAAAAATTTAACAAAGGGCAAACCATCTGACCATTTATTTGTTTCGTTATCGTTTATCCATGCAATTAATACATTCTGTATATGATTGACCCTTTCAGTTTATAAAATGCTGAAATTTTTTTTTTATAAATACGGTGAATTTGATTAATCGTTTCAAATTTTCGAGAATAACACATATAAATTGTATATTTAACGTTAATTAGACGAGGTTAACGAGCGAAGTGAGCATAGGTTATGTTTGGCTTAAATTTAAACTTTATTTTTATACAAGGGATTTTCGTAATCTATTTAACTTAGAAACTGGTATTGGGTGATTTTTTTTTTTTTTTTTTTTTTTGATAGATTTCACAAAACCCACCGGGTTGGTCTAGTGGTTAACGCGTCTTCCCAAATCGGCTGATTTGGAAGTCGAGAGTTACGCCGTTCAAGTCCTAGTAAAACCAGTTATTTTTACACGGATTTGAATACTAGATCGTGGATACCGGTGTTCTTTGGTGGTTGGGTTTCAATAAACTACACATCTCAGGAATGGTCGAACTGAGAATGTACAAGACTACACTTCATTTACACTCATACATATCATCCTCATTCATCCTCTGAAGAATTATCTAAACGGTAGTTACCGGAGGCTAAACAAGAAAAAGAAAAGATAGATTTCACAAGAAAGCTATCTATTGTAATGGATACCACGATTCGACTTCCGGAAAATTTCGACATATCACATCCCTCAGACCCGAAAACCACCGTCAGCTCAAAAATTTATACATGCTTTATATATATATATTTCAGATTCATGTGGACACGATAACTGGCGTAATTTTGCGCAAATAACTTTCAAAATGTTTCTTAAACTCGACCCAAATATCGGTCGAGTTCGTTAACGTCCAAAATCAAAAAATGGAAGTGGAAATGGAATGGCATTTTCGAAAAACCAAAATATTGCTATAACGTTTATAGTAAGTAAAATTTCGAATTCGTTTAAAGTTTCTACGATTCTTTGGATAAGTGCATAAAATTGAAGAAAAAAAGTTTTTTGTTATCTCCAACCACTGGATCAGGAGCTGGGAAAAATGGGGGTTTGAAGACCAAAAAAAATCATATCTCCGTTAACAGGAACAGTATCGCATTGGTTTAAAGTGGTCGTTAGTTTCTAAACATTATGTAAAACCTTTGCCTGCAACAATTTTTGATATGATCAACCCTTACGGCAAAAGAAGACCAAAACCAAAAAAGAACAGAAAAAAATATCGCTATAACTTTCTTATTAAGTAACATATCGAATTCGTTTAAAGATCCTACTATTTTTTGAATAAGGGCCTAAAAACTTATCGAAGTGAAGTTTTATATCGATCGACAACCATTGGCGAGGAGGTGGAAAAAATGGGGTTTTGAAGACAAAAACCCCATTCCTTCCTTAATAAGCACAGTATCGAATCGGTTTAAAGTGGTCGTTAGTCCTGTAAACATTACCTAAAACTTTTGTCTGAAACGACTTTTGATATGACCAACCCTTACAGCAAGAGATGACCAAAATTTGCTGGAATTGTAAGAAAATGGGTTTGTCGTATCGCTAAACATTTGAACATTTTTACACCTGCAACCATTGTATTGAATAAATTTTAAAATAAAATCTTTTTTATCCCCAACTTTGCACCTGTGAAATATACCTCCGCCTTCCGGCGTGCGAAAGGGATTTTTTTAATTTGTAGTCATCGTTTCGACCCCCACTAGAGCCTATTTGTGTTTATCGGTATATACCGACGATGGTCCGAAAGAGTAAATATTGCCTTCTTTAAGGACGTGTTTGGTATGTATCGATATTCAACGGAGAATATACACCGGAATAGCTGGAAAAACATAAAAAACACAAAATTACTAATTTCCAATAATTAAATATCTTTTTGGAAATAAATATTTTTGTTAAATTGTAAATTAAAACTACGGTTTAAATTAAGTCAACCTATTAGGTACAATTATCATTTTTAACTATATATTTAAACTTGTTTTCAAACCAGTTATTAATTTTTAAATAACCGTTTAAAACGGTTTAAATAACAATAATATTTTAGTCTTTTTAACGATTTTACTAAATGGCAAAAACTCA
The DNA here is from genome assembly GCF_047948215.1 of Lycorma delicatula. Taxonomy (NCBI): domain Eukaryota; kingdom Metazoa; phylum Arthropoda; class Insecta; order Hemiptera; family Fulgoridae; genus Lycorma; species Lycorma delicatula. The sequence continues at coordinate 34,903,982 of NC_134465.1, forward strand.
TGATGATTGTTTAAACATAGAAAACGTCAAATTTTACATTATAGATAAATTTCTTAAGAATTTTCGTATATTCCTGTGAAATATATTATAATTTTTTTAATGCTGTACTTATTTAAAAAAAATTAAATTAAAAACAATATTAATAAAGATATTTTTGGTAATTTTAAAACTTCATTTTATTAAAAATAAAGTTACTAACACATATACAAAATTTAATAATTCATTAACTGTATTATATTTTTTTTAAATATTATCACATTAGAGGATATGTATTTATAATCTGAAAAAGAAAAAATATTACATAAATACTTGTTCATTTTTTTTTTTTTAATATATCTATGTTATATATACATATGCATATATAAAATCCGTAGGCAGTTGCCTACAGAATATGTTTAAACTTGGTTAACAACGGAATATATTATTGCCTGCGGTTGATAAATTTAACCGCGGGTTATTACCCGCGGCTTCCCGATTTCGCTCATGGATTCTGGATTTGTATCTAAAAATTAAAAAAAAAAAAATATTAAATATTTTTAAAAACTCTACGACAATTTAAATATTGATGTTTTAATGAAAATATTGAAAAAATGGTATATTTACTTTTTCCAAAATATTTATCTAGTAAAATTGTTTCTAGTGATTAGCTTTATTCTGAGAATATTTGTGCAATGCAGATATTGTTAACCAGCAGAGTTTAGCGTTGACAAACGATGGTTTTTAGGCGAATAGAAAACCCTAAAAAAAGATCTATTTGAGCACGCATTAATTGTTTTCACTTCAGGTACGAGAATGATCAAAGAGTTAGATAAGTTCACTCTGGAACAGGCTACATAAGTTCTCTATGAGTAAACCAATCTTCTCGTAGATCAATTCCCGCCACCTTCAGAAAATGCCTTAGGACTTGCTGATAGTCATAACGTAACACAGTTTTATAGGAAATGAAGTTTTTTGAACTCAAAAATATATTAAAAGTTATTCGTCATAAATACACCTTCCCCTTGGCTACAATCGCTTTGCACTGGACGAAACGAAACGCAAAGATCTAGGGTGGTTGTTTTGTACTGTTATTTAACAGTTCCTTTCTATTAGGTGTTTATATTTAACTGGCGAGTATTTCATGTTTAATTACGGTTATAGATTCATTTTTAGTTTGTTTTTAAGTTGTACGTAGTTTGGGTTCGGGTTACGGTTTTTTGTAGACAGGGTTTTGAAATGTTATTTCTACTCGGGTTATTCCTTGAGAGATTAACAAGATATTTGCTTCCTTTTTTCGGTGCACTGAGCTCGTCTCATAGAATAAGCATTATTCATCATTACATATTGTTGATATTTGAATTTCCATACAAAATTTTGGTCAATCTCTTTGCCCTCTCCAAAATGGATTTTTGAAAAATAAAGAAAGATTTATATATATTTTTAAAGAAAAGTCTAAATATAAATTTTTTACGACGACTTCTTCGTTTCCTGAGATATAAATTGTTCATTAAAAAATTAGCTTTCCCTCCTTTTATACCTCTTATAGAAGGAGTTTTCCATAATCCTTCCTTAATCTACGTAATAAAATTGATCTACCCTCGAAAATTCACCTATCTAGGTTGAATGATTTAAACTAGTCATGTAATTTGTTTTACATATAAATCTGTTAATAATACATCTAAATTTCCCTCCGAGGAGAGAAGATCCCATCTCGTAGCGTGTCAGGTCGCTACACCACTCCCTCCATTCCTTGCCAACAATGGCTTTAACGGAGGAAATCTTCTTGCCCTCAAACTGATCACATTCCACAGTATTCAGCCCGGCCACGTGAGATGCCACCGATGCAGATGCCGCGAGGGACACCTACATCAGTAAATTCACCCCGAGAGATAGTATTGAGTTTATGCCTTCCAAAGAAGACATCTGACCCCTAAAGCTACCACATTGCCCTCAGGAACTAAGCTAAAAGCCTACTCCCGGAAATCGAAGACCCCGCACCTGTTACCATTAAGCACTAAATTACACCCTAGTACGTAGATCCATCAAGTGTAAATATATACAGTTTTATATACATTATTAATAACAAAATTAATTGATTTACGAAGAATTTAACAAACTAACACGAAATATTGTACTGAAAAATAGAGCCAACCAAAATAAATTTTGGTTGGGAAACGCTTCTTTAGCGATTTTCGGTAGGCGAAAGATTTCGCCCTAATTTCTGCGGCTTCAATAAAATTATAATAGACTGTAATTTTTGATTAAGGGGTAACAAATTAAGGGGTAATACTCGTATAACGATTTTATTTAATCCAGAACAATTAGTCCCAGAACTGTTTTGTTAATAATTTTCGAAAAATCTGAGGTTAAAATTAAAAATTGTTAAAAAAGTTTTAAATACTTATAGTGAATTTGGTTTTGACTAAACGGTAAGATTCATATTCAGAGAAACTAAATCCAAATGTAAGAATTTCAGAGTTTATTAAAAACAAAACATATCAAAACGGCAGATTTTTACGTGAAATTTTAAACGAAACAAAACTCTCAATATTACATGACAAAAGAATTAAATATTTTAGAAAAATAAGTGAAACTCAAACAATAAAACAAACAATTAAATAAATTGTTGAAAGTGTCCTCAGTCACAATGGAACCAACATTTCCGACGAATATTGTTTTTGATTGCTTTCCATATATCAACAAGTTTGTTTGGTATTACCTTTTTGTTTTGTTAACCTTTAGAGCCACCGTTAGGTATTATCTCAGAGAATGAAATGAGTGACAAGTAGCCAGTGAAAATGCCATGGCTGACCGGGATTCGAACCCGGGACCTCCGGATGAAAGGCTGAACGCTACCACTCGCGCCACAGAATCCGGCTGTTTGATATTACTTGCTTCGCACTATGAATAACTTAACTCTTATACGAATGATTCCAATAGGCCCTACAGGTAGTAGTCCAGAGGTGTTAAATCAAGCGACCTCGGAATACAGTTAATAAATCCATCACGTCCAATACACTTGTTTCTTTATGATTTATACATAGCATTTTATTTAGAATTAATTTTCTAACAGTTCTATTTAAAAATTTTATTAATTGATTACGCGTTTAACAAAGTTATTTTATATCAAACATAAATTTTTCGACTCCAATTTGTTGTTTTACCCCACATTTTTCAAAAACTACTAAAAATACAGTTCTGAGATATGTTTTTTTCAATTTTACAGTATAAAACTGAAAGTAATAATATATCATTGTTATGCGTAATTTCGATGCCTGGACCAATAGTATTTTAGTTACACACAGTTTTCAAGTTTTTATTTATTTATTTCAAAAAGATCTGATGTGGATACGACATGAACTCTTTGAGCGCCTGTTAAATTACATACACACTATTTTTAAAATTAAAAATACATAAAATTATATTTCACTAATAACTTCTGATTTTTTTCATGGTTTTTCTTTTTATTCCTATAATTGAATTATTATTTATTATATTTTTATTTTTTGTAATCGGAGGTTAATAATTACAAAAAAAAAAGGAAATGAAGATTCGAACTGATGTGCCTTCCATTTCATATAAAACCACTAAATTTACTCCTTAATTTGGGTTGTAAGAATTACAGTCTGCTTAATTTTACCGAAGGCGCAGAAATTAGGGCGAAACTTTCGCCAAGTGACACTCGCTAAATAATTATCTTCAAACATATTCTTATATGAACGTACTTCTTTATTGTTTTCACAAATAGATGTCCTGAACGTTTTTTACATTCTTTATGAATCAACCTGTTTGATATATATATGTTTGCTTGCCTTTCCCGTCACAATCAATTATTTTTTTTATGTTTTTTAGTTAAGTAGCCCAAGGTTGGTGCCGCCAGTCGTGTCACATATACATTAATAATGGCTGTGTTGGTAGAGTCATTGTCGCACTTCTTAAAAAATTAAAACCCAGTAAAACCCGAACACGTTTTTAGATATTTTGTCGCAAACGTTTATCACGCTGTTCTCGAGGTTCTTGTCTACGAATTTTTGCTGTTCTAATTCGTTGAGCCGCGTTTTTTGCTGCAATTTGTTCTTCCGATTCATGAGCTCTCTTAACACGCATGTGTCGTGCATCTTTGCTACACGCATTGTTAAGGTTAGATTTTTTCGCGGCATTATATTAAATTGAAAAAAAAAAATTGATAATATTTATTATTTAAATAAATAAATAAAATCAAAATTAATGAAAGAATTAATTAACAATTAACAGATTAAAAAATAAAATACAAAAAAAAGTAAAATAAAAAGCAAGCAAGAAATACTTACACGTTTTTGAGGTGGTATGAAGATTAATAGACAAAAAAGTTATCTATAAAGTTTTATGCTATTATTAATTTTCTGTTAAAAATTATAATAATATCCAAACGATAAACTGCACAATTATAACACAATACACAGTGTAATTATAAAAATCATGTCGTGAATATAAACAAATATGACGTGGAATAGAATGTACTATCTAGAAATCGAAACAACGCCATCTACCGGATGTCTACGCAACCTAGATGTCAATCGAAGAAGAGAGTTGTTCGATGAATTAATTTACACCGCCCTCTATTAGGGATTCATAGAACTAACCAATAAATACACACTATTGTCGTACAATAAATATTTAATTTGCAATAAAAAATATTGAGGTCAATAATTGAGATAAAAACTATCCTATCTTTTAAGTTAGACCAAATTACAGATAGTTACGAAATTTGATTAAAATCAGTTTAGTAGTTTTGGAATTTATCCCGAACATACATAGTGACACGAGATTTTTTATATATATATATATATATGTATATATATACGAGTATAAAGGAACATGTCGTCGTGAGCTATTCACAATCAATAACGCCCAGCAAAAAACTACTGAAGATTAATTGATGAAAATTTGTATACATATTTTTTTTACAATATTAAGTGTACCTAAGAAAGGATTTTTTTAAAACTCCGAATTTAAATGGTTAAAATAGAATAACAATGAAATTTACTAAATTTTGAATTTCTCGGTAACAAATGAAAAAAAAAAAAAAAAAACATCAACTTGATTTTTAATATGTGTGAAAGTTTAAAAACCGAATTCAAATTTTTGAAGTTCGACCTTCAAATTTGTGAAAAACAAAAAGAAAATTTCGAAAATTGAAAGAAAAATTTTCCAAATTTCGAACTATATTAAATTAGACATTCATTAGATTTGGGTTTGAAAATACTCTTCAAACAAATATCTAAAAACCATTTTTCGGTTTTTTGAATTTTAATATTTTAAGAGAAAAAAAACATAAATTATTTTTTAGATATTTGCCGTTTTATGTTTTAAAAATCAATTATTACGATCTGTACTGACCGAAATGTTGCTCTGAACAAACTACAGTATACTGAATAGTTTTTTATAAATTGAACAGGCTTTAATTTTCATTTATCATTAATTACTATTCTCACAAGGATGAGTTTAATGAACACAGGGGGATGTAGGGGGCAACCCGTGACCGGCTAATTATCCATTGACCGCAATGGGAATTGCAAGTAACTATATAGCACGGGCGAAGCCGCGGAAGGAATATATATATATTTAATATAGCAGCAGACATAAGGGGAAATCTGAAAACTTTAAAAGTAAAACAAAAAATAATAGAATCATATTTTAAAAAAAATAAAATAAAAATACAATTCAATTTTACGAATGAAAATTTTTAATAAAAATATAACATTATAGTACGTATAAAACTTTATTAAATTATTTACAAAATTCAATGTAATTTATTCGTTTTCTTTTTTTATTACGTAAGATAAAGATGAATAATAAAAGAAAAATCTCAAAATTAATGAAATCACTCATATAACATTTCTTCTCCTTATTTTTTTCTTTTATTACATATATATATATATATATATATATATATATATATATATATATATATATATCGTCTAACGTTAGGATAGGAATTTTATCTTTCTGTCTAAGTTACCATTTATTTTTATCGAGGGAAATAAACCTGGTAGGAATTCGACGGGAAATTTTATTGCGTTTTTATGTTAGGCAATTCTCTCTTCTTGGGTTTTTCACTACTTTTTCTCTAGCAGTGAATCTCTCAGTTTTCGTGTGTTCTTTTTTTCTGTCTATGTATGTGTATAAGTTATCTATGTATGAACGCAGAATACGTAATATATATATATATATATAAATAAAGATTTGGTTAAGAACTACCAAAAAAGTTGTGACGTAATATTTTTACTTCCAAACCATTGAATGTATTTAAATTGAAGGACGATATGCAGATAATAACTTGAATATAGGCTTGTAGCCTAACGCGTTTTCTTAACCTTATCTCATTTTATTTTTCTCACGTATAAAAAATATAATATAAGACAGTATACAAAACTCAACTGTATAATAAACCATTCAATTCTACAATGAAAGCTACCACAACATGGCGCAGTGGTAACGTCTTGGGTTTTAATTCTGAGATTCCGGGTTCGAATTCCGGTCAAGAATGGCCATTTTCATACGCAACAAAATTCCATTTCCATACGCCACGCTAAAGCTTCAATCTTATGTGGCCGAGCTTATCATTAACCCAAAAGAAAAAAAAAATTATTTTTTAATATATACCTCTACGTATTTCCACTCATTCACGTATGTCTGATTTACTATAGAAAAAATAAGAAAACCTATTTTCTATATGCATGAAATGTCTCAGAAAATAATAGTTCACAATCAATTTTCTCTTTTAGGACACTTTTAGGACAACCGATATTGTAAAAAAAAACTAATTATTATTTTTCTTAGTGTAATAAAACGCGTATCAATGTATTTGTGCGTATGAGTTGGTATCTATTTATGGTAGTAGTTACAGATGACTGCTTTCAGCACAAATTTTCCCATAAAAGCAAACCTTTCTAGCCTGTTTAGCCTCCGGTAACTACCGTTTAGATAATTCTTCAGAGGATGAATGAGGATGATATGTATGAGTGTAAATGAAGTGTAGTTTTGTACATTGTCAGTTCGACCATTCCTGAGATGTGTAGTTAATTGAAACCCAACCACCAAGGAACACCGGTATCCACGATCTAGTATTCAAATCCGTGTAAAAATAACTGGCTTTACTAGGACTAGAACGCTGTAACTCTCGGCTTCCAAATCAGCTGATTTGGGAAGACGCGTTAACCACTAGACCAA